>NC_056001.1:40539429-40886355 GCF_018446385.1 Zingiber officinale
ATCGAGAGTCGTACTGGCGACTATAAACCCTCCGGGCGGAAAACCGTCGAGCTCTGACGTTAAATATCGAGAGTCGTACTGGCGACTATAAACCCTCCGGGCGGAAAACCGTCGAGCTCCGACGTTAAAAATCGAGAGTCACGTCGGCGACTATAAAACATTCGGCCGGAAGACCGTCGAGCTCCGACGTTAAATATCGAGTCCTACCGGCGACTATAAACCCTCCGAGCGGAAGACCGTCGAGCTCCGACGTTAAATATCGAGAATCGTACCGGCGACTATAAACCCTCCGGGCGGAAAACCGTCGAGCTCCGACATTAAATATCGAGAGTCGTACCAGCGACTATAAACCCTCCGGGCAGAAAATCGTCGAGCTCCGACGTTAAATATCGAGAGTCACGCCGGCGACTATAAACCCTCCGGCCGGAAGACCGTCGAGCTCCGACGTTAAATATCGAGAGTCGAACCGGCGACTATAAACCCTCCGGCCGGAACGAAAGACGCTTGAAGATAAGCGGCGAGGGAAAAAAGTGACGAGTCGTATGCCACCTACGTCCGCTCGGGAGGCCTAGTTGGCCGAGTTGTGTGTCCCCGACCAATCACTCACAAGCAGGCAAAGTAAAAATGAAGTTGCACAAAGATAAATTTTTCATGGAAATTAAAGAAATCAAGGCCGAGCGGCCGAATTGCAAAAAGGGAAGTTGTTTTGGCCGAACGGCCGAATTACATACCCTAAACCCTAAACCCTAAACCCGACCAATCACTCACAAGCAGGCAAAGTAAAAATGAAGTTGCACAAAGATAAATTTTTCATGGAAATTAAAGAGATCAAGGTCGAGCGGCCGAATTGCAAAAAGGGAAGTTTTTTTGGCCGAACGGCCGAATTACATGAAGACTTCTACTCCAAAAAATCATAAAGGTCCTTAGGAATTTTGCTGAGGAGCGCCGCATAATCTTGGGCTGGGATGCTGGCGGAGTCGGGGAGGTGAGCCTTGGACTTTAGGTAGTCTGTTGTGGCGGTGATGGCCAACTCAAAGGCATTATACATCCGATCGCATACTTTTTCTGAGAATTCGGTCGAGCGGATGTGTTTCAGCCTCAGGGCTGCAACTCGGCCGGGCTCCGCCTCTTGATATTCCCTGAAGGCAGCTTGGGAAGCCTCGAGCGACTCCTGCAAAGTCTTCAGTTCATCCTTATGTTTAATCGCCTCGGCCGAGCGACCCGCCTTCTCGCCGACCGGCCCGCCATCTCGCCGACCAGCTGATCCATTAGCTCCTTGACCTTTTGCTCCAGACCCCGAGCCTCGACATTCTTCTTCTCCAGATTGGAGATAGTCGTTTTCTTCCGCTCGGTTGCCAGGCTTATCTTGCGGTCCAGTGATTTGACCTGTCGATCAAGTTCGGCCAGAGTATGGGCCTGGTCGGCCATCTTTTTTCGCTCGGCCGCCAGTAGATCTTGGGTCTTTTTGAGCTCTTTCTGCAGCTCGGCATATGAAGGACCCTGGGAGGGCGCGCCGCCTGAACTCCTTAACCTTTTTAGTTCTGTGTCCGCCATGGCCAGGCGGTTGGAGACGGCGATCTCTTCTACCCATCTCTGGCATAAGCAAGATCATTAATGGCCGATTGGAAAGAATGCGTAAAAGACATCAAAGAAAAGATACTTACCCCAGTGGCCTGCTGCATGTGGCTGTTGGCCAGATTACTGAGGGGGATCATTGTGATGCGTGCCCGAGCGTCGGCCCACATTTCGGCTAGGGGCCCCTTCATGGTGATCATGTGCTCGGGCACGGTCGACCGATCAGATTCGGCCATCAGCTCTTCGGTGGGAAGATGCAGGGAGACCCTGATGGTACGGTGCCGACCGGGAGTCGTCTGGCGGAAACTGGTGAAGGATCGGAGGCCGGCGTCGAAAACTGGGACAAAATCGCCGAGCGTTGGACTTGGCGGGGAGCGGGTGGAAGGGCGCTGACAGGCACGACCTCGAGGGAGTCCGCGGACGCATCCAGTTGGGGCAGGGTCTGATCAGACGAGATTGCCTCCACCGCTGGGGCTTTGCCGCGAGAATCAGCAGTGGTCCGCTCGGATGGCTGGATCGCGGAAGTGGCCGATCGAAGGGGTGTCTCCGCTCGGCGCCTCTTTTGTCGAAGAGGGCGCTCTTCCTCCTAAGCGGAGCCTTCCTCCCGGACGGAAGGACCTCGGCTAGAAGTTATGCCAACCACCGGCTCCGGGAGAGAAGCCTGAGCGGCCGACTCCCCCGCATTCGTCTCACTCTCTCATTCGTTAGAGCCGACCGGGGTGATGCCCAGTTGCTCCATCTATTTGGCAACTGCGACCTCGAGCGTCGCCGCTTTCTTCTTCAAAATTTCGGCCATCACGGACTCCATGACAATGTCCGCTGCAAAGGAAAAAGGAGAAAATCAGTTAGCAATCAAGGCGAATGCACAAGTAAAATTCTTACCGAAGCCGCTCGGGAGGGGAGTCCGGATCGGACTCAGACCAAATATGTACATCACCCCTTCGAGCAAGAATTTATTGATGTCGAGCCTCAGACCGGCTAGCATGTTGGCGGCGTGAAGATAATTCGGTTGGGTCTTGAACCTCTTTAGCTCAGGGGAGGTTGGTGGTCTAATCTTCCACTGGGTTCGGAAGGAGGCCCGTTCGGGAAGACGCAGATAGAAGTAAAACTCTTTCCAATGTTTATTGAAAGAGGGCAGTTTATTGAAGAAGACTAAACCGGGCTGAGCCTGGAACATGTAAGTGCCCAGCTCGGACTGTTTAGGGTAGTAAAAATAATAAAAGACCTCAGGTCGGAGGGGAATGTTGTGGATTTTGAACAAGACAACAACGCCGCATAGAAGGCGGAAAGTATTAGGGACTAAGCTTCCGAGCGGAAGGCCGAAAAAATTACAAACTTCTACGATGAAGGGATGGATTGGAAAGCGCAGACCGGCTATGAACTGGTCACGGAAAACACAGAAAGCTCTGCGCGACAGTTTGTGTGGCCGAGCGGAGGGGAGGGTAAGATAAGTTCAAAATCAGAAGGGATGTCAAAATTATCCATCAGAATATCGGCGTCGCGCTGATCGAAGCAAGACTCCATGGTGGTATACCACGGGCCGAGGGCTGGGTCTTGTGGCTGAGAAGAACTAGCCATTGTCCGAACGGACGAAATCACAAAAGGCAAGGAAAAGCAAATGACAGAAGGAGGAAGATGACAAGTAATACAGCGACCAGAAAGCGAGAACACGGCAAAAAACACAAGAACCCAAGATAGAAAAGAAGAAGAACCTTACAGAGAAGAATAGAGATTGACGAGGAACACGGGATCGCCGGAAGAAGCAGCAACTAGATCACCGGAGCAAGAACAGCGAAGAAATCTTCTGGGCTCGCGAAAGCACAAATGCGGCGAGAAGAAAGAGAAGGTGAAGGCTTTATAGGGTTAAGCCCGAGCGGACTCCACCGTCAGATGCAGGTCACGGGAACTAAAGCACGCATCGGGCCGTCCATTTCAAATCGCCTCGGTCTCGTCGCTCGCGACGCCGTCGTCGTACGATGACGACAGCGTGCCATGTGGCATTCGGCTACTGGAGCGCATTTAATGAGCGCGTGCTCGGCCTTAATGACGGAGATTGGCGCAAACTTCGAAGGGATCCGAGGAATGTTGGCGTTGACTGACACCATAGCTACCCCCGTGGGGGTCGAGCGGAAGATAGTTTCACAGAGACACCACTCGGCGTGATTGGCGGTCCAATTAGTCGGACTAATCGCCTCCTTCGACTAGACTTGAAGGGAAGGCAAGTGATCCGGCCATTCGGACGGGGGACCCTCTGGAGGGAAGTCAACGCCACGTGATGGTCAAAAGTCAAAAGGGTCAGCATGAGGTCCGGCCGACCAGAGAAGGGTTAGGTCGACCGGCCGAACGGGTCCTGGCGGAATCAACGACAACTCGACAGGGAGTCGAGTTTCCGACGCTCATGGTGAACAAGGTCGCCGGGCCGAGCGGGCAGCCCGCTTGAACGAGGCGTAAATCGGTAATACTGTAAAGGGATGATCTTAGTCGAGCACGCGATGGGATGAAGTCTTTCCGGTCGGATCGACATCTACGCCCGGTCGGACCGATGCCTGCCGAGCGGATGGACGCTCATTTCGGGGAAAAGGAGACAAGGGGACATTGGGGAACATCTTCTGACATCAGGCATATTCGACGACCAGGCCATACGCAGAATCGTACGACGGAAGGTTCTGTTGTCCCATCAGCGAGGTGCTCAGACTGTAGCAGTATGGTGTCATGCATGCTCCTCTGGCAAGCCCATACTAAGGTATGGTACATGACACGTGTACGCCTCGGTAGGTATGCACAAGCCTCCTCACAGCTCTATATAAGAGCTCTCAGACTTCGCCGGAGGTACGCAATCTTGCATCCTCGGAGCCACTTCATAGTTTTCCTCTTGCCTGACTTGAGCGTCGGAGGGTCGTCGCCGGGAGCCCCTTCCCGGCCCGACTTCCTTGCAGGTTCGCCGGAGATCCATACGGTCGGTCAGAGATCCACATCATCAGTTGAAAGAGCGTCACGTGCCCAGCATCCATCGATTCAGCGTTCGGACAGGATCATCAACATTAAATTTTAGCTCTCTAATAGAGATGGCAATGAAGTGGGACGGAGACGAGTTTGTCATCCTCATCTTCATCTCCATTTTTATTTTTTTTAGATTCAGGGAATCCCCGAACCTGAATCAACGGGATCAAATCTCCATCTCCGACTCTATCCCGTTTTCATCTCCAAATTAATTTAATAATATTATTATTTTATTATTAATATTAATATTAGTATTAATAATAATTTTATTATTAATATTTTAAATTTTTTAATATTAATATTATTATCAATATTATTATTAATATTTTTAAAAATAATATAATAATAATAATAATAATAATATTATTATTATTATTATTATTATTATTTTTAGAACAGATTCAGGGATGAAGATAATATTTTCATACCCACCTCGAATTTGTCCCATCTCTGAAAAAATCTTTGAATCCGTTCATATCTTCGAATAAATCCAGGATCCCACCTCTATTGTAAATTTTTCTCGTAAAATTTCAAATCCGTGGAAAAAATTATCATCTCTGCTCTCTTACATGAGCTACTATTTATTAAGATGGCTGTAGCTGTGTCGCACTCCTCGACATTATTTAATAAAAATAAAAATAAACCGGGAGGATTTTAGGCGATGGAGAATTATAAAGTAGTATTTTTTATTTTGGGGCACATGTATATATAATTATCGGCAATTTATCAAAGGGCGCACTTGAAAATCTGAATTTACCAAAAGGCGTACACTACTTTGGTATTTACCAAAGAGCGCACTTTTTTAAAACCATTTCCTATTTTACCCTCCTGATAATTTGACTTTTTCTATTGTTTTTCTTTTCTTCATTATATTTCTCTCACTTCTCTCTCCCCTCTGTCGACAGAATATAGGAATAACATTAGTCAATCTTTAATCACATTTTAATACATTTGAAGAAGCTAAAATAAATAATGGACACCATATTTAGACTCCTTGTAATTTTAGAAATCCACAGGAACTGAAATGGGTGCAATCGGAGCTTTCTAGGTCGATCAGTGGGTTTCGGTCAAAACCCACTGATGGACCTAGAGAGCTCCGATTGCACTCATTTCAGTTTCTATGGATTTCTAAAATTACAAGGAGTTCAAATATGATGTACATTATTTATTTTGGCTTTTTATAGATGTTAACAAGCAAAATCAAAGAATCGGCATAAAAGGTCACGTTGGGCCTGATTTGAGTCCATATCAGGCATAATGTGGGCTTTTTTTTGCCGATTCTTTGATTTTACTTGTTAACATCTATAAAAAGCCAAAATAAATAATGGATACCATATTTGAAATCCTTGCAATTGTAGAAATCCATAGAAACTGAAATGGATACAATCGGAGCTCTCTAAGTCCATCAGTGGGTTTTGACCGAAACCCACTAATCGATCTAGAAAGCTCCGATTGTACCCATTTCAGTTTCTATGAATTTCTAAAATTACAAGGAGTGAAAATATGGTGTCCATTATTATTTTTGGCACTCCTAGTGGAGGACCAGAGGTTTTGAAAAACCCTAAATCTCTCTTCTTCTTTTTTTCTTTTTTTTTTGTTTAGGCCTGATATGAAGAGATATCATGCCCACGTTAGGCCTGATATCTCTTCATATCAGGCCCAATGTGGGCCTGATATGGGAGATATCAGGTCTAGATACAACAAAAAATAAAAAAATAAAAAAAAGAAATAAAGAGAGATTTAGGGTTTTCAAAACCTCTGGTCCACCACTAGGAGTGCCAAAAATAATAATGAACACCATATTTTCACTCCTTGTAATTTTATAAATTCATAGAAACTGAAATGGGTGCAATCGGAGCTTTCTAGGTTGATCAGTGGGGTTCGGTCAAAACTCACTGATGGACCTAGAGAGCTCCGATTGCACCCATTTCAGTTTCTATGGATTTCTAAAATTACAAGGAGTTCAAATATGGTATCCATTATTTATTTTGACTTTTTATAGATGTTAACAAGCAAAATCAAAGAATCGACATAAAAGCCGACGTTGGGCCTGATATGGAATCATATCAGGCCCAACGTGGGCCTGATATCATTCCATATCAGGCCCAACGTGGGCCTAATATCATTCCATATCAGGCCCACGTTGGGCCTGATTTGAGTCCATATCAGGCCCAATGTGGGCCTGATTTGAGTCCATATCAGGCCCAATATGGGCTTTTTTGCCGATTCTTTGATTTTTTGCTTGTTAACATATATAAAAAGCCAAAATAAATAATGGATACCATATTTGAACTCCTTGCAATTTTAGAAATCCATAGAAATTGAAATGGGTGCAATCGGAGCTCTCTAGGTTCATCAGTGTGTTTTGACCGAAACCCACTGATCGATTTAGAAAGCTCCGATTGCACCCATTTCAATTTCTATGAATTTCTAAAATTACAAGGAGTGAAAATATGATGTCCATTATTATTTTTGGTACACCTAGTGGTAGACCAGAGGTTTTGAAAAATTCTAAATATCTCTTTATTTCTTTTTATTTTTTAATTTTTTAATTTTTTTTTTTACTAGGCTTGATATCTCTCATATCAGGCCCACATTGGGCCTGATATGGGGAGATATCAGGCCCAACGTGGGCATGATATCTCTTCATATCAAGCCTAAACAAAAAAAAAGGAAAAAAGAAAGAGAGAGAGATTTAGGGTTTTTCAAAACCTCTGGTCACCACTAGGAGTGCCAAAAATAATAATGGACATCATATTTTCACTCCTTGTAATTTTATAAATTCATAGAAACTGAAATGGGTGCAATCGGAGCTTTCTAGATCGATAAGTGGGTTTCGGTCAAAACTCACTGATGGACCTAGAGAGCTCCGATTGCACCCATTTCAATTTCTATGAATTTCTAAAATTGCAAGGAGTTCAAATATGATGTACATTATTTATTTTGGCTTTTTATAGATGTTAACAAGCAAAAATCAAAGAATCGACATAAAAGCCCACGTTGGGCTTGATTTGAGTCCATATCAGGCCCAATGTGGGCGTTTTTGCCGATTCTTTGATTTTTGCTTGTTAACATCTATAAAAAGCCAAAATAAATAATGTACACCATATTTGAACTCCTTGTAATTTTAGAAATCTATAGAAACTGAAATGAGTGCAATCGGAGTTCTCTAAGTCCATCAGTGGGTTTTGACCGAAACCCACTGATCGACCTAGAAAGCTCCGATTGCACTCATTTCAGTTCCTGTGGATTTCTAAAATTACAAGGAGTCCAAATATGGTGTCCATTATTTATTTTGGCTTCTTCAAATATATTAAAATGTGATTAAAGATTGACTAATGTTATTCCTATATTCTGCCGACAGAGGAGAGAGAGAAAAAGTGCGCTATTTGGTAAATACCAAAGTAGTGTACGTCTTTTGGTAAATTTAGATTTTCAAATGTGCCCTTTGATAAATTGCCGAATTATATACCTTAAATCCGAGACTGAAGCAGATTCCTATCTCTTTCAATTTCTACCTTTGTCAATGTAAATAAGTTTAGGAGTTCTCCAAAATTAAGTTCAAGGACAGATATAATATTATTCAAACTATACTCATTGTTATTTGAACTAGGAATTAATTTGCTTTACTGCAAAAAAACAAAAACAATCAAATTTAAAAAAATTAAAATAATACTTGTTGTAATATCTTAAATAATTTAATAAACTAACTGTTATGTTATGTGATGTATAGAGATTTAGAATTTTGTTAAAATAAGCTAGCACACTCTTGATAGATGATTTATTTGTAATGAAAGCACTGTTAGAAGAATTATTCCAAAATAATTTAATAAACATGTTCTGTGATGTAATGATTTATTTGTATGAAAGCACAACTTCCATGACAAATTATTCCAAAATAATTAAAATTTTAATTAATGAAAATTTGAACTGTGACATTTTTATTAATTCTATTAAAAAATAAAAGGCAATTACCCAACTAAATAAATCAATAGGCCTTGCAAAAATTAAAACATAATTTAGTAAGAAATAAATAAAAAATTATTTGATAAAAATAAATACTTAGCTTCCAAAACTTTTATACGTAACAATTGTCCTCACATATCCAATAACTTTCGTCAATTGGGTTTTACCTGATTAATTTTAAAAAATAAAAATTAATTTCAATTCATTTCAAATAATTAATGATCCTGTCCGAACGCTGAATCAACGGACGCTGGATACGTGACGCTCTCCAAATTGCTGACGTAGATCTTCGACCGATCATATGGACCTCTGGTGAACCTGCAAGGAAATCGGGCCGGGAAGGGGTTCCCGGCGACGACCCTCCGACGCTCAAGTCAGGCAAGAGGAAATGCAGAAGTGGCTTCGAATACGGGAGAATACGTACCTCCGGCGAATTGTGAGGCTCCTTATATAGAGTTGTGAAGAGGCTCACGCACATATACCGAGACGAATACGTGTCCTCTAACCATACCTCAGTATGAGCTTGTTAAAAGAGCTTACCTGACATCATACTGCTACAGTCCGAGCACATCTCTGATGGGACAGCGGAACCCTCTGTCGTAAGATCCTGCGTATGGCCTGGTCGTTGAACATACTAGCTGTCAGAAGATGTTCCCTTGTCCTTTTGTCTCTTCTTACCCCATTCTGAGCGTCCGGCCGGTCGGCAGTCCCCTCACGTCCGGCCGATCATATGTGCTAGTCCGCTAGGGAGATTCCCGGTTGTGTGCTCTGTGGAGACTGTTCGCAGTATTACTACTTTATGCCTTCGGCCGAGCGGGTTACCCGCTCGGCCATACAACCCTGTTCAACATGAGCGTCGGAACCCCGACTACCCGCCGGGGTGTCTTTGCTTCCGTTCGGAACGTTCGGCCGGTCACCCCAATCTTTATCCGCTCGGACAAACCCCTGATTAAACTTTTACCTTTCAACCTCTACGTTGCATTGACTCTGGGGTCCCCCTCCTTACTACCGGATCAATTAAAAATAATTCAAATCATGCCAGAATTATGTTAAACACTTATACTCCTCCATCTTTTAATATAATAATAATATAATGAAAATTTATTGAAGTTTACTTAGTGACTTGTTTCTATAAATAATATATTAAAACATTAAAATATCATCTTAAATCAAATCTTAAAAACTTACTATTAAGAAAATTAATTACTTGAAACAAGTAGTCTTAGAGCAACATTTAGGTTTATTTCCACATGCTGTCAGCGGCTACTACAAAATAAATATATAAAAATTATATAATGGGGTAGTGGGTAGACGTTTTCCTTTAATAAATCATTAGAACAATGACAAAGAAAATCAAAACAAGAAAGTAACTGTGCATCATGGCGTCTCCCTTTTCCTTATCCATAATTCACTCTTCTCTTTTCAATGTCGTGACTAAGATGTAAAGGTTCTTAAATAAAATAATATGTGATGATCACTAACTAATTAAAGGTTTGGAACTGATGTTAACTAGTGTTGGTAATAATTAAAAAGGTATAGAAAGATTTGCTATTCGCTTGAAACACTACGTGAGTAGAAATGGTATACCGAAAAGATTGAAAATAAATTCTATACTATTTATTGTATATACCAAAAATTCAGTATACTAAATTCTTTTGTATATCGAAAATTTAGTATACCGAATTTTTGGTACACTGAAAATTTGGTATAATTAAATTTCATACATTAAATTTAAGACGAAAACAAATCCGTATCTCTTTCAAATTTTTGACCTTTGTCCATACAAATCAGATGCAAATCACTTTGGCAGTTCCTCTAAAATTATATAATATTATTCAAAGTATTGCTCATTAATATTTGAATCAGAAATTTCATTTGCTTTAAAAAAATATCAAATTTTAAAAATTAAAATAATACTTATTATAATATCTTAAATAATTTAATGAACTAACTGTTATGTTGTGCAATCTATAGAGATTTAAACTTTGTTAAAATAAGTGAACGCATTGGTAGTGGATGGTTTGTTTGTAATTAAATGAGTCGCACAACTTCCATGACGAACTAATGCAAAATAATAAAAATTTGAACCATAACATTTTATTAATTCTATTAAAAAAGAAAAGGTTAATTACCCAACTAAATAAATCAATAGACGAAATATAGGCCATGCAAAAATTAAAACAGAATTAGTAAAAATAAATAAAGGAATTATTTGATAAAATTAATTTTTTAATAAAAATAAATACCACATGCTTCCAAAATTTGTCTACGTTATAAATGTCCTCGCATATAAATTAGGGTTGAAAAAAAATATCGAAATACCGAAAAATCGTACCGAAAAAATACCGTATATATCGAAATTTTTGGTATACCAAAAAATTCGGTACGGTATCATACCGTACCGAATTTGTCGGTAACGGTAATGGTAACGATTTAAAATATTTCGGTATACCGAAATACCGAGTAACTATAGATTAAATGAATAATTTAGATTCTCCTAAAGCCTAAACCAAACCCTAAATGGCCCCAAACCATGTTCTCTCCTTGCACCATCGGTGCATACGTCGCGACTCGCGATTCTTTCCTTCCACAGTCGACCACCGCACGTAGTCGCCGGAGAAGATGCACAACAACTTAGAAACTTCTTCTTCAGCCCTAATATTTTTTTCCCTTCATTGAATCTGAAGAAATCTAATCACCAAGCTCTGTTCTGAGAGTTATGCTTGTGCAAGTTCTTGTCTGATTTTCCGGTGAGTTTTAGCTTTTGTTTCTTTGGTGGATTTATGGTATTTTTAGTATGGATTGAAGCCTATATGCTTCCCCTATTTTTCCAGCTAGCATTTAGTTATTTCTGACAATATTTGGACAAATCTCCGACGAGCCACCACCCTGGGAGCACTAGCTACTGGTTTAATCTTCAATCTTATATATTTGGGTCAGAAATCCCAACTCTTGTTCTTATATGATCACTGCCTTTATTACAAGAGAATTATTTTTTATATATTATATGTAATATATATATAACTTCGGCATGACGGTATTTTACCGATACTATACCGAAATGTCTGTACGGTATCGGTATCATTTCTTAGAATACCGATTTTTTCAGTACGGTATACGATATTCAATTTTGGGTACGGTAGACCGTACCGATCCAGGCCTGATATAAACGATGGCAATAAACCTCCAATTCTGTCAGTCCTCCGTAAAATTCTGACCTTTGTCAATATAAATAGTTCTATAACAGATATAATATTATTCAAAGTATGCTCATTAATATTTGAATCAGACATTTCATTTGCTTTAAAAAAATATCAAATTTTAAAAATTAAAATAATACTTATTGTAATATCTTAAATAATTTAATGAACTAACCATTATGTTGTGCAATGTATAGAGATTTAGAACTTTGTTAAAATAAGTGAGCATATTGTCGGTGGATGGTTTGTTTGTAATTAAACGAGCTGCACAACTTTCATGATGAATTATTGTAAAAAAAAAAAAATTGAACCCTAACATTCTATTAATTCTATTAAAAAAGAAAAAGTTAATTACTCAACTAAATAAATCAATAGACCAAAGATAGGCGATGCAAAAATTAAAACATAATTAATAAGAAACATATAAAGAAATTATTTGATAAAATTAGTTTTTTAATAAAAATAAATACCTCATGCTTCCAAAAATTTGTCTACGTTATAAGTGTCCTCGCATATAAACGATGGTTAATAAGTCTCCAATTTTGTCAGTCCTCTTTTTAGTTCTTCTTTTAATTTGTTTCATCATGATCATCTTATCATCTTGTACATCAACCATAGAGTGTCTGTAGAATTTTTTTATTTTATATTGACCATGTCCGAATGCTGAATCAACGGACGCTGGGCACGGGGCGCTTTCCGACTGCTGATGTGGATCTTCGACTGGAGGCACGAAGCTCCGGCGAACCTGCACAGAAGTCGGGCTGGGAAGGGGTTCCCGGCGGCGACCCTCCGACGCTCAAGTCAGGTAAGCAAGTGGTGGAAAAAGTAGCTCCAATACTTGTAGAACGCGTACCTCCGGCGAAGTCTGCGGCTCCTTTATATAGAGCGGTGAAAGAGTTTCTACACGCCACCGAGGCGCGTACGTGTCCGCAGCCCATACCTCGGTATGTGTTTGTCAGAAAGCTTACCTGACGCCATACTGCAACAGTCCCATCGCGTCTTCGATGGGACAGCAGGACACCCCGTTGTCAGACTAGGAGTATGCTTAGCCATACGACTTGACGGCTGTCAGCAGATGTTCCTGTCCCTATTTACCCACCGCCGGCCAGGACGTCCATCTGGCCGGCTAGATGAAGAGCGCCGTCCGGACGGCCATAATTCCCTGCGCCGGTCGGGCGGCGCGCTCATTACGTCCTGCCTTCTCTTAGGCCTTCCGCTCGGTCATTATTTACTGTTTCATTGAGCGTCGGAACCCCGATCCCTGTCAGGGCGCTTTTTACTATCAGATGTTTACTGGCAGACCGATCGGCTTGCCCTTTTCTCATGAGTCCGGTCGGCTCACCCTTTTTCGACGGACCACCTGGCCTTTTGACCTCCACGTGGCGTTGACCCCTCGTTAGGGGGTCCCGGGCTCTTACCACCGGATCACTTGCCTTCCCCTCAAGTCTAGTCGAAGGAGGCGAAATCCGACCAGCTGGACTGCCGATCTGACTGAGCAATGATCACTGCATTAGGCCGCTCGCCTAGGCATAGGGATACTCATCCGTTCGGCGGTATCTTGTCCGTGCCTTGTGTTCTCTTGGAATCCATGTCCGATGCTCTCCCCTACTACCCATCACGTGCGCCGCGCACGGTAAGGGGAACTCATTAAATGCGGCCGGTATCCTGCTGACACGTGGCGATCGTGCGTTTGTCAGCTTATGGACGGATAGCCGCCGTTTGAAATGAACGGCTAGATGACGACCTCGATATCGGCGACCTGGATCGGACGGCTAAAAGTAATAGCAGCCGCCCTTATAAAGCTCCGACTTCCGCTTTCTGCCGCATTTCGGCCTCATCTCCTCCCGACGTTTCGCTGCTCCTTTCTTCTCCGCCGACCTTGTGTTCCGGCTCTCCGGCGACCCTACAGTTTCTTCCGATCATCTCCCTTGCCCGTAAGACTTCCTCTTCCTTGCTGCCTCTCCTTTCTTCTCTCTATTAGCTATTTCTTTTATCATCCCGCACTCTTTCCTAGTTTTATTTCTCCTTCCTTCCATCACACGTCCATCCCTGGCCTTATACCATGACCAATACCTCACAGCCGACCGGCGGTGCTCCGGGTCTTTGGTATTCGACCATGGAAAGCCGGTTCGACGAGGAGGACGCCTTGCGCCTCACTCGAACCTATGATCTGCCGACCGACCGACCACCAAATAGTGTTAGCCACACCGGCCGATCGGCCTCATGAACCGCCTCTCGGCACCGTTCTTTTCTTCCGAGACCACTTTTTGGCCGGGCTACATTTTCCACCCCACAAATTCTTCTTACAAATCTGCAATTATTTTCGCATTCCGCTCGGCCAGGTAGTCCCTAACTCCATTAGGCTGTTGAGCGGAGTGATAGTCCTTTTTAAGCTGAACAACATCCCCCTCGACCCTAAGATTTTTCACTACTTTTTTTATCTCAAGCAAGCCGAGTGGGGTACCTTTATTTTCCAATCTAGGATAGGTTTCGTCCTTTTTGATAATATGTCGATCTCCAACAAATATTGGAAGGAGCACTTTTTCTATGTGCGTTTTCCCGAGCTGCCAACTTTTCGTACCAAGTGGCAGACGGCGATGCCGGCGCAACCGGAGCTCGGCAAATTTAGAGGTGATGCGGCCTACCTTCATGCGGCCGAGCGGTTGGTGGGTCAGCGTTATCACATTGACAAGCTGCTCCTCCCAGGAGTAATGTATATATTCGGTCTGTCTTCCACCCCAGCCGATCTGCCCTGCAGCATGAGTAAGCGATTGTCATCCCTCCTTTTTCTTTTGTTCTAATTGATTTAATCTTTGTTTCTGCAGCTGAAGTTATGTGGCGTGCTAAGGCGACCGAGAAGCTCAAATTGAAAGCCGCTCAGATTGAGGCGGTGAAGAACAAGGAGGTCGCCGAGCGGGGCCTTGATCCAGCCGATCCGACCGGCGAATTAGGCGAGGGGACTCAGGATGCCCCTGAAGCCTTAGCAGCTACTACCCCCCCACGACGAGGCAGCGGGCGGCACAGAACCTTCTACCCAAGCCGAGGTGGAGGGTCGTTCGGCCGATGATGTTCCGCTACTCACTCGGAAGCGCCGACGACCGGAATCCGCATCTGCCTCAACTCCACTTGATGAGCCACAGCCCGAGTGGGGCGCGGATGCTCCGGTGTTGTCCGGGACGATTTCCCTAGAGAGTACCCCGACCCCACATGGCTCTCCGAGGGCAAGCTCTGAGGTACAGCCGTCCAGTCCTCCGAGAACTCTGCGCCGTATCAGGCGATTGGGCGTGCTTCCTTCCTCGTCCACCGGTGGGTCGTCCGGTAAGGCCGATGCTTCTCAGAGCGAGCCGAGCGGCTCAAATTTAATTAAAACCATCCTACGCCTTCCTTCGGAGGAGTACATGGCTGCTGCTGACCGGCCAGTTGTCCCCGAGCAACAGATCACCATGACGGGCCCCCTTGCAAAAGCTTGGGAGGACGCCCAGCGCCGAATAAAAGCGATGACTCCTGGGCAACTTGGCGACAGCAACCTTCAACAGGCGACCGGGGTATGCTCTTTTTCTCTGTTCGTGTATTTGAATTAAGTTTTTAACCTGTTCACTTTTGCTCGTAGAACTGGGTGGAGCAGATTGCCATTAGCAATCGGTTGGCCGAGCTGGAGGATGAATTGAAAAAACTTAAAATCGCAGGAGACAACCGATAATCGACGACCGCTCTGGAGAAGGCCAAGAAATTACTGGAAGCCGAACGGAAACGAGCTTCCGATCTGGCGAGCAAGGTCGTTCGGCTGGAAGCGATGGTCAAACAACGAGATAAGGAGATCAAGACGGCGACCACTCGGAAGCACCAGGCCATCGATGACATGGACTGAATGAAGGTGGAGATCAGAGGGCTGGAGCAATGCATCAAGGATCTGGATGCTCTTCTGGCCGCCGAGAAGGAGAGCCGCTCGGCTGATTTGCTCAAATTCGAAGGGGATTTAAAGGATCTCCAGGCTGCTAATGATGCTGCCCAGGCCACGCTTAAAAAGTATCAGGACGGGGAGTCGGCTAATTCTGACGAAGTGAGGAAGGCGTTTGTCCGCTCGGACGAATTCGGCGAGAAATTTACCGACAAAATTTCCCTCACTTTCGAAGAGGCGATTAAGGCGGCTGTGGATTACTTGAAGACCAAAGGCCACCTTCCAGCCGAGCTGACCATCCCATCAGAGGACCTGGCAACCGTGATGGGCGCCATTCCTGATGCTCTTTTTGAATTTGATGCGTGAGGAGGGTTTTTTTACCAACTTTTTTTTGTATCTTCGCCGTTCGGCCAAACTTATTTTTTGCTGTAACTTTTTTCATTTGCCCAGTGCTTGGCGTAAATAGATCATCTTCCCTTCCTTGCAATTTTTGTTTTGGCAAGACCTTTTTCTTTCTCCCTCAAAGGGGTTTTCCATAGATTTTGCTATGCGAGCTGCTCGGCTGCTCAGGGGTCTTAAAGAACGAGCTTTGTCGTCGATCAGCTTCTTACCGCCGGAATATATTACATGGATGGCTCTTCCGCTCGGACGTTTATAGACGCCGGCTCGTCTCTCGATTTTTAACGTCGGAGCTCGACGGTCTTCCGCTCGGACGTTTATAGACGCCGGCTTGTCTCTCGATATTTAACGTCGGAGCTCGACGGTCTTCCGCTCGGACGTTTATAGACGCCGGCTCGTCTCTCGATTTTTAACGTCGGAGCTCGACGGTCTTCCGCTCGGACGTTTATAGACGACGGCTCGTCTCGATTTTTAGCGTCGGAGCTCGGCGGTCTTCCTTCGGACATTTATAGACGCCGGCTCGTCTCGATTTTTAACGTCGGAGCTCGGCGGTCTTCCGCTCGGACGTTTATAGGCGGCTCGTCTCTCGATTTTTAACGTCGGAGCTCGGCGGTCTTCCGCTCGGACGTTTATAGACACCGGCTCGTCTCTCAATTTTAACGTCGGAGCTCGGCGGTCTTCCGCTCGGACATTTAGACCGCGGCTCGTCTCTCGATATTTAACGTCGGGCTCGGCGGTCTTCCGCTCGGACGTTTATAGACACCGGCGTCTCTCAATTTTAACGTCGGAGCTCGGCGGTCTTCCGCTCGGACGTTTAGACGCGGCTCGTCTCTCGATATTTAACGTCGGGCTCGGCGGTCTTCCGCTTGGACGTTTATAGACGCCGGCTCGTATCTCGATATTTAACGTCGGAGCTCGGCGGTCTTCCGCTCGGACGTTTATAAGCGCCGGCTCGTCTCGATATTTAACGTTGGAGCTCGGCGGTCTTCCGCTCGGACGTTTATAGACGCCGGCTCGTCTCGATATTTAACGTCGGAGCTCGGCGGTCTTCCTCTCGGACGTTTATAGACGCCGGCTCGTCTCGATTTTTAACGTCGAGCTCGACGGTCTTCCGCTCGGGCGTTTATAGACGCCGGCTCGTCTCGATTTTAACGTCGGAGCTCGGCGGTCTTCCGCTCGGACGTTTATAAACGCCGTCTCTCGATTTTAACGTCGGAGCTCGGCGGTCTTCCGCTTGGACGTTTATAGACGCGGCTCGTCTCTCGATATTTAACGTCGGAGCTCGGCGGTCTTCCGCTCGGGCATTTATAGTCGCCGGCTGGGCTCTCGGTATTTAACGACGGAGCTCGGCGGTCTTTCGCTCGGGCGTTTATAGTCGCCGGCGCGGCTCTCGGTATTTAACGTCGGCTCTCGACGGTCTTCCCGGGTGCGAGATCAGGGTCCTGATCGTGATCGTGTCGCCGGGCTCGGCGGTCTTCGGCGACGTTTATAGACGCGGCTCGTCTCTCGATATTTAACGTCGGCTTCGACGATCTTCCGCTCGGACGTTTATACGCCGGCTCGTCTCTCGATTTTTAACGTCGGGTTCGACGGCCTTCCGCTCGGAAGTTTATAGACGCCGGCTCGTCTCTCAATATTTAACGTCGGAGCTCGACGGTCTTCCGCTCGGACGTTTATAGACGCCGGCTCGTCTCTCGATATTTAACGTCGGAGCTCGACGGTCTTCCGCTCGGACGTTTATAGACGCCGGCTCGTCTCTCGATATTTAACGTCGGAGCTCGACGGTCTTCCGCTCGGACGTTTATAGACGCCGGCTCGTCTCTCGATTTTTAACGTCGGAGCTCGACGGTCTTTACGGCTAACTTCGATACTGCCGATCGGCGGAACCCTTGGCCATCCTTTGAATTAATTTCGCTTCCTGCATTACAAGGACACGGGCGACTAGCATATACACAAAAATGAGTTACATTCGTGCACCTTTCATCCAGCTCGATAAGGTTGGAGATGATTTGCACTCCACGGGCGATCCAGCTGCCGACCGTCTTCATCCTCTAAATAATATACGCCCGAGCGGAGCTTTTCAATAACCTTGAAGGGGCCCGGCACGGTGCCTCCAGTTTGCCGACGTCACCGACTGGCTTGACTTTCTTCCGGACAAGATTGCCGACCTGGAATGATCTGGGGATTACACGGCGGTTGTAATTTTGCTTCATCCGTTGCCGGTACGCCATCAGCCGGACGGAAGCCTTGGCTCTTTCTTCTTCGACCAGATCCAGCTCCATGTTCCTCCGCTCGGTGTTGCCCTCATCATAGCTTTGGATCCGAGCGGATTCGACTCCGACTTCAACAGGAATGACCGCTTCGCCGCCATACACCAGGTGGAAAGGAGTGACGCCCGTCCCTTCCTTTGGAGCCGTTCGGATGACCAATAAGACGCCCGGCACTTCATCTACCCAACTCCCTCCCAAATGGTCGAGCCGAGTGCGTAGAATGCGGAGAATTTCCCGATTGGCTACTTCGGCTTGACCGTTGCTCTGGGGATAAGCCACGGACGTGAAGTGTTGCTCGATGCCGTAGCTTTTGCACCAATCCTCTAGCATCTTCCCTGTGAATTGCCGCCCATTATAGGAAACCAATCGGCGAGGGATGCCGAACCGACAGATGATGTGTTGCCAGATAAATTTTTTGACCATCTGTTCGGTGATCTTTGCTAGCGGCTCGGCCTCCACCCACTTGGAAAAATAATCAACCGCCACTAGCAAAAATTTCCGCTGCCCGGTCGCCATCGGAAATGGACCGACAATATCTATTCCCCATTGATCGAATGGACATGAAACTGTTGATGCCTTCATTTCCTCTGCCGGTCGATGGTTGAAGTTATTGTACTTCTGGCATGAAAGGCACGTCGACACGGTCCGAGCGGCGTCTGCTTGTAAAGTCGGCCAAAAGTATCCAGCAAGCAGGATCTTCTTAGCTAGTGCTCGTCCGCCCGGATGTCCTCTGCACGATCCTTGATGTACTTCTTGGAGGATGTAAGCCGAGTCCTCCGAGCTCACGCATTTCAACAACGAGCGTGAGAAAGCCTTTTTGTAAAGCTGATCGCCGATGAGTGTGAACCGACCAGCTCTCCTCCTTAGCAGCTGGGCTTCATACTCATTGGATGCTGTGGCGCCCGAGCGGAGGAACTCTGTGATGGGTGTCCGCCAGTCGCTTGGAAATGTGAGGCCTTCCATCCGGCCGACGTGCGCCACCAACAGTACTTTTTCAATGGGCTGCTGAATGGCGACCGGCGTTATTGAGCTCGCGAGTTTGGCTAACTCATCAGCTGCCTGATTTTCTGCTCTGGGTATCTTCTGGACAACAACTTCTCTAAAGCTTGAGCCGAGCACTATTGATTTCGAAGGTACCAGAGAGCTGCTGAGCGGCCAACTGCGAATCCGAGTGCAGCGTTACCCGACCGGCTCCCACATGCCGGGCAGCTTGCAAGCCAGCTATGAGGGCCTCATACTCTGCTTCATTGTTGGTAGCTTTATAATCTAGCCGGACAGATAAGTGCATCTTTTCTTCTTGAGGGGAGAGCAACAATATTCCAATCCCGCTTCCGAGCCGAGTGGACAACCCATCCACATATATTCTCCACATAGCTTCCGGCTCCGGCCTTTGCACCTCAGTCACAAAATCGGTTAAGGATTGCGCTTTGATTGCCGAGCGGGGCTGGTATTGGATGTCGAATTCACTTAACTCCGTCGTCCACTTGATGAGCCGCCCGGACGCTTCTGGATTCAATAATACACGCCCTAGCGGGCTATTGGTTTTGACAATGATCGTATGCGCCAGGAAGTATGGACGAAGGCGCCAAGCGGCGAGGACCAGAGCGAAAGCCAGCTTCTCGAGCCCAGTGTAGCGAGTTTCAGCATCTTTTAAAATGTGACTAAGGAAATACACAGACTCTTCTCCGCTCACCCTCACTAAAGCCGAGCCAATTGCATGCTCGGTTGAAGACAAGTACATATAAAGTGGCTCACCCGCAGTCGGCTTGGCCAACACCGGGAGAGAGTTCAGATATGCCTTCAAGTCTTCGAACGCCTGATCGCATTCTTCATCCCAGTGGAACTTAGTGGCCTTGCGCAAGATTTTGAAGAAAGGGAGGCTCTGGTCGGCCGTTTTGGAGATGAATCTGGACAAAGCAGTTATCCGACCGGTCAAACGCTGCACTTCCCTTGTATTTCTTGGAGGTGGCATGTCTTATAGAACTTTCACCTTGCTGGGATTTACTTCGATTCCCCGCTCGGTCACTATGTACCCCAGAAAACACCCTCCTTTTGCTCCGAACAGGCACTTCTGGGGGTTTAGCTTGACTCCATATTTGCGCAGCGTTCGGAAGGTTTCCTCCATATCTTTGAAGAGATCGACCGCTCGGACGGATTTGATGAGAATGTCGTTCACATACACTTCCAGATTTCGCCCAATCTGCTCTCTGAATACTTTATTCATCAAGCGCTGATATGTGGCTCCCGCATTCTTCAATCCGAACGGCATCACATTATAGCAATAGGCGTCGTCTGCCGTGACGAAGCTGACTTTTTCTTGATCTTCACGAGCGAGCGGCACTTGATGATAGCCTTGGTAAGCGTCGAGCATACAAATTAATTCACAGTCGGTCGTAGAGTCCACCAACTGATCTATCCGGGGCAGAGGATAAAAGTCTTTCGGGCAAGCTTTGTTGAGATCCCGAAAATCTATGCATACTCTCCACTTGTTGCCCGGCTTGGAGACTAATACTACGTTCGCCAGCCAGCTCGGGAACTGCACTTCGCGTATATGGTCGGCTTCTAGAAGCTTCTCCACCTCCGCCCGGATGATGACATTCTGCTCGGCGCTGAAATCTCTTTTTCTCTGCTTGACTGGCCGAGCGTCCGGTCGGACGTGGAGCTCATGCTGCGCAATACTTGGTGAAATTCCGGGCAGCTCATGCGTCGACCAGACGAAGACATCATAATTTTTTCGGAGGCATTGGATCAGCTCCTCTTTCTGCTTCTCCTCCAGATCGGACGCAATAAAAGTCGTGGCCTCCGATCGGGTTGGGTGAATCTGCACTTCCTCTTTTTCTTCATAAATTAAAGAGGGTGGATTTTCAGTGATGGCGTTTACCTCGATCCGGGGCGCCTTCCGAGCGGAATTGGCTTCTGCTCGGACCATCTCGATGTAGCATCGCCGAGCTACTAGCTGATCTCTCCGTACTTCTCCACTTTGTCCTCCACGGGGAACTTGATCTTCTGATGGAAAGTTGAGACGACCGCTCGGAATTCGCTGAGCGCCGGTCGTCCCAAAATGACGTTGTAGGATGAGGGAGAGTCGACCACCACGAAGTTTGTTGTCCTTGTCCTCGTGAGCGGCTCTTCTCCTAGCGAGGTAGCTATCCGGATCTGTCCGACCGACTGAACTTCGTTACCCGTAAACCCGTAGAGCAGAGTTGTCATGGGTAACAACTCGGCTCGATCAATTTGCAACTGATCGAACGCCTTCTTGAATATGATGTTGACTGAGCTCCCTGTGTCAACAAATACGCGGTGAATAGTGTAATTGGCTATTACCGCTTTGATGAGTAGGGCATCGTCGTGGGGTACTTCAACTCCTTCCAAGTCTCCTGGCCCGAAACTGATTTCCGGTCCGTTCGCCCGCTCTTGGCTGCAGCCGACTGCATGGATTTGGAGCTGCCGGACGCTCGCCTTTCTTGCTCGGTTGGAGTCTCCTCCGGTCGGCCCGCCGGCAATAACGTTGATCTCGCCTCGGGAAGTATTGCTTCTATTTTCCTCTTCCTGAGCGGACGGTCGAGACCGTTCTCTGGACGCTCGGCGATTCTCTTGCCTTGGAGAACGATGCCGATCGGGAGTCTGTTGCTGTGGCCTATCAGCTCGCGTCCGATCGACTTCATGAGTTCTCTGTCGTCTGTCGACTGAGGGAGACCGTCGTCCGGCATTCCGAGGCACAGGATGAGCCACGAAGGGAAGACTTCGACAATCCCTTGTGTTGTGTGTATCCGTCCGGTGGAAGGAGCAGAACATCGGGGTCCATCTCTTCTTTGGCTTGGGCCGGGCGGCAGCTACCTCTTGCACATGGGACCTGGCGTGGGGGGATCAGATTGCTTCGGCCCTTGGTCCTCTAGGCGGCTGATGAGCTGCGTGCTGTTTCTGCTCGGCATGAGGAGCCCGCTCGGTTGGAGTTTCTTTTTTCCTGGCCGCTTGCGCTTCTTCCACGTTGATGTATTCGTTAGCCCGGTGTAACATGTGATCGTAATCTCGGGGCGGCTTCCGAATGAGTGATCGGAAAAAATCCCCATCCACTAGGCCTTGTGTGAAGGCATTCATCATGGTTTCCGAAGTGGCCGTTGGAATATCCATCGCCACTTTGTTGAACCGCTGGATGTAAGCCCGGAGCGATTCACGGGCTTCTTGCTTGATGGCGAACAGGCTCACGCTCGTTTTCTGGTAGCGTCGGCTGCTCGCAAAATGGTGGAGGAAGGCCGTTCGGAAGTCCTTGAAGCTTGTGATGGATCCGTCCGGCAACCTCCGAAACCACCGTTGAGCCGATCCCGAGAGAGTGGTAAGAAAAACTCGGCATTTTACTCCATCTGTGTATTGATGGAGCGTAGCGGTGTTATCAAACTTACCCAAATGATCATCTGGGTCGGTTGTCCCATTATACTCGCCGATCGTCGGAGGCACGTAGTGCTTCGGCAGAGGATCTCGTAGAATAGCCTCTGAAAATTGGCGATTAATCCTCTCGGGCGATGCGTCCGATCGGGGGGCTTTCCCTTTTCTGTCATCTCGTCTAGGTATTTCGTCCGAAGAAGATCCCCGATCTCTATGAGCTGCTGCGGCTTCAAGAGTGCGGAATAGGGCTCGATGAAATGCAACGGTGGCCGGCGGTGCTTCCGCTCGACTGCCAGACGCTGACGTTGCTTGCTGCTCCGGCCGCTCGGCTGTGGCTTTCTGTTTTTACTCCACAAGCTTGGTGGCCCTTATCTCGATCAGAGCGTCGAGTTCCTCTGTCGAAAGCGTCACCGCGTGTTGTCGTCCAGCCTCGTCCATTGTTTCCGTTCGGATGCAGGGGCGTTCCCACAGACGGCGCCAAATTGATCCTGTCCGAATGCTGAATCAACGGACGCTGGGCACGGGGCGCTTTCCGACTGCTGATGTGGATCTTCGACTGGAGGCACGAAGCTCCGGCGAACCTGCACAGAAGTCGGGCCGGGAAGGGGTTCCCGGCGGCGACCCTCCGACGCTCAAGTCAGGTAAGCAAGTGGTGGAAAAAGTAGCTCCAAGGCTTGTAGAACGCGTACCTCCGGCGAAGTCTGCGGCTCTTTATATAGAGCGGTGAAAGAGCTTCTACACGCGCCACCGAGGCGCGTACGTGTCCGCAGCCCATATCTCGGTATGTGTTTGTCAGAAAGCTTACCTGACGCCATACTGCAACAGTCCCATCGCGCCTTCGATGGGACACCGGTTGTCAGACTAGGAGTATGGCTTAGCCATACGACTTGACGGCTGTCAGCAGATGTTCCTGTCCCTATTTACCCACCGCCGGCCAGGACGTCCATCCGGCCGGCTAGACGAAGAGCCCCGTACGGACGGCCATAATTCCCTGCGCCGGTCGGGCGGCGCGCTCATTACGTCCTGCCTTCTCTTAGGCCTTCCGCTCGGTCATTATTTACTGTTTCATTGAGCGTCGGAACCCCGATCCCTGTCAGGGTGCCTTTTACTATCAGATGTTTACTGGCAGACCGATCGGCTTGCCCTTTTCTCATGAGTCCGGTCGGCTCACCCTTTTTCGACGGACCACCTGGCCTTTTGACCTCCACGTGGCGTTGACCCCTCGTTAGGGGGTCCCGGGCTCTTACCACCGGATCATATATAATAATAATAATAATAATAATAATAATAATATAATGAAAAAGTATTAACGTTTACTTATTGTGAATTAGCTTGTTTTTATAAATAATATATTAAAATATTAAAATATCATCTTAAAACAAATAGTCTTGGAGCAACATTGGATTTACTTCAACCGGCGGCGACAACTACAAAGGTAACATATAAAAATTATACTATTATGATAGTGATGACATAGGCACTTTCCCCATGAATCATTATAGCGGTGAAAAAAAAAATCAAAACAAGAAAGTAATGATGTGGTGTCTCTTTTCTCCTTCGGTTCTTAAATAAAAGAACATGTGATGACTATTAGTTAATTAAAGATTTGGAACCGGTGTTAACGGGTGTTGACAACAATTAAAAAAATATATAAAAATACTTGCTTTTCACTCGAAACACTATATGAGTAGGGATGGTATACTAAAAATATAAAAAAAAAATCCTATATTATATACCGCACTAAAATGAATTTTCAGTATATCAAAAATTTAGTATACTAAATTTTCACATGCTGTCGGCGGCTACTGCAAAGCAAATATATAAAAATTATACGATGGTAGTAGTGGGGCAGGCGTTTTCCTTTAATGAATCATTAGAGCAGTGAAAAAGAAAATCAAAATAAAAAAATAATTGTGCAACATAGCGTCTCCTTTTCCTTATCAATTCACTTTTGTCTTCTCAATGTCGTGACTCAAGATGTAAAGTTTCTTAAATAAAAGAACATTTGATGACCACTAGCTAATTAAAGCTTTGGAACTGATGTTAACTAGTATTATTGGTAATAATTAAAAAGGTATAGAAATACTTGCTTTTTACTTGAAACACTACGTGAGTAGAGATGGTATACCGAAAAGATCGAAAAATAATTCTATACTGTATATTGTATATACCGAAAATTTGGTATACTAAATTTTTCGTATATTGGCATAATTAAATTTCATACTTTAAATTTAGGACGGAAATAAATTCGTATCTCTTTCAAATTTCTGACCTTTGTCAATGCAAATTAGATGCAAATCAATTTAAGAGTTACTCTAAAAGAAAAATAATTCTATACTATATATTGTATATATCAAAAATTCGGTATACTAAATTTTTTGTATATCGAAAATTTAGTATATCGAATTTTTGGTACACTAAATAGTTGGCATAATTAAATTTCATACTTTAAATTTAAGACGGAAATAAATTTGTATCTCTTTCAAATTTCTTACTTTTGTCAATGCAAATCATATGCAAATCAATTTAGAGTTACTCTAAAATTTAGTTCTATAATATTATTCAAACTATGCTCATTAATATTTGAATCAGACATTTCATTTGCTGTAAAAAAATATCAAATTTTAAAAATTAAAATAATACTTATTGTAATATCTTAAATAATTTAATGAACTAACCGTTATGTTGTGCAATGTATAGAGATTTAGAATTTTGTTAAAATAAGCGAGCACATTGTTGGTGGATGGTTTATTTGTAATTAACATTGGTGGATGGTTTATTTGTAATTAACCGAGCCGCGCCACTTTCATGACAAATTATTGCAAAATAAAAAAAAATTGAACCGTAACATTTTATTAATTCTATGACGAAATATAGGCCATGCAAAAATTAAAACAGAATTTATAAGAAATATATAAAGAAATTATTAGATAAAATTAGTTTTTTTAATAAAAATAAAAACCTTATGCTTCCAAAATCTGTCTACGTTATAAGTGTCCTAGCATATAAACGATGGTCATTAAGTCTCCAATTTTGTCAGTCCTCTTTTCAGTTCTTCTTTTAATTTGTTTCATCATGATCACCTTATTATCTTGTACATCGATCATAGGCCATCTGTAGAATTTTTTTATTTTATATAATAATAATAATAATAATAATAATAATAATAATAATAATAATATAATGAAAAATTATAAACGTTTACTTAGCTTACTTATTGTGAATTAGTCCTGATTGTTTTTATAAATAATCACTACAAAAATGCTTGTGTTTAACGACGGGAGTACCGACGGAATCTCAACTCCGTCGGTATATACCGACTGAATATACCTCTATCGGTAAGTCCCGACGAGATTTAGGTCAGTCGGTATGTACCGACGGAATAATAATTCCGTCGAGACTTACCGTTAGGGTTTTGTTTATTTCCGACGGAATTAATATTCCGTCGGTAAATAGGTACATCTAACGGGTGCGGGGCGTAAACACTACCGACGGAATGATATTCAGTCGGTAATTACCGGGTTTAGGGTTTTATAATTCCGACGGAAATCCAATTCCGTCGGTATTTACCGACGGATGTATGTTTCCGTCGGTGGGGTTTCGCCCGTACCCGTTCTCTTTTAAATTCGCTAAATCTTACCCGATAACTAGCCGTAATCACCGACGGAATTAACAATTCCGTCGGTAATTCCCGACGGAAATAGTGTTCCGTCGGTAATTACCGACGGAACATTATTTCCATCGGTAACTCACGATTTAGGGCACAGAATGGCCGCTTTCCTCTTCGCGCGATCCTCTCTTTCCTCCTATTTTCCAGCGACGGCGATTCTCCCTGCGATTTTCCGGCGGCTCTCTCCAGCGATCTCGGTGCCCTCTCCTCCCGTTCACCCCGTTCCGGCGATCTCTCAGGTATGCTCTTGCTCTTTTCCTCTCTTATTTTGGTTTTCACACGACCGGCAGTCGCGCCCTGCTCGCGGATCGCTGTCGGCGGACTGCTCGCGGCCGGCAGGGTGCTCGCGGGCGGCAGGATCGCTGCCGGCGGCCTGCTCGCGACCGGCAGGGTGCTCGCGGCCGGCAGGGTGCTTGCGGCCGGCGACCTGCTCGCGGCCGTCGGCCTGCTCGGGGCCGCTGGCCTGCTCGGGGGTTCCTGGTCTGCTTGCGGCCGGCTCACGGCCGGCAGACAGCGGCCTGCTCGCGCCTCGCTGCTCGCGGCCGACGGCCTGCTCACGGCTCGCTGCTCGCGGCCAGCAGCCTGCTCGCAATTGTAGCTGTTCTTTGCTACTGTTCGTAGCTGAGCACAATCAAAACCCTAGAAAATTTAAGTGTCGTGACATATTTTGATCCATTTCGCTATTGTACTTGCATAGAATGTAGTGGCCAACAGGCGTTTGATCGATGGTGACCTGCTCGCGGCCGCCGGCCTGCTCGGGGGTTCCTGGTCTGCTCGCGGCCTGCTCACGGCCGGCGGACAGCGGCCTGCTCGCGCCTCGCTGCTCGCGGTCGACGGCCTGCTCGCTGCTCGCGGCCAGCAGCCTGCTCGCAATTGTAGTTGTGCTTTGCTACTGTTCGTAGCTGAGCACAATCAAAACCCTAGAAAATTTAAGTGTCGTGACATATTTTGATCCATTTCGCTATTGTACTTGCATAGAATGTAGTGGCCAACAGGCGTTTGATCGATGCTTCTCATATATGTATGATTATTTCATTTGATGATGCTATAAGGAACAACATGTTTATAATAGTTTCATTTATTTGCTCTAGTGTAGTGGTGATTTTCTGTAATATGATATGATGATCGTGAGATGAAATTGTGCACATAATTTTTTATTTAAACTTATTTCAAGTGATACAACAAGTTTAATAATGTTTCAATTTATATTCTCTTTAGGTTATAACAATGTATATGAACAAAGCTTGGATGTACAATAGATTAGACAATGGTTTTATCAGAGATGATTTTATTGCTGAAGTTGAACAGTTTGTGATTTTTGCTAAAAGTCATCCAGAATGTATGAATGATGCTGAGTTACGGTGTCCGTGCAATCATAAAAAATGTCAAAATAGAGCATTTCGTGATGAGGATACTGTAAAAATGCACATATGTAGAAATAGTTTTGTGTCAAATTACTACAATTGGTATTGTCACGGAGATCCTTATTTATATGAACCAATTGGGTCATCTGGTGGTTCGTATTCTGGGACTACTGTTACAGCTCCTGAAGCATCAAATAATATTGATATTTCAATGCAATCAATGGTTCAAGATGTGATGAATGCAGCTGATTATTCGAATATAGATGAAATACCAACCCCTGAATATCAGCAACTATATGAAATGTTAAAGGCTAGTGAAAGAGAAGTGTGGGAAGACATTCCTTCTGGTCATTCACAACTATCAGCTACAGCAAGGTTATTGAATATGAAAGCAGAACATCATTTCTCAGAAAGATGTTACGATGACATTTGTCAATTGATGTCAGAGTTGCTCCCTACTGATAACATAATGACTGATAGCTTCTATGAAACAAAGAAATTGATCAGAGGTTTAGGTTTGCCTGTAGAGAAGATTGATTGTTGTATAAACAACTGCATGATATTTTGGAATGAAGACAGTGATTTGAATGAATGTAAAATCTGTACTCACCCTCGTTTTAAGCATCGTAATCGCATACCAGGGAAGAAGCGGAAAAATATTGCTTGGAAAGTGATGTATTATTTTCCGTTAACTGCTAGACTTCAACACTTGTATGCATCTGTAGCTACAGCTAACCACATGTTGTGGCATCATGAGCATGAGCACGAAGGAGGTATAATGTGTCATCCTTGTGATTCTCCTGCATGGAAACATCTTGATACTGTGTTTCCCTCCTTTGTAATGGAACCACGAAATGTGAGATTAAGACTTTCTACAGATGGATTTCAACCATTTGGTCAGTCGGGACAACAATATTCATCTTGGCCAGTTATATTAACACCGTACAATTTACCACCATGGATGTGCATGAAAGATGAATTTATGTTCCTTACCGTGCTTATTCCTGGTCCAGCCAATCCAAAAGATAAGATAGATGTTTTCTTGCAACCTCTAATTGCCGAGCTTAATGAATTATGGAATGTAGGATCGGTTACTTATGATATTGCAAGTAAAACTAATTTTACATTGCATACGGCCTTATTATGGACGATCAGTGATTTTCCAGCATACTTAATGTCGTCGGGATGGAGCACGGCTGGTAAATTAGCATGTCCACATTGCATGACAGAGTCCGATGCATTTTCATTGCCTTGCAGTGCGAAGGTATCTTGGTTTGATAATCATCGTAAATTTCTACCACTGGATCACCCTTTTAGACGAAATAAGAAAAAATTTCTAAAGAATGTTGTAGTCAGAAAATCTCCCCCAGCAGTCCATGCTTCAGGTGAAGAAATCATTGAACAAATAGATAGTTATGGATTCCTCCCAGTATCTCAGCCTAATTCTGATGAGATAAATAAGTATCTTGTGAGGATGTGCAAGTGTGGTTGGAAGAAAAGTAGCATATTCTGGGAGTTGCCTTATTGGAAGTATCTACTCATTCGACACAATATAGATGTGATGCATGTTGAGAAAATTTTCTTTGATAATATCTTCAACACTGTGATGAATGTACCTGGAAGAACTAAGGACACTGTAAAATCACGTGAAGAATTAAAAGAACTAGTCAACAGACCAGAGTTGCATCAGAATGAAACAACCAATAAGTTTCCAAAAGCTTGTTATACATTGGACAAAGATGGTAAACAAGCTTTATGTAGTTGGTTAAAAGAAATCAAATTTCCAGATGGATATGCTTCGAATATGGCTCGATGTGTTGACATGAACAAATTAAAGATGTTTGGAATGAAGAGTCATGACTATCATGTGTTCATGCAAAAACTTATTCCAATAGCTTTTCATGATTTACTTCCCAATAATGTTTGGCAAGTACTTACAGAGTTGAGTCTTTTTTTCAGAGATTTGACAGCGAGGTGTATTATGACGGTTGATATGATTCAGCTAGAGACTGACATTACTCTCATACTTTGTAAGTTGGAGCGCATATTTCCACCAAATTTTTTTGATTCAATGGAACATCTACCGGTACATTTACCATATGAGGCACGAATAACTGGTCCTGTGCAGTACAGATGGATGTACCCATTTGAAAAGTTTTTGAGAAAATTAAAAAATAATGTTCGTAATAAAGCAAGAGTTGAAGGGTCAATATGTAATGCTTATCTGGTGGAGGAAGCATCTTCTTTCTGCTCTTATTATTTTGCTGATAATGTTAAAACCAGACACCGCAAATGTCCTAGAAATTCCGATGATACTCAGAATATAGATCCATCGATGCTTTCTATTTTCAAATTTTCTGGTAAACCAATGGGTGCATCTATTTCTAGATGGTTAACTCAACAAGAATACCATTCTACAAGAACATACATACTCTTAAACTGTGATGAGGTCAAACCCTACATAAAATAAGTTAACTTCTCTAATCAAGATTTTATTTCGTTGTAGTTAATTGCTTGATATCCTAATTTTCTTATAATTACCTTCTTTCAAAGCTTGTATGAGCAACAATTACATCTTCAAAATCCATCAATGACTGCAAGTGAGGTTGCTGAAAAGTTAGAGACCGAATTTGCATTATGGTTTCAAATATATGTGAGTTAGAGAAATTTTCATAATTCTTTATTAAAATAAATTCGGTCCTAATTTTTCTTATTACTATTTTGATAGGTGAAAGACCGAAGAATATCTAATGTACAAGATGATAGAATATTGAATCTTGCATCTAGACCCCTACGCCAAATAATGGTCTATTCGGGTTACTATGTTAATGGTCTCAAATTCCATGTGAGACAACGAGATTCACAGAGATTAACTTTTAATTCTGGTGTCTGCGTTAAAGGATCTATCGACACCAATAACACTGAGTTTGATTACTATGGTAGACTTGAGGAAATTATAGAGGTTGAGTATCCTGCATTACCGATAAAAAGGTGTGTGTTGTTCAAATGTTCATGGTATGATCCAACCCCAAGAACAGGTACCAGAATACATCCAAATTATAATTTAGTCGAGGTTAATGTAAACAGAAAGTTCAATAAGTTTGAATCTTTCATTTTTGCAATACAAGCGGGTCAGGTTGTTTATCTTGAATATCCTACGAAGAGAAGAAGAGCTAGTGAATGGTTGTCTGTTTGTTGATTGAAGTCTCGTTCTACCATAGAAATGTCGAACACTATTACTGCTCAAAACCATGATGCATTTCAGAATGACGAAGTAGAGAGACATTTGGTTGATTCACAACTCCAATCTACATCACAATTTCTTGTAGATGGTAATGCCACTGACGAGGAGATAGATGATGGAGAGAAATCCAGCAGTGAGGATTTTGTTGAACTAACAGAGTCTAGCGACGACGACTTACAAACTGTTAATGATGAGTAGAAATGCTTCCAGAGTCTAGCATTGATTAAATTTTAGCATTATTATTCATCTAGTAAGTTATGCTTTAATCATGTTTTGTTGCTTATTTATCATGTTATTAAAGACTTATTATGATGTGCTGTAATATGTTTTTGTAGATATAAGGTATCATGGCAAATCTTCCAGCACCACTCCATGGATCCACCGTCCTTAGGGTTGTTGGAGAGTCGTAAGTATTTTTTTTATTATTAGTAATTCAAGTTCTTTATTTATAACATATATCTTATGTCTTAATATTGCTTATATGTAGGTTTACTCCCGACGGCCATCGAGTATCCACATATATCATACGAAAATTTAAGGAAAGAGTCTGCATATCTGGGACTATATGGAGACATGTAGATGCTGCAACTAAGGATTTCTATTATCAAGAATTTGTGGTAAGTAAATTGAATATGTACATTATATTTATCCTTTAATATACTAAAATTTTATTTTTAAATTACAGAAAAAATATACATGGGAGGAGGGGCACGAGGTAGAATTTGCAAAAACTTGGAATATTTATTGTGCCAAGTTGTACAAAGACCTATTATACTATGTGAGAAAGGATGGCACACGACCTGCTTATGTATCCGACGAGATTTGGAGTGCATGGATGGCCACTTGGTCTGCAGAAAGATGGCAGATAAAGGCTCTAAAAGCTCGAGCGAATAGGAATACAGAGCCAGGTGGCCCGAGTACCGGATCTGCTCGGCATACATCAGGATCTCGATCCATTGTTGAGCACGCTATAGATCTGGTGATTTTAATTTAAAGTTATATAAATTAAATTTTTATTTATTAATAAACTTGTATAATTTTAGCCAAACTTATTCGTGCATGCAGGAGCGTTCTTTAGAAAGACAACCTACTTGCTTGGAGATCTTTCTCAAGACTCACCAGAGAAAGGATGGCACATATGTTGATGATCGATCAAAGAACATTGGGGTTTGAATTATTAACTTGCAATTTATATTTAATCTTTAATAATGATTAATTAGCTTTAATAATTGTGTATAATATATAAATTGTATATTTTTTCTACACAGGAGGAAATGACAAGCAGGGTTGCTCAGGCATCTCAGCCACCAGTAGAGGGAGGGGAGTCACAGGATTTATCCACCCAGGAAATAAATGAAATTTATTATGATGTTGTGGGTGGAAGGACAAAGAACTCCTCCCTCTACGGCCTTGGTTCCCAGGCCAAGGTGGTATTTGATCGCTTGAGGACTCCTAGGGGTCGTGCGAGTTCCTCTTCTTCTTCTTCTTCTGAGGTGGAGTCATTAAGAAAAGAAAACCAAGACTTGAAGACTCAGATGACTACCATGGATCAGAAGTGGGAGAAGATATGGGCTGCATAGGAGCAGACATTGGCCCAGATGCAAGCAATCATTGCACGATGGGACCCATCACAGCAGCCCCAGTCAGAGGAGACCCCAGACCCATCAGACCCAGACCTCGCTAATGATTAGATTTTTTTGAGGTATGTTTAACTATAACTTAATTTTTTTTAGAATTTTTTAGAAATTCATTAAGTCAAATATATTTATTGTATTAGGATATTATTAGATGCTTATCTTAAAGTGTTTTACATTTTTCAGGAGTTCATATTGATACATTCACCATCACCATTATTATTGGTTATCCAAAATATAATCTAGGTATTTTTTTTACAAGTAAAATTAGTTATATATAACAATGTTTGAGTTATATTACATTTGCATCGATTTATTCTAATCATAATCTATTGTATTTAACTTTTACAGGATTATATTCGGATATATGTATAAGTGATGTATCATGTGTTGGAGTGTATACTAAAAGCCTAAGCTTCTATAAACATTTATTTTGAATAAAAAATCACATTTGGTCAAATTATCTACATTTGTTTGTAGTTGTTCAATTAATTTATATTATAGATAACATAGTATGTGGTGTCACATACAGAAGATGATGTTATCAGTATCTTATAAATTATAAACAGTAGCTCACGACCAAAATAGAAAGGAGCAAACCATTGAAAGGTCGTAGTGTAATTAGGAATTAGTTTATCTTAACAATATAATTACACTAGTACACTTAGTGTAAAATACAGGAAAATGGCGAATATTGATAAGGAAATTTTACGGAATTTTTGGAAATTTTTCGGGAATTTTTCGGAACTCGTATGGACGAGTTTACGGGGATGAAAACTGGGCCTCGGGAAAGCCTGTTTAGGCTACCCATTTAAGCGAGGAAATGTATATTTTCTTATTTTCCTTTTTCTTTTCCTATTTCTTTTTCTTTCTCCCCGACGTCGTGCCCTTACCCGTGCTCGACGGTTTCCTCCCGAGCCTTGCGACGTCGATCTTTGCCCTACCGGTGCTTGTGCACCATTTCTTCTCTTCTCATTCTTCCTCCCAGAGCCGATCTCCTCTCCCCCTCATCCATGCCGAGTCGTGCGCCGATCACCGGCCACAGGAAGCCAGCACATCGCCTGTGCCCTAGCGCCTCCCGACGCCCTCTTTCTCTCCTCTGGCCGACGCGACGCCGCGAGCTTCTGCCGGCCGAACCCTTTTTCCCTTCTGATTTCTTCTTCCGGCCACCGAGCAGAGCTGTCTTCTCTTTGCCCTAGCGTTGAGCACTTGGCACCAACCGAGGCGAAGCTGTCAGTCTCTAATCTCTCGATCTAGGTGAAGATTCGAGTCCAAGGTTTGCTGGATGTGATTTCGATCGGCTTTCAGACGACTACCTCTTCCTCTAGTGACCAATATTAAGCGGCCGCCTTTGATCCCATCATCGCCAATTTCTACAGTCGTCTTGTGACTACTATCGGCCAATAGCTACCTCCGATTTTGGGTGATGGTTAGCTCTAGCACTGGCGACACAAACTGTGGTAAGCTGTTAATAGACTGTCTTATTGATTTTTGATCCGTCCAGTAAGTGTTGATGTGTTTGGTGGAACTTGCATTAGGGATTCCATCAGGGAGGTTCATTGCTTCCTCTTCACCAGATTTGTAGGACCTTGTCATCGCTGGACAGACTCGATTACCCCTTAGCAGCTACCTTGTTTTCATCTTAGAGGTATTCACTAAACCCTAGTACAAGTTTGGGTGATGGATGTTTTTTTTACATAAATCTAATGCAATTTCGATTGTGGAATATAGATTGTTAGATTAGGAAAGGGGTTTATGTTCAACCTAAACTAATCTAAGGTAGATGATGGCTTTATTAGGTTAAACCAGTTTAACTCTAGCTTAGGTGGTTAATCAATAATCGTATTTGATTATGATTATCCTAATTAGGTTTGAGGATGTGATTTAGCTATTTAACTCATAAGTAATTAGCTAAATCTGTATGTTTGATTTGCAGGTTTGGATTCGAGACGAGTGTCTCGACGAGGGATCTATTACCGGATTGGACCCTTCTATTTGAGGCGAGTACCTCTTGACTTATCTTTATGATATTGTCTATTGGATATGCATAGTATTTTATAGCTGCAAGCAATGATCATGTTTGCCTTGGTATGTCACGGTTTGATACCCATAGCATGATCTGTTGGCCGTTTGTTATGTATCCATGTTTACGTTTCATGATTATTGTCATGAGTACCTTGGTTCCTAGAGTAAGTGACATGCCATACCTACTGAGGTTAGGACTGGGTTTGGATTTTATTTTCTAACATGTGTATCTAGATTATCTGATACCTAGGTTTTTATACCATACCTGACTTGTGTACCTCTATTTGTATATCATATCTGATTTGTGTACCTAGACCCTTTTCTTTGATCTGTGCATATTGTTGGTGCATATGTTATGGAGGGGGATATGTTTAGGATCTAGGTTGTTATACCATAGAGGACCAGTATACCCTAGATCCGTGAATTTGACTTACTGATATTGTGGTACCCATATTATATATATATGGATTTTTCTATGATGATCAGGATATTGTCATGCATCATGATTGCATGCTGTGCGATAGTCGACTCCATTATTGTTGAGCACATCGCCAGTTACATGGATCTGCACACACCACCACTCATGGGTTAGTGGTCGATTCAGGCAGAGTGTGTTGCAGCAGGGACTTTGTTTGGCTCCGTTGGTCCGCTCATGGGTAGTGTGACGCAGCGTGATAGCCGGCAGAGATTCCTCCCCGTCATCGTGTACCGGGAGATGAGAGCATTGCGCTCCCCCATTTATGATTTGGGGTAGGAAGATAGGTGTACTCCAACAGCATCCCGTCCACTCGGTCACTCATCAGGAGCAGTGACGACAGAGTGCACGGTTGTCACAGCCCTACCCACTCGGTCTCACCATTTATATGTGAGATGACTGACTGGCGTCAAGGGTGACCAGGACACATCATTGGCATCATACGCATTGATGCATTTATTTCTTGTGATTGTGTTTGCTGCATTTGTTTGCTGCATTTTGGTTGGATGCATATGTTTGACATGCATACATGATTTAGGACACTTTCAGTTTGACGACCCTTTTGATCTGGATAGGAGTTCCTGGTGAGTACAGCTTCCTCAGTTACCTTTCAGTTTTGCATCTTTCCTATGTATATGATTAAGAAGCTGTATTCCATGTTTATTGCTGTTAGATATATCTTACTAGGCATGTCTATTGGTATTCGCTGAGTTGTTGAACTCACCCCGTGGACATTATCTCTTTCAGGTACCAGGTTAATTATGATGTCACTTGGAGTATCCTGTCTGCTGGTCCCCACGTCACATCAGAAGACCCGTCTCCGTTTGTGTTTATTTTGTTTTACTATACGAAATTTGTGTATTTCGATTTGTGTTCCGGTTTGTTTCCGGAGTGTTATATTGTTGTGTGGTGTAAGTCTAGCCGACTAGCAGTCATATATTGTGGTTTTCTATCGTTTTTATGCTATGTTTTGGTATATGTTCCAGCCGTATGTGACTGATGTATATTATGTCTGTAGAAATGCTTCAGATTGTTAGTCGTACAGGGGAGGTGCTGCCGAAATTTCTTCGGATAGGGACTCCCCCGGGGCGTGACAATTTAGTGGTACCAGAGCAGGTATACGATACTTGCTATGTGTTTTGAATTTTCGAGATTTATCTGATACTAATTTATTTGGTATCAGAGCACAGTTTACAGGTCGTATTTCCTGTGTTTTGGATTTCGTGTTTTAGTTTTCTTGATGTGACTTTTCAGGTTTTGGGACCTGGCAGCGGCAGGACATCTCCAAGTTATAGGAGGTATGTTGGTATACTGTTATCCTACCTTTCTGTTAGTATATGCCCTGTTGACTATTACAGATTATGACATGTATTAGCACTCTTTACTAGTACATGTCTAGTTGAGATAGCATATATTTTATGTATTAGGTAAAACCCTGATGATGATCGACCTTGATAGAGATTAAGGGTTACAGTTTCTGGTGATTTATCATATCATACACCAGTAGTTTTTAGCTTCTGTTATTACTAGTGGTTAGCAGATTGAGGCACATACCAGCCTCTGCTATTATTAGCTGGGTAGTGGATAGTATCTATATCTTTATGTTGACCTAGCCAGTAGTATAACATTTTATCTTAGTTAATTTTCATCAGTAAATATTGATTTACTCTTGTTAGATCGGTCAGTAGAAGACTGATTTACGTTTGTCGAGTTGGGTAGTCGTGGGTTGGATATACCTCAGTTGCTTGTGGAGGATTAAGGTATTTTTGATTAGTTAGTAGATGACCGATTTAGTTTTATTGGTCCGATCAGTAGAGGATTGCCATACTCTAATTTTGGAGGTTTGAGTCTTTGGGTTATTTGTGCTTAGTTTGGTATCTAGAGCACAATTGAGTAAATGACCTGTACTGACGTGGAAAAGACTGAATTAGTCGTATATCATTGTCGGCTTGGTCAGTCTTAAGAGGATCGATGTATCCTATTCCATGGGCACTTTAGTTTTAGATGGTATGTACCTAGTTGAATAACTTAGAAGGTAGCATAGGGAATGTCAGGTTGATTGGGTCAAATATGTTGATTATTCCTATTTTTGTTTCGTGTACATATGATTGTTATGAGTTGAAGGAGTTCTATGATGGATAGTTCATTTGCAGATAGTATGGGTATTCCCATCTAGATATGGTTATTGTAGGTTCCTTGTGGATTATAGCTATTTAGTTAGTTGTACATGCCTGATTGACATATTGGAGGTATCTTATCGATTTAAATCTGTGTCGTGGTATGTGCACATAGGTGTGAGTGTCATGTTGGAAGTATCTTGTCGACTACATCGGTGTTGTGATATGTACATATGTGTTTGGTGTGGTATCTGAGGTATCTTGTTGATTATGTGTGATTTGTGAATGCACCTGGGTTTAGTATGCCTTATTGGAAGTATATGTTGATTATACTCTTGGCATATGTGTATATTTGTCATGTGAGTGTTGTTTGAGGGGTATTGTTGATTTTATCTACGATGATATATGCACATAAGTTCGGTATACATTGTTGGAGGTATCACGGTGATTTATACTTATGATGTGAGTATATTTGGTGTGTACTAATTAGAGGAATATGTCGATCATACATATGTTGTGTGTGCATGTGTGTCAGATGTATGGTTGGTAGCATCATGATGATTCTACCTATGTTAAATGTAGAATGTTAAATGTCTATATTATGATATTGGTTGTTTTACCCTGTCAACTAATATTCCCATTAGTGGGTGACTGGCCCACTAGGAGGATGATAGAGTTGACTATGGATTTGATTTGCTTACTGGGTGGTTATACCCTAGGCTACCCACAGTGATCTGTGGTAGAGAGATCTCGTGCAGTCTCTAGCTAGATAGTTAGGTGCTTTGGGCACTTATGTATTGTTGTGGTAGAGCGTAGCTCCCACATGTTATGGATCGTTTGTGGTAGAGCGTAGCTTCCGCATATTCTGGATTGTTGTGGTAGAGCGTAGCTCCCACATATTTAGGGATTGTTTTGTAGTGGAGCGTTGCTTCCACATATTGCGGATTGCTTGTAGCGGAGCATTGCTCCCATATTTATTGTAGATATATATTTTAGATTATTTGTGGTGGAGCGTTGCTCCCACATATGGAGGATTTCTTGTGGTAGAGCGTTGCTCCTACATATATGGTATTTCGTGTGATGGAGCGTTGCTCTCACACTGGAGGATATATTCTTTGGTGATTTATATCGTTGGTGATCAGATCTATTTATTGTTGAGGATCTTATGGTTAGGAATGTCTGTGATACGGACATTATGTGTCTTGGTTTTACCATTATGGCTTGCGGTGCCCTAGATGTTAGCATGGACTTGATGATTTGGGTATCCCTAGGATGTTTGGATCGGTTTCCATTGTCTTGTTGACGATGTTGTGATCTATTTCGGATCTGAGGTGAGTCACGTACACCATCTTCGCATAGTTCTAGAGATGTTTTGACGGAAACATCTATATGTGAAGATCAGTAGTGCGTCTTTTGGTAGTCTCCTGTGAGATGTTTGAGGCAAACGGGCACCAGTAGAAGTGTACCGTGGTTCCACAGGAGATAGAGGTTGTTATCGTTGGGAGTAGTCGTAGTCTATACAGGAGACTCACAACTTCCTTTGTTTGGCTCGATATTTCCGAAGATACGTTGAGGGTTTCTCATGGATTGCTATGCTACTTACACGCCTGACCAGGAAAGACGTGAAGTTCACTTGGACTGGGGATTGCAAGACCAGCTTCCCGGAGCTGAAGCGGAGACTGGTGTCGGCTTTGATTGTTGGTTATACCTTCTGGAGATGACGGATTCGTGCTTTACACCGACGCGTCTATTCAGGATTTGAGAGATGTTCTGATGCAGCACGATAGAGTAGTCTCTTATGTTTATCGTCGGTTGAAGGAGCATGAGAAGAACTACCCTGTACATGATCTGGAGCTAGTCGCCATTATTTTTGCCATGAAGATTAGGCGACATTATTTATATGGCGTTACATTTGAGATTCTTAATGACCATAAGAGTCTCAAATATCTGTTTATTTAGCTCAAATATCTGTTTATTTAGAAGGAACTTAATCTCTGATAGACGAGATGGATGGAGTTCCTGAAGGATTATGATTGTACCATTAGCTATCACCCGGAGAGAGCTAATGTGGTTGCCGATGCACTTAGCAGGAAGTCCAGAGGGACTTTAGCTTGCCACCGAGTTGTGGTCACAAACTTGATTCAAGGTTTCTCCGATTTGGGCCTTGAGGGGTAAGGACAGACAGAGCAGGGTACTCTGGTTACCATGGTTGCTCAGTCGTTGATCAGGACGAGGATACGAGAGCCCTAGGCTGCTGATTAGTATTTGCAGTTTATTTGCAGCCAGATAGCTTCCGGGCAGCAGACCGAGTTCACCTGAGACAAGGAGGGTATTATATACTCTCGAGGCAGATTATGCGTACCTCAGTCTCATCCGGTCTTACAGTAGCTACTACAGGAGGCTCATCGCTCTCGATTTGTGGTCCAACCAGGCGGGACCGCATGTATCGAGATTTGAGGTGTTCCTATTGGTGGAACGGTATGAAGAAAAACATCGCGTAATTTGTAGCGAGAGGTCTTGTCTGTCAGCAGGTGAAGGCAGAGCACCAGATAGCTGCCGGATTATTTTAGCGGATTCCTATTCCTGAGTGGAAATGGGAACACATTACCATGGACTTTGTGGTGGGTTTGCCTATGACACGACGAGGCTATGACGCGATTTGGGTAATCGTTGATCGATTAAACAAATCCGCTCATTTCTTAGCGATCTGGAAGACTGATTCCCTGGATCGATTGGCAGATCTGTTTTGCGAGAGATCATCAGATTACGTGGTATCCCTTTGACTATTATTTCGGATAGAGACCTCGGTTCACGTCTCGTTTCTGGCAGAGTCGGCAGCAGGTTTTGGGCACTTAGCTCCGTTTCAGTACAATTTTCTATCCGCAGGCAGATGGACAGTTAGAACGGACCATTCAGACTCTAGAGGATTTGCTGAGATCGTGTGTATTGGATTTCGGAGGCAGTTGGGAGGACCATCTGCCATTGGTAGAGTTCGCCTACAACAACAGCTTTCTTTTGGCTATCCGGATGGCACCGTTTGAAGCGTTGTATGGTAGGTCTTGTCGGACACTCACCCTCTGGGATGAGGTTGGGGAGGCCAAGTTGTTGGGACCTCATAGAGCTCAGCAGAACGAAGAGTTGGTCCGTATTATCAGACGGAGAATAATAGAGGCGCAGGATCGCCAAAAGTGTTATGTTGATCGAAGACGCAGACCCCTAGCGTTCTCCATTGGCGACATGTATTTCTACGAGTTTCACCCACGAAAGGGGTGAAGAGATTTGACCTCAGAGTTAAGCTAGCTTCACGATACATTGGATCTTTCCAGATCTTGGAGAGAATTGGAGCGGTAGCTTATCGTTTGGCGTTGCCACCAGCTTTGGCAGGTGTTCACGATGTATTCCATGTATCTATGTTGAGAAGATACATACCCGACCCGACACATGTGCTGATAGATATCTCAGTTCCTATTCAGTCTGACGTCACCTATGAGGAGGTTCCAGTACAGATTCTAGACCGGAAAGAGCATCAGTTGCGGAACAAAACTATCCGACTGGTTAAAGTCGGATGACATTATCATTTGGACGAGGAGGTTACTGGGGAGCTCTAGGATATAATCCGAGCTCGATACCCCCATCTTTTCACTTGAGGTATGTGAGTTATTTACCGTTCAGCATTTATACGCTCTACCAGTTGTTAGTATTTGCTGATGGTAGATAACGAAATTTGGGGACCAAATTTTTATTAGTGGGGGAGAATGTAAAATACAGGAAAATGGCGAATATTGATAAGGGAATTTTACGGAATTTTTGGAAATTTTTCGGAACTCGTATGGACGAGTTTACGGGGATGAAAACTGAGCCCTGGGAAAGCCTGTTTAGGCTACCCATTTAAGCGAGGAAATGTATATTTTCTTATTTTCCTTTTTCTTTTCCTATTTCTTTTTCTTTCTCCCCGACGTCGTGCCCTTACCCGTGCTCGACGGTTTCCTCCCGAGCCTTGCGACGTCGATCTTTGCCCTACCGGCGCTTGTGCACCATTTCTTCTCTTCTCATTCTTCCTCCCAGAGCCGATCTCCTCTCCCCCTCATCCATGTCGAGCCGTGCGCCGATCACCGGCCACAGGAAGCCAGCACATCGCCTGTGCCCTAACGCCTCCCGACGCCCTCTTTCTCTCCTCTGGCTGACGCGACGCCGCGAGCTTCCGCCGGCCGAACCCTTTTTCCCTTCTGATTTCTTCTTCCGGCCACCGAGCAGAGCTGTCTTCTCTTTGCCCTAGCGTTGAGCACTTGGCACCAACCGAGGCGAAGCTGTCGGTCTCTAATCTCTCGATCTAGGTGAAGATTCGAGTCCAAGGTTTGCTGGATGTGATTTCGATCGGCTTTCAGACGGCTACCTCTTCCTCTAGTAACCAATATTAAGCGGTCGCCTTTGATCCCATCATCGCCAATCTCTACAGTCGTCTTGTGACTACTATCGGCCAATAGCTACCTCCGATTTTGGGTGATGGTTAGCTCTAGCACTGCCGACACAAACTGTGGTAAGCTGTTAATAGACTGTCTTATTGATTTTTGATCCGTCCAGTAAGTGTTGATGTGTTTGGTGGAACTTGCATTAGGGATTCCATCAGGGAGGTTCATTGCTTCCTCTTCACCAGATTTGTAGGACCTTGTCATCGCTGGACAGACTCGATTACCCCTTAGCAGCTACCTTGTTGTCATCTTAGAGGTATTCACTAAACCCTAGTACAAGTTTGGGTGATGGATGTTTTTTTTTACATAAATCTAATGCAATTTCGATTGTGGAATATAGATTGTTAGATTAGGAAAGGGGTTTATGTTTAACCTAAACTAATCTAAGGTAGATGATGGCTTTATTAGGGTTAAACCAGTTTAACTCTAGCTTAGGTGGTTAATCAATAATCGTATTTGATTATGATTATCCTAATTAGGTTTGAGGATGTGATTTAGCTATTTAACTCATAAGTAATTAGCTAAATCTGTATGTTTGATTTGCAGGATTTGGATTCGAGACGAGTGTCTCGACGAGGGATCTATTACCGGATTGGACCCTTCTATTTGAGGCGAGTACCTCTTGACTTATCTTTATGATATTGTCTATTGGATATGCATAGTATTTTATAACTGCAAGCAATGATCATGTTTGCCTTGGTATGTCACGGTTTGATACCCATAGCATGATCTGTTGGCCATTTGTTATGTATCCATGTTTACGTTTCATGATTATTGCCATGAGTACCTTGGTTCCTAGAGTAAGTGACATACCATACCTACTGAGGTTAGGACTGAGTTTTGGATTTTATTTTCTGACATGTGTATCTAGATTATCTGATACCTAGGTTTTTATACCATACCTGACTTGTGTACCTCTATTTGTATATCATATCTGATTTGTGTACCTAGACCCTTTTTCTTTGATCTGTGCATATTGTTGGTACATATGTTATGGAGGGCGATATGTTTAGGATCTAGGTTGTTATACCATAGAGGACCAGTATACCCTAGATCCGTGAATTTGACTTACTGATATTGTGGTACCCATATTATATATATATGGATTTTTCTATGATGATCAGGATATTGTCATGCATCATGATTGCATGCTGTGCGATAGTCGACTCTATTATTGTTGAGCACATCGCCAGTTACATGGATCTGCACACACCACCACTCATGGGTTAGTGGTCGATTCAGGTGTGTTTGACTTTGTTGGTTCACTCATGGGTAGTGTGACGCAGCGTGGTAGCCGGCAGGGATTCCTCCCCGTCATCGTGTACCGGGAGATGAGAGCATTGCGCTCCCCCATTTATGATTTGGGGTAGGAGGATAGGTGTACTCCGACAGCATCCCGTCCACTCGGTCACTCATCAGGAGCAGTGACGACAGAGTGCACGGTTGTCACAGCCCTACCCACTCGGTCTCACCATTTATATGTGAGATGACTGACTGGCGTCAAGGGTGACCAGGACACATCATTGGCATCATACGCATTGATGCATTTATTTCTTGTGATTGTGTTTGCTGCATTTGTTTGCTGCATTTTGGTTGGATGCATATGTTTGACATGCATACATGATTTAGGACACTTTCAGTTTGACGACCCTTTTGATCTGGATAGGAGTTCCTGGTGAGTACAGCTTCCTCAGTTACCTTTCAGTTTTGCATCTTTCCTATATATATGATTAGGAAGCTGTATTCCATGTTTATTGCTGTTAGATATATCTTACTAGGCATGTCTATTGGTATTCGCTGAGTTGTTGAACTCACCCCGTGGACATTATCTCTTTCAGGTACCAGGTTAATTATGGTGTCACTTGGAGTATCCTGTCTGCTGGTCCCCACGTCACATCAGAAGACCCGTCTCCGTTTGTGTTTATTTTGTTTTACTATACGAAATTTATGTATTTCGATTTGTATTTCGATTTGTGTTCCGGTTTGTTTCCGGAGTGTTATATTGTTGTGTGGTGTAAGTCTAGCCGACTAGCAGTCATGTATTGTGGTTTTCTATCGTTTTTATGCTATGTTTTGGTATATGTTCCAGCCGTATGTGGCTGATGTATATTATGTCTGTAGAAATTATTCAAATTGTCAGTCGTACACGGGAGGTGCTGCCGAAATTTCTTCGGATATGGACTCCCCCGGGGCGTGACAATTAGAGTGTATTGAGTAGGACCATTAGAGGTCGTTTCTTTTATACTGACTTTATAAAGGAACAAAGACCTCAGTTATTGTGGAAGTATGTGCTCTTAATCCTAATATAATAACAAGCACATATATTTGATATTTATTTCTTTAATTTATCAATGTGTGAGATTTAGTTCGATAAATCAATAAGCCCGATAAATTGGGAAATGATATCACTTATAGTGTGTGTTGTTGATTATAAAAGAAAACTGTGTCCTAGTGATCTAGGTTGATAATGTCCCCAAGATGAGCTCATAAGGATTGTCATGTTAAACCCTGCAGGTGGACTTAGTCCGACATGATGATAAGGTTGAGTGGTACTATTCTTGGAATTAAATAAGTTGTCAGTAACTCACTTAATTAGTGGGCATTCGACATCTTAAACACAGGGAGACTAACACACTCATAATAAGAAGGAGCCCAAAAATGTAATTTGGGATTGGTGCGGTAGTTCAATAATAGTTCTCTAGTGGAATGAATTATTATTGATAAAATTAAGTTGTGTGTTCGAGGCGAACACGGGATGCTTAATTTTATAGGGAGACCAAAACCAATTTCTCCTCTCGGTCTCTATCGTAGCCTCTTATTTATAGAGTACTATACCCACCTTCATACCCATGATATAGGGGTCGGCCAAGCTAGCTTGTGGATCAAGCTAGAGCTGGCCAAGCCTTGGTTCATGGGTGGCCGGCCCTAGCTTGAACCCAAGCTTAGGTGGTCGGCCCCCATTAAATTAAAAATATTTTAAATTTTAAATTTTTCTTATGTGAAAGATATAATTTATTGCAGAGATTTAAAATTAAAATATCTTTTTAAAAAGGATCTACAAAAGATTAAAGAAAGAGATTAGATCTCTTTCCTTATTTGTAGATTGGAAAGATATTTTATTTTTCTTCTTTATAAATTATTCACATGTAGAAAAATTAAAATTATAGAAATTTCTTTTTATCAACCATGAAGGGATTTTAAAGGAAAATTTTATTTTTTTAAATTTCCAAAGACAAATAAGGAATTTTAATTGTTGATTGAAATTGTCTTGTTTGCTCTTATTGATGTGGTCGGCCAAGACATGAAGGATTAGGAAATTTTGTTTAATTTTTCTTAATTAATTCATGTCAAGGAAAATTAAGGAAATTTTATTGTAATTAAATTTCCTTATTTACCAAAGCTAAGAATTATAAAAGAGGGGGTTGGGGTGCCTTCATGACACACAACTTTATTATTCTTCTCCCTCTTTTCTTCTTTGGTGTGGCCGGCCTCATCCTTTCTCTTCTCTCCATCCTTGTGGCCGAACCTCACATCTTCTTGGAGATCAAGTGGTGGCCGGATTCTAGCTTGGAGAAGAAGGAGAGAAAGCTTGTATCCCTTGGAGCATTGGTGGTGTTTTCTCTTCATCCTTGGAGAAGCTCTTGTTATGGCCGAACCTTGCAAGGAGGAGAAGAAGGTGCTTTGGTGGTTTCTCATCTCGGAAGATCGTTGCCCACACAACGTCCGAGGTTAGAAGAGGAATACGGTAGAAGACCTAGAGGTTTTTACTTACAAAAGAAAAGGTATACTAGTATTTAATTTCCGCATCATACTAGTTTTATCTTCATGTAAAAATACCAAATACAAGAGGCATGCGATTCTAGTATTTCGAATTTGTTTTCGATGATGTGTTCTTTTGTTTTTCTTTTCCTTGTGATTTGATTGTTCTTTTCGATTGACCTAAAGTTATTTAAGGAAATTAAATATTAACTTTTCTTAAAAGGCTTTGTCTAGGCGGTGGTGGTTGTTCCCATATCCAAGAAGGCCATGTGCCTCGCCATGCAGTCCTGGAAGCCAATTTTGGAAACTCATATTTAATGAAATTATTAACCTAGGTGATTTGGATCGAATGTGTTAAGTTCCGCAGGAGATCCAAGTCTAAACCTAAAAGAACAAATAGATTAAACTTTGAATCAAACGTGTTAAGTTCCGCAGACAATCCAAGTTTAATTTAAAAGAACACATGGTAGCTAGGAAAAGGTTCAGACCTTTGTACAAAATTTTTGTACAGTGGAACCATTAGGTTTTTTCGAGTAGCAACCAACAATTGGTATCAGAGCTAGGGTTTTGCCTCTGTGTATTTGGTATTAGTTTAATTATGCACATGTCATACATAATTTAGGCAGGTTAATAGTAGGATGTGCTAACTTTGTGGATGCAGGATCCAACTATTATGACTTATAGTTTTTATGTGTGTGATTGGACCCTTGGACATGTCAAGGGCATTTATTATGTGTGCATGATTGTATTATAAAATACAGCAGGAGCTGTATTTAATTTTATTAGGATTTTATTTTTTGATCTAATTACATGTACATTCCTTTTATGGAATATAGGATCGATGGATGTAAATTTTTATTTTATGTTCGATCTAGTTCACATGTACATTCCTTCGAGGAATATAGGATCGAAAAATGTAAAATTCTATTTATGTCGCGGATCGAATCTTGCAAGGCGTGGAACCGTTTGAGGACCAGAGACGCAGCAGAACAAGGAGCAAGATGGATGCGACATCTAGACCCGGTGGCAGTGGCCAAAGATGGCAGCAGCTAGGGTTGGCGACACACGGAGGACAACAATAGATAAAAGTCATAATAGTTGAAAATTAGTTTTTCTATTTATTGCTTTTTATGTTGTGACTGTGTGTGCTTGTTAGTATGCATGTTAAGTAGGCTAGCATAGTCAAAATTCCTCATTTATAAATAACTAAGTGGGAGAGGGATTTTAAATAAATTTCACGGTCTCCATTATTAATTTGTAAGTGATGCAGACAAGCTTGCGCGTTGGCTCTGAGTGCCTTCCTCCATATCGGATGAGCTTGTTTGTGGATCACTAGAACAAACTTCCATTTTGGATGACTATAGGAAGTTAATTAAGAGCGTGTGATCTTCCCCATCGGAAGGGGCACAATCTTATTAATGGACTTAGTGTCAAGTAATGGTATACACTTAGGCACGTTTAATAGTATCCTCCCCATCGGAGTCACTGCTATTATTCGTGTGACCAAAGGATACCAACTATTAATTTTATTTGTCAAAAAGTTAGGTTGACAAGATAATAAAATTAATGAGTTAAACCCTCCTTTTACAAATGTTGAATTTGTATACGTCCACACTATCGTGGCATACAAAATTCTCGGTGTTTTGATGTGTCGGTTAATTTAAAATAGTATTGTTTGAGTAATCAATATTATTCTAAATTTAGAGTTCTGACCAAAAGTTATTTGTGATTCTTAGGATGACTTTTAACTCACTGGTCATCATACTAAAAGAGAATAGACTTACTGGTCCTAACTACATAGATTGGAAAAGGAACCTGGACATTATTCTTACTGCTGAAAGCTATAAGTTTTTACTGACTGAGCCTTGCCCTGATGCACCCACTAGTGAATCTACCCAAGAGGAGATTGAATATCATAGGAAATGGGTAAAAGCAGATGAGATGGCGCGGTGTTACATTTTGGCTTCAATGTCAAATGTATTGCAACATCAGCATCAAGATTTACCAACAACTTATGATATTATGAACAATCTCAAGGAACTCTTTGGTCATCAGGATCGGGTTTCTAGACAAGAAGCCATGAGAAAGATAATGACAGCCACCATGCAAGAGGGTACTCCCGTGAGGGATCATATCCTAAAGATGATGGCTTATCTAAATGAAATACAAATCCTTGGAGAAGAAATTGATGGGGAAACCCAGATCGATATGATCCTCCAAACACTACCTAGAAGTTTTGAGCAATTTCGCCTGAATTACAATATGAATAAAAGGGTATATTCATTGGCAGAATTACTGACAGAAGGTTTGTTCGTCATAATTCTCATATTCACTATCTTGAAAATGGTTCTACTTCTAAACCGAAAGGAAAGAAGAAGAAGAAACAAGTTAGTTCAACAAAGAAAGTGAATAAATCTCAAGGACCAAAAGTTGGAATGAAGAAGCCAAAGGGCAAGTGCTTCATGCAAACAGTCTGGGCATTGGAAGGCGGACTGTAGGAATCAGAACAACAAAGATATATCTCATGCTCTAGTTATTGAAACATGTTTAGCGATGTTATCTACCTGTACTTGATACGGGAGCCACTGATCATGTCTGCAATTCCTTGCAAAGGTTCCAGGAAACCCGACGACTATTTGAAGGAGAGATTACCGTCTACATGGGCAATGCTACTAAGGTGGCGGCTGTTGCAGTGGGAGATGTCTACTTATCTTTTTATAGAAATAGAAATTTGGTTTTAAGAAATTGTCTTTATGTACCCAGTTTTAGAAATAATTTAATTTCAGTTTCTAAACTATTTTTGGATGTATATTCAGTTTCCTTTAGTAACGATGTAGTTATTAAGAGAAATAAAGTGATTATCTGTTCTGGTGCATTGGTTGACAATTTATATACTTTAAATCCAATTTCTCCCACAAAGCAAAATATGGAAATCAATAACACATCTTCTAACTCAAATAAGAGAAAAGAACCTTCGGAAATGAACCAAGCATATCTTTGGCATCTAAGGCTTGGTCATATTAACTTAAGTAGGATTCAAAGGCTTATAGCCGATGGACTTTTGGGTTCATTAGAGTTGAAAAATTTTCTAACTTGTGAATCTTGCTTCGAAGGTAAAATGACCAAGAGGCCTTTTAAGGCCAAGGGGTATAGAGCCAAAGAAGTGTTAGAATTGGTTCATTCTGATTTGTGTGGTCCTATGTCTGTCCAGGCAAGAGGTGGTTTTGAATATTTTGTCTCTTTTATAGATGATTATTCAAGATACGGATACATTTACCTAATGCGCCGCAAGTCCGAGTGCTTTGATAAGTTCAAAGAGTACAAGGCTGATGTGGAGAAACGACTAGGTAAAAGTATCAAGACACTACGGTCTGATCGTGGTGGCGAATACCTCTTAGGACAGATTCAATCCCAACTGTCCGCACCTGGTACACCCCAACAGAATGGTGTGGCAGAACGAAAGAATAGGATTCTTATGGAAATGGTTAGATCGATGATGAGTTATTCAGAATTACCAAATTCATTTTGGGGATATGCTATGGAAATGGCAGTGTACATTCTGAACTTAGTACCTTCTAAATCAGTTTCTTCTACTCCCACAGAATTGTGGAATGGGCGAAAGCCCAGTCTAAGACATATTCGGATTTGGGGTAGTCCAGCACATGTGCTGAAACCAGATGCTGATAAGTTAGAATCTCGTACAGAAGTTCGCGTGTTTGTGGGTTATCCCAGAGGAACGAAAGGTGGTTTATTTTATAGTCCTAAAGATCAGAAGGTCATTGTTAGCACCAATGCCCAGTTTTTAGAAGAAAACTATATAATGGATCACAAGCCCAGTAGCAAAGTTGTTTTAGAAGAACTTAGAGAGGACACGTCTACTTTAGTACCAACAGTACAAGATGAAGTACCACAAGAGACTGCAACACGTGTCACACATGATACACAACCACAGTTGGTGCCTTGTCGTAGTGGGAGAGTGGTAAGGGAACCTGAAAGATTCATGTTTTTAGGAGAGTCTTCAGACTTGATCCCGGGTAAACATGAACCTGATCCCCGTACATATGACGAAGCACTCCAAGATATAGATGCAGTATCTTGGCAAAAAGTAATGAATTCTGAAATAGAGTCTATGTACTCTAATAAGGTCTGGGAGCTTGTAGAACCACCCGATGGTGTAAAAGTCGTTGGATGCAAGTGGATTTACAAAAGGAAAAGAGGGACATACGGGAAGGTAGAAACTTTCAAAGTTAGGCTTGTTGCGAAAGGGTACACTTAGAAAGAGGGAATCGATTATGAGGAGACCTTTTCACCGGTAGCCATGCTTAAGCCTATCCGGATACTCTTATCCATTGCTGCTCATATGGATTATGAGATTTGGCAAATGGATGTCAAGACAGCTTTCCTTAATGGAAGTCTTGAAGAGAACATCCATATGAAGCAACCAGAAGGGTTCATTGAAAAAGGCAAAGAGCATCTAGTGTGCAAGCTCAATCGGTCCATTTATGGACTGAAGCAAGCTTCAAGGTCTTGGAACATCCGGTTTAATGAAGTAATCCAGTCATATGGATATATTCAGTGTTCGGATGAGTCTTGTGTATACAAGAAGTGTAACGGAAATGTGGTGGTATTTCTTGTACTATACGTAGATGATATTTTGTTAATTGGCAACAATGTCAAGGTATTATCGGACGTAAGGATATGGTTGTCCAAACAATTTGATATGAAGGACTTAGGAGATTGTGCACACATTCTTGGGATTAAAGTTATAAGGGATCGCAAGAAAAGAATGTTGTGTCTGTCCCAAGCTTCATATGTAGATACAATCCTTGCTCGTTTTAGCATGCAGGATTCCAAGAAAGGTTTCTTACCTTTTAGGCATGGAGTAGCTCTATCTTAAGAGATGTCTCCGAAGACATCAAAGGAGATAGAGGGCATGAAAGTAGTTCCTTATGCTTCGGCTGTAGGAAGCCTAATGTATGCAATCCTATGTACGAGACCTGATATCTGTTTTACCGTGGGCATGGTTAGTAGATATCAGAGTAACCCTGGACAAGGACATTTGACTGCGGTAAAGCATATATTAAAGTACCTGAGAAGGACTAGAGATTATATGCTAGTTTACCAAGCAGACGATTTGCTCCCTGTGGGTTACACGGATTCAGATTTCCAATCAGATAGGGACAACAGTAAGTCTACATCAGGCTATGTGTTTACTTTAGGAGGTGGAGCCATTGCATGGAGGAGTGTTAAGCAGAAATGCGTTTCGGACTCAACCATGTTGAGTATGTGGCACCTCGAGGCGGCTAAAGAAGCGATATGGCTCGGGAACTTTCTAATGGACTTAGATGTGATTCCGGTTTGCCCAAAATCATCACAATTTATTGTGATAATAGCGGTCCATTGCAAACTCGAAGGAACCACGAGCTCATAAGGCAAGTAAACATATAGGCTAAGTACCCGATACGAGATATCGTGAAGCGAGGAGAAGTTGTCATCACCAAGATTGCATCAGCAGATAACCTGGCAGATCCTTTCACTAAGGCCCTTCCGGCAAAAGCTTTCGATCGGCATGTGGAGGGAATGAGAATCAGATGTATGGCAGAAGATATGGCAGCTTAGTCATTAGTAGAAGTGGGAGATTGTTGGAGTGTATACTGAAAGCCTAAGCTTCTATAAACATTTATTTTGAATAAAGAATCACATTTGGTCAAATTATCTATATTTGTTTGTAGTTGTTCAATTAATTTATATTGTAGATAACATAGTATGTGGTGTCACATACAAAAGATGATGTTATCAGTACCTTATAAATTATAAACAGTAGCTCACGACCAAAATGGAAAGGAGCAAACCATTGGAAGGTCGTAGTGTAATTAGGAATTAGTTTATCTTAACTATATAATTACACTAGTACACTTAGAGTGTATTGAGTAGGACCATTAGAGGTCGTTTCTTTTATACTGACTTTATAAAGGAACAAAGACCTCAGTTATTGTGGAAGTGTGTGCTCTTAATCCTAATATAATAACAAGCACATATATTTGATATTTATTTCCTTAATTTATCAATGGGTGAGATTTAGTTCGATAAATCAATAAGCCCGATAAATTGGGAAAATATATCACTTATAGTGTGTGTTGTTGATTATAAAATGAAACTGTGTCCTAGTGATCTATGTTGATAATGTCCCCAAGATGAGCTCATAAGGATTGTCATGTTAAACCCTGCAGGTGGACTTAGTCCGACATGATGATAAGGTTGAGTGGTACTATTCTTGGAATTAAATAAGTTGTCAGTAACTCACTTAATTAGTGGACATTCGACATCTTAAACACAGAAAGACTAACACACTCATAATAAGAAGGAGCCCAAAAATGTAATTTGGGATTGGTGTGGTATTTCAATAATAGTTCTCTAGTGGAATGAATTATTATTGATAAAATTAAGTTGTGTGTTCGGGGCGAACACGGGATGCTTAATTTTATCGGGAGACCAAAATCAATTTCTCCTCTCGGTCCATATCGTAGCCTCTTATTTTATAGAGTACTATACCCACCTTCATACCCATGATATAGGGGTCGGCCAAGCTAGCTTGTGGATCAAGCTAGGGTCGGCCAAGCCTTGGTTCATGGGTGGCCGGCCCTAGCTTGAACCCAAGCTTAGGTGGTCGGCCCCCATTAAATTAAAAAGATTTTTAATTTTTAAATTTTCTTATGTGAAAGATATAATTTATTGCAGAGATTTAAAATTAAAATATCTTTTTAAAAAGGATCTACAAAAGATTAAAGAAAGAGATTAGATCTCTTTCCTTATTTGTAGATTGGAAAGATATTTTATTTTTCTTCTTTATAAATTATTCACATGTAGAAAAATTAAAATTATAGAAATTTATTTTTATCATGAGGGGATTTTAAAGGGAAATTTTATTTTTTTTAAATTTCCAAAGACAAATAAGGAATTTTAATTGTTGATTGAAATTGTCTTGTTTGCTCTTATTGATGTGGCCGGCCAAGACATGAAGGATTAGGAAATTTTGTTTAATTTTTCTTAATTAATTCATGTCAAGGAAAATTAAGGAAATTTTATTGTAATTAAATTTCCTTATTTACCAAAGCTAAGAATTATAAAAGAGGGGGTTGGGGTGCCTTCATGACACACAACTTTATTATTCTTCTCCCTCTTTTCTTCTTTGGTGTGGCTGGCCTCATCCTTTCTCTTCTCTCCATCCTTGTGGCCGAACCTCACATCTTCTTGGAGATCAAGTGGTGGCCGGATTCTAGCTTGGAGAAGAAGGAGAGAAAGCTTGTATCCCTGGAGCATTGGTGGTGTTTTCTCTTCATCCTTGGAGAAGCTCTTGTTGTGGCCGAACCTTGCAAGGAGGAGAAGAAGGTGCTTTGGTGGTTTCTCATCTCGGAAGATCGTTGCCCACATAACGTCCGAGGTTAGAAGAGGAATACAGTAGAAGATCTAGAGATTTTTACTTGCAAAAGAAAAGGTATACTAGTATTTAATTTCCGCATCATACTAGTTTTATCTTCATGTAAAAATACCAAATACAAGAGGCATGCGATTCTAGTATTTCGAATTTGTTTTCGATGATGTGTTCTTTTGTTTTTCTTTTCCTTGTGATTTGATTGTTCTTTTCTGTTGACCTAAAGTTATTTAAGGAAATTAAATATTAACTTTCCTTAAAAGGCTTTGTCTAGGCGGTGGTGGTTGTTCCCATATCCAAGAATGTCATGTGCCTCGCCATGCAGTCCTGGAAGCCAATTTTGGAAACTAATATTTAATGAAATTAATAACCTAGGTGATTTGAATCGAATGTGTTAAGTTCCGCAGGAGATCCAAGTCTAAACCTAAAAGAACAAATAGATTAAACTTTGGATCAAACGTGTTAAGTTCCGCAGGCAATCCAAGTTTAATTTAAAAGAACACATGGTAGCTAGGAAAAGGTTCAGACCTTTGTACAAAATTTTTGTACAGTGGAACCATTAGGTTTTTCCGAGTAGCAGCCAACATCATGGTATGTATTTTGGATATTTTGTATTTGTCGTTCACTTATATACTTTTAGATACTTATGATTGTGAGAACTTGATACTTAGATTTTATTATATTTTGGAGATTTTCTATTTGTCGTTCAGTTATGTTTATATATTTGTTGTATGTTGTATTTTGGAGATTGTGGATTAATTTATATTGTGATCTTGTTGTTGTATGTTGTTAATATATTGTGTGGATTGTGTTTGTGATGCCATCGCTTGTGATGGTTTGTATTTGTATTAAAATTGTATATGGGAAACGAGCAAAACAGGGTCTAGATTTCAAATTTTTTTCAGTTTTTTACCGACAGAATTATAGTTTTCGTCGGTAAAATATCGAAAGCATAGTGACTTTTTGCGAAATATCGCCGACGGAATCACTCAATCCGTCGGTAAGTCCCGATGGAATCACTGATTCTGTCGGGAATTACCGAAGGAATCAGTGATTCCGTCAGTAATTCCCGACGAAATCAGGGGTTCCGTTGGAAATCTCCGTTTATCGCCGTTTGATTTTTTTTTCCGACGGGTAAAAAATGCAATCGGTAATATAATTCCGTCGGTACTTACCGACGGAAATACGTTTTCGTCGGTAAAGTGAATGTCGACCAAAATACTTCTGATATCATGAATTCCGTCGGTATTCCGTCGGTAATGCCATATACCGACGGAATATCGACGGAATATTCAGTCGGTAATAATATTATTTTTTATAGTGAATATATTAAAATATTAAAATATCATCTCAAATCAAATCATAAAAACTTACTATTAAGAAATTTAATTAATTAAAACAAATAGTCTTGGAGCAACATTGGATTTACTTCAACGCGCCGGCGACAACTGCAAAGTTAACATATAAAAATCATACTATTATGGATAGTGATGACATAGGTACTTTCCCAATGAATCATTATAGCGGTGAAAATAAAAATCAAAACAAGAAAGTAATGGTGCGGCGTCTCTTTTCTCCTTCAGTTCTTAAATAAAAGAACATGTGATGACCATTAGTTAATTAAAGATTTGGAACCGGTGTTAACAGGTGTTGACAACAATTAAAAAAAATATAAAAATATCTGTTTTTCACTCGAAACACTATATGAGTAGGGATGGTATATTAAAAATATAAAAAAAAATCCTATATTATATACCGAACTAAAATGAATTTTTAGTATATCAAAAATTTAGTATACTAAATTTTCCACATGCTGTCGACGGCTACTACAAAGCAAATATATAAAAATTATATGATGGCAGTAGTGCGGCAAGCATTTTCCTTTAATGAATCATTAGAACAGTAACAAAGAAAATCAAAACAAAAAAGTAATTGTGCACCATGGCGTCTCCCTTCTTCTTATCAATTCACTCTTCTCTTCTCAAAGTCATGACTCAAGATGTAAAGGTTCTTAGATAGAAGAACATGTGATGACCACTAGCTAATTAAAAATTTGAAACTGATGTTAATTAGTGTTGATAATAATTAAAAAGGTATAGAAATACTTGCTCTTCACTTAAAACACTACGTGAGTAGGGATGGTATACCGAAAAGATCGAAAAATAATTCTATACTATATATCGTATGTACCAAAAATTCGGTATACTAAATTTTTTGTATATCGAAAATTTAGTATACCAAATTTTTGGTACACTAAAAATTTGGTATAATTAAATTTCATACATTAAATTTAAGACGAAAACAAATTCGGATCTTTTTCAAATTTCTAACCTTTGTCAATATAAATAGTTTTATAACAGATATAATATTATTCAAACTATGCTCATTAATATTTGAATCAGAATTCATAAATTTCATTTGCTTTAAAAAAATATCAAATTTTAAAAATTAAAATAATACTTATTGTAATATCTTAAATAATTTAATGAATTAACCGTTATGTTGTGCAATGTATAGAGATTTAGAACTTTGTTAAAATAAGCGAGCACATTGTCGGTGGATGGTTTGTTTGTAATTAAACGAGCCGCACAACTTTCATGATGAACTATTACAAAATAATAAAAATTTGAACCGTAACATTTTATTAATTCTATTAAAAAAGAAAAGGTTAATTACCCAACTAAATAAATCAATAGACGAAATATAAGTCATGCAAAAATTAAAACAAAATTAATAAGAAATATATAAAGAAATTATTTGATAAAATTAGTTTTTTAATAAAAATAAATACCTTATGCTTCCAAAATTTGTCTACGTTATAAGTGTCCTTACATATAAACAATAGCCAATAAATCTCCAATTCTATCAGTGCTCTTTTCAGTTCTTCTTTTAGTTTGTTTCATCATGATCATCTTATCACCTTGTACATCGACCATAGGCTGTCTGTTGAATTTTTTATTTTATATAATAATAATAATAATAATAATAATATAATGAAAAATTATTAACGTTTACTTACTTATTGTGAATTAGTCCTAATCATTTTTATAAATAATATATTAAAATATAAAAATATCATCTCAAATCAAATCTTAAAAACTTACTATTAAGAAATTAATTAATTAAAACAAAAAGTCAACATTGGATTTACTTCAACGCTGTCGGTAACATATAAAAATCATACTATTATGATAGTGATGACGTAGACACTTTCCCAATGAATCATTATAGTGGTGAAAATAAAAATCAAAACAAGAAAGTAATGGTGCGACGTCTCTTTTCTCCTTCAGTTCTTAAACAAAAAACATGTGATGACCATTAGTTAATTAAAGATTTGGAACCAGTGTTAACGGGTGTTGACAACAGTAAAAAAATATAAAAGTACTTGCTTTTCACTCGAAACACTATATGAGTAAGGATGGTATATTAAAAATATCAAAAAAGTAGTAGTGGGGCAGGTGTTTTCCTTTAATGAATCATTATAGCAGTGACAAAGAAAATCAAAATAAAAAATGTAATTGTGCACCATAGTGTCTCCTTTTCCTTATCAATTCACTCTTGTCTTCTTAATGTCTTGACTCAGGATGTAAAAGTTCTTAAATAAAAGAACATATGATGACCACTAAGTAATTAAAGCTTTGGAAGTGATGTTAACTAGTATTGGTAATAATTAAAAAGGTATAAAAATACTTGCTTTTCACTTGAAACACTACGTAGTAGGGATGGTATACCGAAAAGATCGAAAAATAATTCTATACTATATATTGTATATACCAAAAATTCGGTATACTAAATTTTTTGTACATCAAAAATTTAGTATATAGAATTTTTGGTACACTGAAAATTTGGCATAATTAAATTTCATACTTTAAATTTAAGACGAAAATAAATTCGTATCTCTTTCAAATTAATGACCTTTGTCAATGCAAATCAGATGCAAATCAATTTAGGAGTTCCTCTAAAATTAAGTTCTATAATATTATTCAAACTATGCTCATTAATATTTGAATCGGAAATTTCATTTGGTTTAAAAAAATATCAAATTTTAAAAATTAAAATAATACTAATTGTAATATCTTAAATAATTTAATGAACTAACCGTTATATTGTGCAAGGTATAGAGATTTAGAACTTTGTTAAAATAAGCGAACACGTTGTCAATTTAAAAGGACTCAAAGAATAAAATTTAGTCTGGCATATTTTTTTATCTCAAAAATTCTCAATTTAATACCCTTTAGTAATTAGATTGTAATTACTATAACATATTAAAGTAAATCAACTTAAATTTTTTATTTACTTTATTCAAATTATTATATAGGGAACACTTTTATATTAAAATATCATTTACAATTTTACTTTAAATCATTTTAATTTTTTCTAAATCATTTTAAAATTATTATAATATAGTAGCTATCACAATAATTTTAAAGTGATTTTTATCAAATTAAAATGATTTTGATAAAATTTGAATAATTTTAATTAAGATCGTGGAGAGTTTTTTTTTATATAATTCAATAAGGATATTTTAATAGGTTCTATTTTAATTTTTTTTATAGTAAGAGTTTTTATAAAAACAATAATTAGGTGTGCACATTTTATAAAAACTGATTTGACACGTGGCTCATTTGTACGTCCGTTTCGCATCTCTTTGGTGTGGTCGCTGGCCTAGAATTAATGATGGGCCTAATCAAAGGAAGAATGACTAGCCTTCATCCTCGTCCTCTACCACAACTTTCCATCCATCAAAATGCTGAAATATAAACTCTCAACAAACCCAACCATCTCTCCCTCTCAAGTGCGCTCCCGATCCCATTCGAGCGGAAGGTTGTCGATTAATCACCGCAACAATGCGATCTCGTTTGGAACGCAGAAGCGAAGGTCTGTCCGAGGAAGATCGCGATCTTTTTCTCACTCTGAATCGGTGGAAATAGCTCGCGTCGGAGCTCGGAAAGACGGATCCCGGGCGGAGGACGAGGATGAGAGGCCCTCGATGCCGTCGAAGGAGCGATTCGCGGTGCCCTCGCTTTCGCTGGCGCCGACGAGGGGTGCGGGAGGCGGCCTGGCCGCCCTTCTCACGTTCTTCGCGTTCAAGGGCGGCCTCCTGATCCTGGACGCGTTTCGTCTTCTTTTTCTGCTCCCCTTCCGCCTGACGGAGCACGTTCCGGCAGATGGGGAGCGGAGGAGGGAGCCCTCGGGGATTGATCTCTCCGGGAAGAAAAGCACGGCGCTGACGCGAACGTTTCTCCTGCTCGGTGCGGGATGTCGCTTCTTAGTAGTCGTAACCCTGGTCGCGGTGCGAGGCACCGTGATGCTCCTCAAAGGACTGCAAGGCGCGGTTCAGGCGAAGGCAGAGGAAGTGATTGTGAAACCAAGGAAAAAGGACTTGGAGATGGTGACAGCGAGGAAGGCCCTAGCTATCAAGATGGCAGAGGAGGCGGCCGCAGAGGTTGAGATGGCGAGTAGCGTGAGGGAGTTTGCGGTGATTCAGACAGCAAGAGGGGATGAGTTGTTCACACAATGTTGGACGCCTCTCTTCCCTCAATCCCGGTAAAAGGCTTTTCCATACTGTTCATTATATTTCTCGTTGAGAAAAATTAAACTATGTTAGTAGCTAATTCATCTTCAGGTTTGTTGTTTCAATTGTTTTCAACCTGAAAATATTATTCTACTCTATTTAATTACAGTGCCTGCAGTTTTTATGTCTGAGAAGACAAGCATCTTCCTTAACTGTCTGCTCAAAGTTTGATCTTCCTTTGTTAATGGCAGAGAGGGAGATATGTATGCCATGTATGTTGTCTTTTTTCACTGGAATTCACCCACTAATTTAATGAAAAATTTTCGTACATTTTGAGTTGATAGTAAACTTTATATAGCCAAAGGAAGAAATTGTGAGGTTGAAAAAACTAATTGAGAAGCCTGCGGTATTTGTTAACTCTAGGGACAATATGTAAAATATTTGGAAGATTCTTGTGAACTTATGCTTCTTTTCAATTTGGTTGGTAGATGAATAATGGTGTCGCTCTTAAGGATTAATTCATTGTTTAACCTTAGAAGTCATGTGTGATGTTGAGGGTATAAAAATTATGTTTACCTACTATTTTTAGGGAAAAAAATGCAAAGTAGATCATAGCAAGTGAATACATTTGTACGTCCAAAGAGGCAGTTGATTGAGTGGCCAAATTGGTCGTTCGTAATGAAGCTGAAGCCATGATCGACTAGGTCCAAAGAATAGCATAGTTTTAAAGAAAAAGGGGTAGTCAGTCTGAGTATCTGGTATTAGTATTTGTTGGTGCTAATTGAAGGGGATTTGTTGTCAAAAAATGTGGTTGCTTGAGAAGCTAATTGAGAACGGGAGCAAGGACTAGAAAAGTCTATAGAGATGTGTTTGTTTGTGATGCTATTTGTAATCTTCTTTGTGTGCTGATGAACATTTGTGTTCTTGCCATTAACCTCTAGTAGTGTTGCTGTGTTCATTCAACCTTATTTTATAAAGGTTTTATATTAATTTGTAAATCTTAGTATCTTGATTGCCAATAATCAAAATTTCTAGCTCTTTTCCACTCGTTCAGATTTATCATGAGTAGCACTATTGATTATTGTCACATCATATCTCGTCTATGGTACTTGGAATATACTTGCTCTCTTTCATGAATTATTCTTTTATCTCTAATTAATACAGCTCCTATTGTTTGCAGGGGACTAGTTGTTATTTTACATGGTTTGAATGAGCATAGGTATGCGAGTAAAAGCTCCTCTTTTTTTTTAAAACAAAATTATTTTATGTTGCAACTAGGGATACCATGCCTATGGTTTCTGTTTTTCTCAAATAGAGTTTGTTATATTTATTTTGGCAGTGGAAGATATAACCATTTCGCAAAGCGTCTAAATGACAGTGCGTTCAAAGTTTATGGTGTGGATTGGATTGGTGAGTTTTAAACAAACAACCAATTATAATGTATCGGTTACCAACTTTATAAATTGCTGCACATATGAATTTATTTTTAGAATGGTTAGGCTAATTAGATCTATTTACAACACTAAACTAATTACTATTCTCAAGAATAAGATACTTTGATTATGCGGAGATGAAAAATACATAGCTGTTGGTTGTCATGGATAAATTACAAATTTGGCTACAATTATACATGGCACATGAGAAGTCAAGCACTAGAAGATTTAGAAATGGTGATTAATATGGGTGGAACATTCTATAAATCTAAACAATGTTGTATGGTCCTTACATGTAAGATTTAGATAGTTTTAATGTGAGTGTCAGATAGGTCTTCATGGCAGCTGTGCAGAGCCAACCAAGAGATGAGAGTCATGAGACATGATAAAAAGACATTGGAGGGTGCTCACCTCCAAAGGCCTATGAAAGGAGAGTAGTCATATTATTGTAAGGACATCTTTTTCAAAGCCTCTACATAACCTACTCTAAGCTTTCCATAGATTTTCCAAACATTGATCACTTTAGCAACTCCTAGCAAGGAGGAAGGTACAAGAGAGGAGCCTTACTTGCCTCTTATTCTCATTTCACACCAAGCTAGATCAAGTGCTCCACCTTAGGTCATCCAACCCTACCTTAATCATCTCCATTCAAGTGATCAAATTGCATTTAGCTCAGGTGAACTAGAGTCCTTCAAATCAATTCCTTCATCTAGGTTGAGTTGCCTCTCAACTTTGGTGAATTCAACCAAATCTCGAACCACTTCAAGCTGAAACCATTTCAAGTTGAACTGTGTTCAACTCAAATGCATTCAATTAGCTCCAATCAATCTTGACTGAATTTTATGTTCTTGAACGCATATCGCTACAGATTTGAAATAAAGTATGAGCTAAATCAATATAATTAGAAGAGTTTTATTATCTATAATAAAATCATCATAGTAGCCTTGGCATTGCCTATGGAAAAGAACAAAGAATGGAGTTGGGAAGGGAAGACAAGAGACCAATTTTGGATTTTCTAGAGAACCCCAAGAAGATATTATCTGAATGGAAAAGGTGAGAAGAAGATAATCCTCAGTGTCTCCTTAGCATATGAAGGAGTTGTTTGATTAAGGGTAGAAATGATTGAGGTATTGGAAATTCAATTGTAATTAATAAGGAACCTTAGGAGACAATGAATCCCAGATGAAGATGATGATGGCACAAATATGGAGTAGATAAAAAGCTAAGCCATCCAAGTTATGGGTATGAGTGATGGGGGATTTGAAAGAAACTAAGAGTCAGTAGAAGAAAATGAAGATTCAAAATTGCCTTGAAGAAAAGAAAGAAGCATGGAACAAGCATTTTAAGGTCAAAAGGGAATCATTGAAATAAAGTGAGCCAGGGCTCAAAAGAAGGGCATTCGTGGTAACTTCACGGAGATTACTCTAAGTCAGCCTGTGACTCCTTCCAACTCAAAGTACCTCAGTGGCTAACATTGGGCTATAAAAATTCATCCCATCTTAGAGACCTCCCTGCCCGTAGTGTACAAAATGACTTTGGAGGACTAGCCTGCACAAGACACATCAATATACTTCATTGACAACCAAGATAATTATAGGAAAAGCCAAAGCTAGGTTTCTAGTCTCTCAAGCTAAGAAGGGGAAAAGTCCCCTAGTTAAGCTCTCTTTTTTCAAACTTGTCTTTTGTTTTGATGGTTGTAGCAATCCTTTTTTGTGAACAATTAGTTCTTTGTTGCTACCATTTGTGTGAACCCCAAAATGCAGCTCTTTGATTCTTTTGGATTCTCCCATAGACTAGTTTGCGTTTCAATTAGACATTCATTAGAATTTCATTTTCACCTAGTATGTGGTTAATGCAATTAGGGATTATAAAATTTGAGGGCTTCTGCATATTCACTTAGGCATCTCTTTGGACTTCTGTTTGACAATTAAGTCTATCTTATTCACTTAAAGGCATCTTCATAACTGTGGCTTTACCCAAACCAAGGAGTTTTGCCTCTTCAGTTAGACACCTTTTGGACTTCAGTTTCACATAGTCTTAGGGCTTATGCTTATTTAGTTGGGTGTTTCTTTGGACTTCGGCTTCACACAGCTTGAGGGCTTATGCCATTCAGTTAGGTGTCACTTTGGACTTTGGCTTCACATAGCTGAAGGGTAAGCCTATTAACTTTTTGTCTCTTTGAATTTTGCCTTCACACAGTATGGGGGTTTATATCTATTCAGTTAGGCGCCTTTTTGGTCTTCAGCTTTATACAATTTGAGGGCTTAAGCATATTCAAGTAGGTGCATCTTTTGAACTTTGGTTGATGTGTATCAGGTTCACTTCCATCTTGGTCTGTTGGATTGAATGCCATGCAGTTCGATTGATGTGTATCAGGTCCACCTCCATCTTGGTTTGTTGAACTGAATGCCATGGGGTTTGGCTGATGTATATCAGGTTCTCTTCTATCCCAGTTCATCGGATTGAATGAATATTGTTCAGCCCATGTATATCAGATCCACTTCCACCCTGATTCATTGGATTGAATGCCACAGTTTGGTTGAACTATCCAGATATCAAAAAAGTGTCACTAGACCAGTAATGTTAATACGTAAATGTGGCAATTTCAAAACTATGTTTCAACTTCTCAAACATTAGCAAAACTATATCGAGAGAAAGAAACAAAAAAAAAACAAAACAAAACAAAAACAAATGCTATTGTAAAAGTCAAACAGAGAACCTTCTTAAATACTCTGCATGTCAAGGTCGTGAAACAAGGTTGAACATTCCTGAGCACATTTCAGCTTTTAGTCTATATGAGTCTTCCCCTGTTCAGGGTCATCTTTCCCTTTCCAGGTGTCGGCTTGCTTTCAAACTCCTGAGCACAGGGTTTACCACCAGCATTAATTTTAGAACTTAGTTTTTATCAAGAGACATTTTTAAGACAGTTATTACAAGTTAAACTTTGTACTCTCTTCTCTTCACATTTTTTTTATCTTAGTTTATACTTTGATAAATTGGAAAGTGATAGGTTTCCACCTTCCAACCAAAAGCAAGTTGCAATTATTACAAAGTGAACATTTAAAGCTCATTTCAAGAAGTTAGTTAATAATGAAAACTAGCCATAGTTGAAGTGGGAGGAAAAATGGGAAAAAGTGAAATGGAAAGTCGATAAAGGAAAGGAGATGTGATCATGGTGATTAACCTTTTTGGAAACATTAGCATACTCGTTCCAAAATCCTCTCTTACAAGTCAAAGCTTTTCTGTTTTCAGGTCATGGTGGAAGTGATGGCTTGCATGGGTATGTCCATTCCCTTGATCACGCTGTTGATGATCTAGTATGTTTGCTTAATTTACCATGCCATTTGAACATATTCTAACTGTTATACCCTGTTTTAATATAGTTGATGATGGTTCTTATACAGAAAATTTTTCTGGAGAAGGTAATTAGCCAGAATCAGGGACTTCCATGCTTTGTCTTCGGTCATTCCACGGGTGCAGCCATAGCTCTCAAGGTACATTGATATTTCATTGTAAAAAGACACCATCCATCCTTTCACATCAGATTCAAACCAATTTTATCCTGCAAACTTTGCATGTGCTTGAAACATTCAAGGCTTCATTGGACCCGAAGATAAAGGTTCTTATACAAGGTCTCATATTAACATCTCCGGCTATTCATGTTCGACCATCTCATCCACTGATCCCAGTAAGTATTGTTTCTCTCTTGACAGTTGCGTAGAGTGAAGTTAACAAAGTTGCTAAATGCCCAATATCTCTACACACCTAGAAGTTATCTTGCTTCTCAAAATTGTTCACCGGACAACTGAGATTTTATGAGATTATTACGTGTTGATAAGATAGCTATTGTACTTAAAAATAGTAGTACAGTTATGTATGGATCAAAATGAATACCTATCAACTTACCTAGTTGATTTGTGACTACATATTTTTGTTATCAGGTTATTGCACCAATTTTATCCCTCTTACTTCCTGAATACCAATTCAGAGCAGCATACAAGAGTGACTCACCCGTCTCGCGTGATCCTGTGTCTTTAAGGGACAAATACACCGATCCACTTGTTTTTACTGGGCCTATCAGAGTCAGAACGGGTTACGAGATATTGAGGATATCGTCATTCTTGTATAAGAACCTGCGGAGAGTTTCAGTGCCCTTCCTGGCCCTTATTGGATCAGCAGATACTCTAACCATCCCAGAAGCCACAGAAAGGCTCTATGAAGAAGCATCGTCCTCCGATAAAACACTCAAAATATACAAGGACTTATCACATGATCTTCTTTTTGAACCCGAAAGAGATGACGTTATTCAAGATATTATTGACTGGTTGAGCTTGAGAATTAACACAGCAGACTGAATGATCCTATAACTACTGGCTTAATCCTAAGGAAGCAATATTGTCCTCCTTTTCTACGCTTCAAATGCTAATAGTCCACATTTTACTTCCAACACCGCATTGACTTGCGGTTACCTTAGAGTAGTTCAAGGAGCTATTCCTTTTGAAAGTTATTTGATTTTTTTTTCAGCAAATCATAAATAACTTGTATTATGTTACTTCAAGTGTTTTATTTTTATTGATATGGACTTTATAGTTAATTAATATTTAATGTCAGCATTAAGTTATGATATTTATATTTGTTTTATTGCTCGTAATTATTAATCCGTGCCTTCTCTACCTATTCTCTAACCATTTCATCTTCCTAATAATTCTATAATAATTTGATTTTATTTACTAATATTTTTTTAGATTTTTTTTTTCTATTGTATATGTACACCATTCCTATTATATTTTATATATTTTTTAGTATTTGTCATCCTTGAATGGGATGTAAATTCTAGCGAACTTGAGGATTAAATGTATATTGCAGTAAATGCTACAACACTTTACCAAATGCAGATGTAGAATCTTTAACCATCAAATCAAATTAAACCACACGACATTAATCGGCCCCACTAAGCCCAGTGAACCAAATTTGATGGAGTCTTGGAGCGTGCTTCGCACGTGAGCCTTCCCTTCGCCCGCACTCCTTCCAATTCCCGGCGAACGCTCACGTGATGCGGGACGTGGACCACGCTGCCCTTTCAAAAATTGAGGATAGCGAGAGGGAATCGTCACCTGTCCTCTTCCACCTACCGGAGGTTCCCCCACTCGCGCTGGACTACTATTTGAGCTATTTTGCCTCGTCGAGCTCCAGAGCCGGATCGGGTCACCGTCTGCTGTTGAAAGCTGCCGACCGATGTTTTCAGCTGAGACGGAACGCCGGCCTCGGGCTGCAGAGCCGGCGCTTCTGCCGGAGCCTCTTGGGCAGGCGGCGCAGGGCAATACGTTCCGCAACTTCTCGCTCCCGATCACGAAGACGTGGGGGAACAAGCGAGTGCTACGCTGCGTGAACGTGGGCGAGGGAGCCGCCGGCGGCGGCGATGGCGCGGGCGGACGACGATCGTCGCGTGATCTGGAGGCAGGAAGCAGCGACAGAAGTGTGGTGGAGGAAGTGAGGGAGAAACTCTTGGCTCACCTCCGGGAGGCGGCGGATCGAATCAATCTGATAGTTCATCGAGCGCCGCTGCCGCCGCCTTCCAAAGGCGATGACCACGTCAGGGAAACCGTGCCGGCGGAAGATCCCGAAACGGAGCCGTCGTCATCCGCCGCGGCATGGCCGTGGAAACTGCGGACGAGGCGAAGGGGGGCTAGGGTTCAGGCGGCGTTCGAGCGGCAAGAGAGTGCGTCGCCGCCCGTCGCAGGAGAGAAAAGATCCGGGCGGCTGCTGACGTCAGAAATAATGGAGCGGAGCGAACGCCCTAATTTCTCCGTTACGCTTTCCAGGGAGGAGATCGACGAGGACATCTACGCCGTCACCGGTCACAGGGCACGCCGCCGGCCTCGAAAGCGGCCCCGTCTCATCCAGAAGCAACTCGATGTGAGTCCGTGCCTCGTTTGCATCAATTTTTTTTTTCCTTCAAAAATAATCGCCATTGATAGCTGAAAAATGATCGTCGTATTAATCCAGATGTTGTTTCCTGGTTCATGGCTTTCGGAGATCACGGTCGACTCCTACAAGGTCCCCGAATAGAAGCGCTTGCACGGTCACCGGCGGCATACCTTCTCCTCCGTCGCCATTGACTCTCATCTTCTCCACCCACCGCTTCAACATTCAACAGTGTCCGCCAACAGCACAACCAGCAAGTAAGCCATCTTTATCGACTCCTCTACTGCTGCTGTTGCCTTGTTATAATTGAATCGAAATATCCAAAGAAGCTAGATTTTCATAAGTCGTAATCCTTTTCCTTTTTCTTTTGGAGATTCCACCGAATTTGATCTGCCATAATACTGTAAATTGCCTGCAAGCATTATTTCTTCGCATCGTTTGGATTGGGCAGATGAATTTGTCTTGTGTTCATTAGTCCTGTTGAATCTTCGCCTTCGATAAGTTGGTGTTCAAATTTTTTTGCCTACATTTACTACTCCAGAATTTAGGGTTCTATCTTTGTTTTGTTTTTTGTATTATTATTATTTTTTTAGAAAAAAAATTATGATTTAATAATCATCAACTCAAATTTCAAATGGTAAAAATTGTTTTTTGAAGTTGTTGCCAAGTTCTAAATTAGTATTTCTCGGCGGTGGTGGTGGAATTGCATTGCTTCTTGCTAGTCGATTGAGACAGGGGAGACGTTTACAGCCAATCCGACACTCGATATCCGAGGGAAATCGTGGTCCCATTGACCACAACCTGTCACATGGTTCACATTTTTATTCAATCGGGCTAACACAGCTCAGCTCTTATCGGGTCGGGCTTGACTTCTCGTGTCGGCCGGAGCATGCGATGGCCCGCCCGAGATGGCTGGATTTGTACCAGGCCAGGCACGTGCTGAACTTGAGAAAGCATTCTCCTGCTAAGCCCATGCCGGAGCTTGAACTTGAGTCCAACCACATTGATTTGCAAATAAATATTTTTGAAAATAATTATGAATAGAATATTTAAATTTATAGTTTAAGAATTACATTATTCAAATTTTTTAAAAGAAAAGAATATATGATTGGACATGTTACAATATAATATGAAATGATAGTCAACAACTTAATTTCGGTTGGACAGGTTGGATTAACTTATCTTGTTAAACAATTTAAGTATATTGAATTAAAATTTCATCAATCCATTTTAAAACAAATCTAAGTGTGCTGATGGGCTCGGGTTGGTTCATGGGATAAGATTTTTTAAAAAATAAAAAATAAAAAAAAATCATCCATCTAATTTGCAACTCAAATATTAAATTTTTTAATTTTTTTGATATTCTTTTTAGAATTTTGACGGACTGGGCTGACCTATAATTCATCTTGATTGAATTGGGAATGTTAAGTTCGACAAGATGATGGGCCCAGCCAATTACAAGTTGGCTTTGAGAGCGCTAATCGTACTATCTTGGGATGGGATCTTCTATCTGGTTAATTAGAAGTATAATATGCTCCAATTAGGAGGAGTATCGATATACTAACTACAACATGATTAAGGTAATGTTCAACACTAGCACCTAAATTACTCTAACACATTAATAGTTATTATAGGATTTACAATTCCATATTATTTTTTTAAAGAATAGAATAGAGTATGTTATGACAGGAAAATAATTTAATAGTATTAATAATTTAAAGTGAAAATTTAATATGACTTCCATTGTTTTAATTAGGTGAATTATTCGACTTAATGGGAAATAAATATTTAAAAAAAATGAAATTTGCTTTTAATTGAATTTAAATAATTTATAAATATGTATACAATTTAGATTATATAGGGTGTTATATAGTTATTGTTGGTGGAATTTTCGTATGTCAAGGTTGACCAGTTTGACTAAGTTTGAGTTTTGATGTTTGACAATGTATGTAGATTGTAGTTGTAATTATTCGATTGAAAAGATTGTTGGTGCAATTCTCCAATGGTCTAGAATTGACCAGTTTGATGAAAAGAAAAGTCAAGTAGGTCAAGGTTGACTGGATACTTAATTGGAAAGTCCTCACTGAAGTTAGGCAAGGGCAAGTCCAATGAGAAGGTTGCTAGAAGAAGAAAATTCAGGTGAGTCAGTATTGACTGGACACTTGGTGTGGAAAACTCTAGTGAGTAAAGTTAAGAAGAAGAAAAATCCTGATAAGTGAAGCCAAGTGAAAAACACTAGTGAGTGAAGCTAGACAGTAAGGAAGTCCTGAAGAGTGAAGTTAGGCAGTGGAAATCTAGGTAGGTAAAGGTTAACTAGACACTTGGTGATTGGAAGTCCAAGTAGGTCAAGGTTGACCGGATGCTAGGCAATGAGAAGTCCCAACAGATCATAGTTGACCGGATATTGGGTAAAGGATCCCTAGACTTAGATTTGGAAGTTAGGACTTGGTAATCGACTTATCGATTAGGTCAATTGATTACGAATGCTTAATCAATTATGACAATCGATTAAGCCTAGATTTCGCGAATGCACATAGAGTTTGGTAAGTGATTAAGCAGGGAAGCTTAATTACTTATGAGTTGTTCTCGCGTGAACAAAAGCATGCCTAGTCGATTAGGCTAGTCGATCAAGCATGCACAAATCGATTAGAGTAATCGATTACAATTGGAAAATTAGTTGTTGTGCGCCCGATAAAAGGATTTCTCGTGCACTGTTCTGAAAGATTGCTCACAGGTTTTCTTCTCCACTCTCTTCACTGAGCTCGCCAGTTCTTAAAGCTTCTCAGAGACAAGTGTTGTTACACTTTCAAGATCAAAAGATATTTCTAAATAAGAAGAACAAGGTAGTTAGGGTTTCATTTGTATAAATCTTATAAAATTTTCCTTGTATTTGCCTCTTTCTTTCTCTTGTTATATTGAGAGTTTTGTACGAGGTTTCTCCACCTCTAAAGTATTTTCAAGAATGAGTGTATTCTTAGAGGATGTGTGAGTGGGGATCAGATCTTTGAATTAGTCACCTCTTCTTGAGATGAATACCAAATAAATCCTCTTGTTAGTATTGGGGAGCTTTTGTGTTGAGTTTTATCCACAATAATATTATCATCGATGAAATGCGAGAAGCTATTCATCCCCCTCTATCTTCGAAGTATTCCAATAGTTGTGTTCGAGGACAAATAATATTTATTGATAGAATTCTTGAATTAATTCATAAAGCACTATAGAGCATAAAAGAATTATAAAATTCAATTTAAATTTATTTTACATTCTAAATTTGGAATTCTTACTATGAACCAAGTAGATTTGGAATTCTTGATACTATGATGTAAATATATTTAGTAAATTCACTTATTAATTATGAATTTTATTTCATTTTTGAAAATTTATCTATCAAAACAATATTGAAAATTCTACATTTTATTTAAATTTGATAATTTTAAAAATAATTATTTGGAATTCATCAAAAAGTTTTAACAGTACAAAAATTATAACTCCATATTAAAACTATAGTACTAGTTAAAGTTAAAACTATTTTTAAAAAGAAAATAGCACATGCCATTATATTGACTTAGAAAAATATGTGCATATACATGCAATCAAACAAATAAAATAGGAAAATACAATGGTACCTTTCCAAACTAATTAGCCTACCAATGTTGAGAATGTAGGTGCAAAAATACACATGAAAAATACAAAAATATTTTGAAAATGAGGAGGTATTTTTGATATAACTTTGAGTTCTTAATCTCATTGCCTTTTATACTCCGTTGAGACCTTAGTGCTTTGACAAGGGTACTAGAATGTAGTACTTTCGTAAAACACAGAAAAAATAGAATTGGAGTAGAAGTGACACAACTTGGCAAATTCCACATCTTGGGACGAGAGGCATCCTTCTTTGAACCTTTTGGCACGGGCCTCAAGACTAACTCCAAGACACATAACTTTGACCTTTTGGCACTCTAAGAAGTCAATGGGTACAATCTACATGATGCGGTTTATAGCCAATTAGAACTCTTTAGAACCTCGAGTAGTAGACGTAGGAGAATTGGTGCTCGGAATCTTGAGGAGGCCAACCATCTTTGACTCATGACTCGATCACTTTGGAATGGGAGTGCCCAATTATTCTTTCAAAAGCCATTGACCAAGGGCCTCGACAAGTTCATATTTGCATAGAAGAAAATTAGCACATCAAATAGGTGTCAACAAATACACTAGTGAACAAAGCTATGGGTTCTTAGAGCCCCACTCTGATGAAGACCTCTATGGTCATATATTACAAAAAATGTAAACTCTTCAATGTCTTAGCCTAGGGACTTGGCTTCCCTACCCACATGGTTAGAATTAGGTACTTTGGATACGTGACATAGAAAAGCGTCTCTTCCAACCTTTGATATGGTTCGAGACGCACTTGTATTTCCTACCTTCACAAAGGAAGACTTTGTGGCATCCTTTGAGAAAGCATACCTATACACACCTTTTATCAATCACTTGCTGGGCACAATATGTGCCCTATCAATCTCTATGAAAAAAGACAAATGGATGTCACCAAGTATCCTAAGAAAATTGGTCAATGTGGCATCCTTTGAAGCTTAGAGGATATTTTCAGAGTGGTGCACACAAAGTACTCTCAAGCTTTTCCCTTCAGCATATATTACTTAAACATGATGTGGCAAAAAAAAATAATAATAAGAGGATGTGTTGGGCATTGAGCTAAGTCTACCACTAAAGGACAAATGCTTGCCCAGTTGCAGGGCAGATATGCTTGGCCATTGAACTAAGTGAGTTCAATCTGCTGTTCCAAAGAAAGCCTACCACCAAGTGGCAGATACTAGCTTATTTCAGTGCTAAAATGACTAAGCCCTTGAAGGAGTTCAAGTAATGGCAGACTTGGGTTATGTATATGGACAATTCTTTGACGACGAAGATGGGGGATGCTAAACTCTAAGATTTCATTTGGAAGTTACTAAGAAAGAGGATGAATCCTAAACTTAGATCTAAGAGGGTATCCTTAGCAGTGAGAAAGTGTAAGATAATTCTAGTCTTCAGAGACTCATAATCGATGGTGAATCAAGTGCTAGAGAATTTGATACTAAGGAGGACACAATAGTTGTCTACTTGGAAAAGGTCCAAGCTTTGGAAGAACCTATCCAACATTTCAGCAAAAAGCAAATCATGAGGTCCAAAAAACATGAAAGTCCATGCGCTATGAAAGATAGCTACAATGATTGTCGGAGAGAATCCAAAGAAAGTACTTATAGAAGAATTCCGAGATCGAAACATTGGGGCTTAAGTGGCCAAAGTTAAGAAGAGTCAATTCTAGTTGAACGAGAACATAAACTACCACAAGGTGCTCCATGTTTGGTTTGTCAAGTACACTGATCAACAAAGTACTACATAGGAAGTCATTCTGTATGTCATACTTAGAGATGCCTCCACCTAGAAAAAGACTTGCTAGTGCTGAAGGAAATATATAAGGGAAGACATAAGAACATTGACAAAACAATTCAAATGTTTTGAAATTTAGATCTTGAAAAATTACATTAAACATTACCAATGTATCTCCTCTTCCTAGGGATTCTTGCATATACTAAAATATAAGGTTGTTTCCCTACCTACAAGAATGTATGTCAAGCTCAAATCAAACTAGCATGTTCCAAGAATGTTGGGCCGAGCATTCGTCCCTCTAAAGCTTGGTTCGCCTTATTTGGTCCCGTAACTCTACAACTTATTTAATTTTTTTAAAAAAATTACTAGGCATCTAGATATAAATACATATAATGTCTGACTATGAAAAAATAATTTACCTTAAAACCATAATTAGAACCTGCTAATAGTGTGAATCTCTGGTTGCACTTTTGCCTCATCAGACTGTTTTAAAAAGTTAACAATGCATAATACTAATAGCCTTTAGAACTTCATGAAAGTGAGAATTTATAGCCTCCATTGACTGGTAAAAGAAAAGGAACAATTATCTAATAGTGACGCTTAACAAGAATCAGATGAGGCTCTTATAAGTGTGGTGTAGTGGTAAAGTACTTAAGAAAATAAATCAGAGGATTAATGTTTGAATCTTAGTAGGGACGAATTTCTACTCTCAGGGGACGTTTGGTTCTTTCTTAGGAATAGAAATCGAAATGGAAATCATTGTATTGTGGAATGGGAATGGGTATGAGCATGGATATCACTCTTAAAAGCAATGTTTGGTTAGTTGCATATTTTCTATCGGAATAAATCAAAATTTCCTTTTTTACCCTTAAAGAAAAATAAGAGAAAAAATTAGATGTGAGAGAAAGATGAATGTGAGAGAAAAATATGATGAGAGAGAAAGTACGATGATAAAGAATGAAGAGAGAGAAAATGAGAAAAGAGAGTATGATAAGAGAGAGCATGATGAGAGAGAAAATATGATGTGCGAGAAAGTATGATGAGAGATGATGAAGAGAGAAAATATAATGAGAAAAAAGAGGAGAGAGAGTGTGATGAAAGAGATTGAGGAGAGAGAAAGTATGGTGAAAGAGAAAGTATGATGAGAGAGAAAGTGTGATGAGAAAAAAAGAGAACAGTGAGTGTGATGGGAGAGATTGAGGAGAGAGAAAGTATGATTAAAGAGAAAGTGTGTTGAGGAAAAAAAGAGGGAGTGTGACAAGAGAGATTGAGGAGAGCGAAAGTGTGATGAGAGCGAAAGTGTGATGAGAAAAAAAGAAAAAAAGAGTGTGGTGGGAGAGATTGAGGAGAGAGAAAGTATGATGAGAGAGAAAGTGTAATGAGAAAAAAAGAGGAAGGAGAATGTGATAGGAGAGATTAAGGAGAGAGAAAGTGTGTGATAAAATGATGAGAGAGAAAATATGATGAGAGAGAACAAGGAGAGAGAAGTGATATGAAAGAAAAAATAAATAAATATATTTTGATATTTGATATTAAGGGAGAAAATTTAAATTTTAGGTCAAGGGTATTTTTGGAATAAGGAAATATTTTGATTGATGAAAATAGGGTAATGACTCATTGAAGGGGAGGTACATGAGAATGAGTCATTACCCAATTTCAAGGATTCATTCCCTTATTTGTATTCCTATTCCTATAATCCAAACATTAACAATGACAATCAATGATTCTCATTCTCATTCCCCACTCCTATTCCCCTAAACCAAATGCCCCCTCAATAGGAACGAAGATTCTAAAGGTTGGCGTGCATAAGTTATACTCCAGATTGTATAAAGATGAGGTTGGTAGCTTCTCAATAATGAACAAAGATAAGCAAAAATTAAACTCATTTAAAAAAGACCATGGCAATCTTCCGGTCTACTAATTAGTCTATTTGACAATTCCTATCGAGCATTTGTTTTGTGCTCATTGATTTAGATCAATGATGTGTCCATGTACTATGGCATGCTTATACCACAATCTAATAATTTGATTATCCCTTATCATATATCATGCTTCCTCAGTCTTGAAAATAATTTGAAAGTCAATACACCTAAAAGACTATAAATTTTAAAAAATAATGATGCAGTAAACAAGGTAGAATAAAGTCTAACTCATCAATACTACAGTGAGAGGTTAGGAGACTGGAGCATTGATCAATATGAGTCTCTGCTATGTCAGTCAGGCCAGGAGGCTGGGAGAAAGGTTTTGTATAGGATGCAGAAATTATATGAGGGATAAAAGGGAAATAATAAAATTAAGAGCATCCATCCTTCCTTCACCAGATCTGGATGAACCAAAAACAGGGATAAATTGGAATATTTTACCTTCCCCTTATCATTTCTCATCAATTCATCCTTCCAAGTTCCAATCAAACAACCGAATGGCTGATATAGGTTCAGCGGTCAACCCAATATCCATCATACACCTTATTCTTCCAAACAAACAGGTCCTTAGTCTAGTTGATCTATGTTAGTTATGGGTGTGTGCATAGGATTGATTCCACAGGCTATTCAGTTTGGATCAGAGGGGTGCAGGTGCGTTCAATTTCACCTCAAGGGCCGACATGGGAGAGATAGGCAAGGGAAGTCGACATTTGGCAGTAGGCATTTTCAGTAGCAAAGAGAAGGCAATCAAAAAACAACAAAGGTGGGAATTAACAACAAACAGTGGGAAGCAATGACAAAAGAAAGGAAACACTTAAAGAGAGAACTAAAGGAGAAAACTTTATTAATCCGATGATACAGTCTAGGTGGTTTCCCTCTTTTTTATAGAGTTTCTTACAAACTAATTATATTTGGTTACATTTTTTGTTGATTAATAATTAGATTCAATTTGTTATTTTCTGTTAGATCAGTTCCTTTTCTTTTCCTATGGTTAAATCAATTCCTTCTAATTTCTTATTTCATGCAGCAGCAGCAGCAGCACCACCACCACCAGCACGAACCCCACCGCCCACCACCAGTCATATCATTTCACGTGTGAAATCGCATTCAACCCTCGTGGGCTTAAATAGGTAATCATTTATTCAGTACTCTGGTTCATGGTTGGAATAATGTCAAGTCCCTTTCAATTTCACTTAATAGTCAATGCATTGTGAATTCTATATTCATGGTGGATGGGGCCCAATATGATAAAAAAAAATCTAGTCACATCGAATTGTGGTTGGGGAGGAAATCGATTAGTAGGTGGACCCCTAAGAAAAGCCTAATCACTCAGAGTAGTTCTCAACTGGTGATCATCGCTAAAAATTAGGATTAGTATCCTTTTCTAACTTTAATTTGGTGGCCGATTGTTCGCTAATAAATTTATGTGTATTTCATGAGTTGACAAGGACCATGAAGCAGTGTTGAGCAGATGGTAGCTGGAACTTGCATCAGTTGAGATTGAGAAGCTCCTGGATAACCATTTGTGAATAAGAGGTTTCTATAGGAGTTCTTCTTCGTATACTCCGTCTAGCACAAACAGTCATGAGAGGGAACTCCAAGAAAGATAGAATAAAAGGAGATAAGTGTATTAGTTTTTCAATGATGCAGTCTGGAAGTAGTAGATTTTTTGATGAACTAATGGATTAAATATATTCCCTTTCGATCATTTCTATCAATCTGCATTCCCAATTTCACACGATCAGGATTTTGGGATTTCAATATATATCTCGTTGTCTAACTAAAGCTATAATTTCAATGTCATATAACATTTTTATGTTTCGATACAAGGAAAAAAGGGAAAACTGAGTAACATCTTCAGATCGGCTTCCACGAAGGAATGATCACAGGAAACTAGAATTTTAACAAACACATTTTCAGAGGTGAAAAGGAAACTGAAGGGAATCCATTGTCAAACAATCTAACAAACACTTGAAGTTCAGGTTCAGATAGAGAACAATATCTAACATTCACGGAGGAAACCTTAAAAATTTCAAATGGATTAGAGCAATTAGTCATGTTTCTGAAACAGCAATAAAAGAAGCTTAGTTCTCGCATAGAAGTTATATAGCAATGTTATCGGAGATCTGTTACCTAATCTTTGGTCAACCCATCGCCTTGTGCTCGAGTGGGCTTTCCCTCTCCATCGCAGCGACCGCCGCCGCCCATCATCTTTCTAAACTCCTCGAAGTTGACGCTTCCGTCGCCGTCCGAGTCGACGGATCGGATCATCCGCGTGCAGTCCGCCACTGAGCACTTCTCTCCCAGGCTCCTCAAGACGCGGTGGAGTTCCTCCACAGAGATACGCCCGTCATTGTCGAGATCGTACATCCGGAAGGCGTCCCTGAGTTCCGCCTCCGCGGAGCCGCGGGAGACGTCGAGGTGGAAGGCAGCGAACTCCTGGAAATCGACGAACCCATCACGGTCCGCGTCCATCTCAGCAATCATGCTACGGATCTCCTCGGGGGAGGGATCGGAGCCGAGGGCGCGAAGGACGGCGGCGAGCTCCGAGGCGGAGATCCGGCCGTCGCCGTCGGCGTCGAAGCGGGCGAAGACCTTCTCCAGCTCGTCCATCCGGCGCAAGCCGACGGACGGCGAGCGGGAGGGCGATGGAGACGACGACGGCGACAGCTGGGGTTTCTCCATGAGGGAAGCAAGAGCAACGAGGCGCTTGAGCAGCAGAAAGCCCTCTTTGCCTGGTCGCCACAAATTCTGATCTATAGAAGAGTTGTTCGCCGCCGCATTGATTGCGGTGGTGAAAGCCTAAAGCTGCTGTAAACTGAGTTAAATATGGAAGATGACTTTTTTTTTTGATTTTTTTTTTGCCAGAATCTGTCGCGATTTCGATGGAGAAATATCATAAAAGAGTTTTTTTTTTTAGCAAAATGTATTTAATGCTGCCACGTGCCAAACACATGTATGTATGTTTTAGTATTTTATTTTTTTTATAATTCAAATATCCAATGAGATCCGATTAATTTGATTCCATAAAAAAAAATTTCATAGACTACTGAGATTATTAAAAAAGCACAGATGAAAGTAATTTGAATTTTTTAGATATAATATGATCCAAGTGAGATTTATTGGATGTTATAACACGGGTACATAAACCAACATTCAAAGAATTGAACGTAATTAATGAGACGATTTTATAAGAAAAAAATTAAAATGAGAAATTTCTAACGCGATGATTTAAATAAATTTTCAAAAATTCTTCTGTAAATATTCATCTATTTCAATAAATTATTTTATTCATTTAAATACATTATTCTACCTCATAAATCACTCCTAGAATCCATTCACTACTATCCTTATTCATCTCAAATTTATTTTTAATTTTTATTTTTATATTATTATTTTTTATTCGAAATGCATTAAAAAGGGGGATTTTTTTTTAGAAATTTTATGAATTCTCAAAATGTACTGAAAGAAAATATTTTTTACTCAAAATTCATAAATTCTACTAAATTATCAATATTCTCAATTTACTTCTATCACTTAATTTCTATCTCAAATTTCAAATTTTCCATTTGTTCCACGATATAGTCAAAATTTCTAAGATTTTGAAAATTCTTTGAATCATCCGAATAACGCACCCTGAGCTCCATATCAAACACCTACACCTGAATATTGGCAAAATATGAGAAATTCATATTTAATGCCATCTTCTTTTTCTGGATTTTCCAATCCACAAGAAACTGGTATGCCCTCTACATCTTCGACGGGGAAAGAACTGGAAGCTCTGACGTATGTTCAGAAGACTCAACTATATGAAAGTGAATCCCCAATTGACCTTGCAAATTTGGAAAAGGCAGATTTAGTCGTTGAGGGTAGGAGAAAACGGTCAACCTGGAAAAAAGTTGAAGACGTGATCTTAACGAGATCTTTTGTTACTGTTAGTGGTGACCCAATCATCGACAATAATTAGAAGGCGGATGCTTTTAGGGGACATGTTTCAAGTGTTAGTACAATCGACCTCTAGGGTTTTAATATTCAATAAATATGTTTAATGAAACTTGATCACGGTTGACCAAGTTAAGTGAGAAGTCTAGTAAGGCCAAAGTTGACCAGATGATTAGCAAGGGATGAGTAGTCTACCGAGTGACTATCAAGTCCAAGCAACTCAAGATGACCTGATGCTTGGCAAGAGGAAAATCATAGGGGGAGGTAAACCTATGTCTTGGAGGAATGAACTCCAAGTAAAAGCCTTAGTGAGTGAAAGTAGGCCTTAGTGAGTGAAGCTAGTGGTAAAAGTCCTAATGAGTGAAGCTAGGCCCTAGTGAGTGAAGCTAGGTGGTGAAAGTCTTGGTGAGTGAAGCCAAACAATTGAAAATCCTAGGGGAAGATAATCCTAGGTAATAAGAAGCCTTGAAGAAGTGAACTCCAAGCATGTGTACGGTCGATCGAACCAGAAGATTTTGGTAAACCTAAATATAGTTTTAGCAACACTATTTTGCATTACTACTATTGTTGTTGTGCTAATTTAGTATTGTAGAAAAAGTCTTAATAGATAAACTAATCAGACACTAAGTAGAGAAAGTCTAAACAGGTTTGGAGGACCAGATGTTTGGCAGGTAAATTAAGATAAGCTACTGAAGGTAGTGAAGCGAGATCGTGTCTCATTTGGGGCAAACCTTAAGTACTGATCAAACTGAAAACCCAACGAAGGTTTCTAAGTTGAGATTAAGACGGTCCTTATTGTCTTCATATTACATACAATATTTGTTCTAATAACTCTATTTCGTAGAAAAAATATTGTGCTATTGTCTAACACTATTTTGCAAAATTTGTTATTTCATCGACGGATCGAAGAAAGATTAGAACAGTGAGATTCGATCAGAAGGAAAAAAAGAAATATTTAGTTTTGTTGACAGATTAAAGGGATCAATCGACGGATCAATTTATTTTCAGATTTAATGGAGATTTGAATCAAAGTAGAGAAGGTAAATAGTTGTTTAATTCATGAAACAGAGTTGATCAATTGATGAAACGATGAGATTTCCAGGATCAAACGGATCAGATCTCAGCAAACAAGGAAGGAGTTGTGGTACCGTCGATGGATAGAAGGTTCAGTCGACTGATCGATTCAATCAACGGAACAATTTTTCAGTTAACAAAACAAAAACTATAAAAGAAGCCCTCAAGCTCTGAACCAAGAACAACTACTGCCTTCTGAATTTCTACTACTATTTTGTTGTACTAGTGCAAGCTGCAACTCTACGACGTTGTTGAAGCCATTGACAACCTACACTTATACTTATACTCTTTCATTGTTAGTACATTTTATTACTTACAATTTCATTTGTAATATCATTTGAACATTTAGTGTATTTTCCAATGAAAGCGGTCGACGATCGCAGGTCTTGTAGTAGGAGTTGTCACAGGCTCTGAACCAAGTAAAAAAAAGACTTATTTATGTAGCTCTCTTGAGGCCGGCTAGAGGGGGGTAATAACCTTGCAATGAAATTTATACTTTCTTTTATTTTCTGTTTAGCAAAGACAAACATACATTAGTTAATAAAAAATAATAACATAAAAAGTAAGAGAAAACTCCGAGTTTTACTTAGTTTGTAACCAGGAAGGTTGCTAATCCAAGACAGTTAAAACTTCAGTAGAAAACTCTTTTATGAAGGCTGAGAAGTCTCTTACAACATTGAGAGTACAGAAATTCGAAATAAGAATGAATACAGAGTGTGTTGTTCGAATGGAGGAGACCAGGGCTCTATTTATAACCCACTGGTCGAAACTAACTCTTTGCTGATATGGCACGATCCAAGCACTTGGATCCTCTCCAAGCGCCCCTCGCATGGCAAAACTATATCTCCACGCGATAGCTATGCAACGACCAAGTGATAAAGTTTTATCCATCTCCAAGTGCTTGGACCGCTTCGAGCGCTCAGACCATTACTAACGTGAACCCAGAAGTTAATCTGCAGCGTCGAGGCGCCCATTTGAGCACCCTGGTGATCTGGGTGCCTGGAACAATCAGCTTTGGCTGATTGGTCTGGTGCCTTCTTCGGTCACTTGGGTGATCTCAGCCAACCGGAATTGAGTTCACCTGAAGCCAAGAATATTAGTGTGCGCCCCAAATATGAGTGTGTGTACCTCGACAATGGAAAGAACCTCCCTCTTTTATATCACCCCTCATAACCTTTGCAATAATGAGGTGACATGAAATATTTAGTGTCAAAAGATGTCGGGTAATGGAAGATGTACAATCTGAAATATGTATAATCACCCTCCAAGGAATCTTCTATTACATATATATGAACAATCTCGTGAAACCATCGTAATAATGATAGAAGTTGTACGGCTACTCTCATAAGAAGGTTTAGTTGCATGTATATATCAGGTATCAAAATATTTTCTGTTGAATAACTATTATTCTCTGACATGTTGTTGTGATTCTTTGATAAAATTAACCCTAGATATAGCCTGGATGGATCTTTAGGCAACCAAGGTAACCTAGCTGAACTTTAGTCGACTGACTGTATAATATGAAGAATGTCTTTGAAGAGCGTTGATCCAAGTCCTGGGATATCCAATCGGTCCTTGGGCCGATCAGCCCCATGTTATGGGATTTGCCCCTGAAATGATGAGATCTATAGGTTTGACTGGATCTATGTCCGACCAAGTTTGTAATGAGAATTGCTTTGACTTTACCTTGAGTATACATATATTGTTGGTGCAACCTTAGGTCAAGGTTGACCTGGGTGACCCGACTCGAGTTGACCTGACTCGAGGTATATTTTGATGTTTGACAAGAATAGAGAAGTTGTATTTTGATGTTTGACAAGAATAGGAACTTGGGGGATTGTGGGTGCAACCTTTGGTCAAGGTTGACCTGGTTGACCCGACTTGAGTTGACCTGATTCGGGAAAAGTCCAAGTATGGAGACTTGGCACAGAAAAGTCCAAGCAGGGAGCTTGGCACGGGAAAAGTCCAAGCAGGGAGCTTGGCACGGGGAAAAGTCCAAGTATGGAAGCTTGGCATGGGAGGTCGGAGAGGGCTCGGTAGCTCGTTCTCTGGACTGAATGGAGTCGGAGAGGGCTCGGTAGCTCGTTCTCCGGACTAGGTCAGAGAGGGCTTGGTAGCTCGTTCTCCGGACTAGGTCAGAGAGGACTCGGTAGCTCGTTCTCTGGACTGGATAGAGTCGGAGAGGGCTCGGTAGCTCGTTCTCCGAACTAGGTCAGAGAGGGCTCGGTAGCTCGTTCTCTGGACCGGACGAAGTCGGATAGGACTCGGTAGCTCGTGTTGGGACCTTGACGTCCGCTAGAGGGGGGTGAATAGCGGCTCACCCAAATCGTTCGCTTCCTACGTTGTTAGCTTGCGCAGCGGAATAATACAAAAATAAACAAGCTAAACAAAATACAAGACAAGAAAGAATGCAAACCAAGCTACACGATCATTTACGTGGTTCGGAGATAAAGCTCCTACTCCACGGCGTGTCCGTAAGGTGGACGATCCCTATCCGTCGGTGGATTACTCCCCGGAAGACCTCCGGCTAGCTCAAACTCCTTGTGGGTGGAGAAACCTCACCACAAACTCACCAAGACCTCTTGGACACAAGGAAAACTCTTGAGCACTTGTAGACTACTAATTAGACCTTAACCAAGTCTAATTTCGTCAACTCAAACCAAGCTCCCAAGCTTTGGTTTTATAGCCCACGGGTTGAAAACTCCGCCTACCAGTCGACTGCTAATCAACTGTCCTCTGTGGAAATTCGACCGGTACACCCCAACGGCTCGATTTCACACACATTGCCGATCGGCCGATCGCTGCTAAAACATGCGATCACTGATCTTACTCTGATGAACGCCACAAGTACACCTAATTCTTGTATTTTACTCCGAGTACAATCTCTCTTGTTCCTGCCCGACCAACCTAGACCTAGCCTTCTAGCCTCCTCCATCACCTTGCGTCCCTCGGATGCCTCCCCATCCTTCACGTCTTGCCTTCTGGAGCTTCCATCGGCCTTGTCATTGTTGTCGGGTCTTCCTTTGCCAAGAGGTCGTGCCTCCGGGACTTCATCCATTGCCAAGTTACACTTGGACTTACGTTGCCAAGACTACATGCTTGGACTTACACCGCCAAGACTCATCCTTGGACTTTCCTCCTTTGCCAAGATCACACTTGGACTTCCTTGTTGTACCTGTATCCTGCACACTCACAATGCATATCAAATACAACAATAAACCTAACTTAAACCTTTGCCCAAACATCAAAACCTAGGGTCACTAGATTGCTCCAACAATCCCTTTTTGATGTTTGGCAAACCGTTTAAGTTAGGGAAACAATATATCAATAATAATGCAAATAAACATGCAATCTACACATGCATAAATCATGGAACCTAATCCTAGGCTCCCCCTTCACCTAAGCTCCCCCTTGAGTTAGAATTTCTTGCAAAGGTAAACTTCTCCCCTTTTGCTAATAAATGAGCAATCGCTCCCCCTTCACCTAAGCTCCCCCTTGAGCTAGGATTTCTTGCAAAGGTATGTAAGTTCCCACTTAAACCTAAACTTCTCCCCCTTTGCCATACATCAAAAAGAGCTCCAACAATATCCCAATTATTAGACTCTTTGACCTCTAATGACCATAAATATCATGTATTAATCCCCCATAAGATTACATACATGTTCACCACTCTTTTGGTCATTTTCTAATGCTTGAAAAACATTTTCAGACCGTATCAGTCGACTGCAAGAAGTACCAGTCGACTGCCCCCATGAAAATGAGCTTACAGAGACATTCTGTGCTCGTGAACAGTGTTACCAGTCGACTGGTAACTGTACCAGTCGACTGGTACACTATTCATGAAAAAATCAGCCTTTTCTGGCCAACTTCAGAAATGCGCCAGAAATTCCACAGACCTCCAAAAATCCCCAAATTTTGTGGAGAGGTCTATTATATCAATATCTACTTGGGAAAAATATATATAAAAATATATCTATCACAGATCCCAAGATTGATACAAAATTCAAAACTAGCTAAATGGTTCAATTAAACCTTGACCTAAAGTCCTAGTTTTGGCTTCCTCTTGATGTATCTGCCCATACTAAACCATAATGCATCACTAGCATTAGTTTATATGGCATCTATACATCAAAAACTAATTTTCATGCAATATGAACCCAATTCATATTTCTATGCATGAAACTCAACTCAATTGTGCCAACCCACTATGTTAGAGACTTAAGTTCGTCTCCTAACCACTTGGCACATTTGATAACCCATCTATCATGGGTCCCAAAGGCTCTTCCTAACCTTAGGAATCTTAACCTTAGTCACCTCCCTTGGTGACTCATCCACTATGGCTAGGCCACTTCGGTGCACCTCGGGTGATACTTGGCCTACAAAACTCACCTTCTTAACCTTGGTCACCTTGTCCTTGGTTAATTTCTTCTTGTCCTTAATCTTGGACACCTCATCCTTGCTATAATAATATGCTACCCTAGCATATTCCTTCTTATTGGTCTTGGATGACTCTCCCTTGTCCTTGGGAACACCTTCCATACCAATGTCATGTGCTACCTTAACATTTGACCTCCTTTTGGTCTTTGAAAAGATTTTTATGTTTTCAAAGAGTAACTCCCCCTAAAAACATGGTCAAACTTCTATCATTGCACCAACAATGACTTGGGGTTCCTAAATAATTAGGAAAACCAAAACTTGAAGTTTTGAGGTTCAAAGTTCAATAATGAAATTAAATCTCAACCGAAACTTCACTTTGGTTTTTCTTAACCAAACCATACTTGTTTTCATCATGAAAACTCATGTAGACATTATTTAGGGTATACTTTATCAAGGAAAAATAATTTTCTATGAAAATACTTCCTATTTTCAAAGATTGACACAAATTTGAAAACTCTTGAAAATTTCAATGTTTTCTCCTAGTTTGTGTCTAACTTTCCAATGATGATTACTATCAAAAGATAGTCTTCACCAAGGTTTTTCAAAAGTATTTTGAAATCATTTTTAAAACCAATATCCAACCACGTTCTTTGGGCTCAATGCACATGACTTGTACATTAGCTTTCCCAATGATTGGAAGACACATAACTATGTGTTTTGATGAACCTAAAACTCAACAAGATGCACTAGATCAACATCTTGAGTTTAGTTCACCATCTTAACATCTCACTTGTATCTAACGTGTATTAAAACACATACAAGTCACCTTATAGTTCTTTGTGAGATGTATATTTGGTCTTGCCCTAAACTAAGGGATCATGCATCTCTATCTAGGCATTGTAAAAATCATGATCATCCATCTAGGATGTCACTTGATATAATCCCTCTTGTTGGGATATTTACCATTTATAATAGATGCCATTTGTCCTTAAATAACAAGGGAATTAAAGTAATGCATGATGTTACATGGCATACATCAAAATAAGCAATTTTCAAAATGAAAAGCAAGTTATAGCTACATGATGTATGTATGACATGACATGATATTTTTATATTTTTCATAATAAAATATGAATGCTAAATATAAATATGATGTCATGACATATGATAGGCAAACAAAACATGGCAAGTTAGCATAAATAAAATTACCTAGATTACCTATCTAAGTATTCTTAACCCTAGCTAACTCAAAATTTAACCCTAAATTGCCCATGATTTTCCATGAAAATGCCAAAACCCAATTTTGACATTTATTTTTCCTTTCTAAATTTGTGCCATTTTAACTTAAACAAATTTCTCAAAGTATGGTACATTTTACTCTTTCCAAGAGTAAATGAAATCAAATTAAAACTTAGATTTGCCTTTTACCTATTAAGAAAATATCAAAACCCCAACTTGGCATTTCTTATCCTTTTCTAAATGTGTCAATTTAAATTAAGTTCAAAACCTCAAAGTTTGACATATTTCACTCTTCCAAAGAGTGAACATCTTACATTATGATCTAGATTTTTCTTTAATTACTCTAAGAAGATACCAAAATCCCAATTTGGTATTTCTTATGTTTTTCCACATTACGCCAATTTAATTCAAACATAATTCCTTAAGATTTGCCACATGTTACTCTTTTCCAAGAGTGACAATTTGGATTAAGGTTTACATTTCCCTTAATTCCATAAGAAAATGTCGAATTCTAAATTTGGCATCACTTTTGCTTCTCTTTAGTGTGTCAATTTAAATTAGATTTAACTCCTCAAATTTTGACACATTTTACTCTTTCAAAGAGTAACACTTATCATCCTTTTCATTTTCAAAGGTTAACAATCACTTTGAAAATGCTCTCAAGTGTCAACTTTCCCAAGGTTGGGTTAACTACCTTTCCAATTGGAGTTGACACTCTCTAAACCCATCTAGGGTGTAGAGAATATGTTCCTAGGAACTCAATACCTATTGGTGCTCCTTGGATGCTCTAGGTACTCACTAGGGATGACTTCCCTAGATACCTTCCTAACGACCTTTCTTGGCTTCTTAGAAGCCTTGGTCACTTCCACTAGGTCACTTCTAGGGTTAACTCCCTTTGTAACCTTATTTGTGACTTTATTAGGCCTTTTTGGAGCCTTAGTCACATTGGTCTTACCAAAAATACTCTTAGGGATTCCTTCCCTAGTATCTTTAACTTGACCTCTAAACCTAGGGTTGGTCCCATAACTATATGGAACCCTATGAAAGGAAGTCACATCCTTCTTGGCTTTAGGTTTGTAACCCAAACCTCTATAGCCATTGGATGGCTCTTGTCTAGCTTTTCTTAGGTTATGCTCATTTTGACCCCTAAGAATATTTTCCATTCTTGTTAAGGTCCTTTCTAAATTATCAAGTCTTGTCCTCAAGACTTGATTTTCACCCCATAAATCTCTAGATTTTGGTTTTTCATTGAATCCTTGAACATTTCTATTTTTAGGCATATATCTAAAATCCTTGGTGTTATTGCCTAAGTTGTTATTTACCTTCCTAACCTTAGGTGTGGTAAATCTAGCATAAGGAGGAATATATTTATCCTTAAGGTTATCATGCCTCCTATTCTCATGATAAATAGCATTAAGATGATAAGAGTTATTTCTAGCATGCATTTTATCATATGTCAACGGAATGGATTCATTAAATGATACCTTGGTTTTTACCTTGGAAGCTCCTTCTTCTCCCACTTCTTCAAGTGCGCCAATTTCTTGAGCTCTCCTCTCCTTGGGCACTTTGTGTGGTAGTGACCCCACTCACCACATGTAAAGCACCTAATGTGCTTCTTCTCCTTCTTCTTCTTCCTACAACTCACATTAGTTTCTAAATTAACTTTAGTGAGTTTAGGGTTTACCTTCTTGAGCGAAGGACACCTACTCTTGTAGTGCCCCATCTTACCACACTCAAAACATTTGATGTGGTCCTTTGTGCTCTTCTTGGTAGTTGAGGTGGAGAGTTGAGCTTCCAAGATCTCCTCTTCCTCGGATTTCTCTTCTTCCTCTTCACTTGAAGATGTGGATGATTCCACTTCTTCCTCCCTTGAAGATGTGGATGATACCTCCTCATCTTCCTTCTCCTCCTCGAATGTTGAACTTATGTCAACATTCGATTGGTCTTTCTCTTCTTGGACCAATGAGCCCTTCTCCTTGGGCTTCTCCTCTTCTTGGATTTGTGTAGGGTTCTCATGATGGACAATGATCTTTTTCCAAAGATCACATGCACTTGTGTATTCACCTACACTCAAAAGGATGTTAGAAGGTAATATATTTAACAAGATTTTTGTTACCTTCTTATCGGCCTCCGCTTGTTCCCGTTGCTCTTCGGTCCAATGCCGAGGTCGGAGGCGTTTACCCTTCTTGTCCGTAGGAGCTTCAAATGGGTCACTCAAGACAACCCATTGGTTCCAATCCATTTGGAACCATGTCTCTAATCGCTTCCTCCAATAATTGAAGTCTTCTTTGTCGTACGGAGGTGGAATTCGGATATCCCATCCGAGCGGTCCTTCGGACTCCATCTTCTTCTTCCTCTAGCTTCTTGCTCTCTTGGCGGTTAGTCCGTAGAAGAGCGACCTCGCTCTGATACCAATTGTTGGGACCTTGACGTCCGCTAGAGGGGGGTGAATAGCGGCTCACCCAAATCGTTCGCTTCCTACGTTGTTAGCTTGCGCAGCGGAATAATACAAAAATAAACAAGCTAAACAAAATACAAGACAAGAAAGAATGCAAACCAAGCTACACGATCATTTACGTGGTTCGGAGATAAAGCTCCTACTCCACGGCGTGTCCGTAAGGTGGACGATCCCTATCCGTCGGTGGATTACTCCCCGGAAGACCTCCGGCTAGCTCAAACTCCTTGTGGGTGGAGAAACCTCACCACAAACTCACCAAGACCTCTTGGACACAAGGAAAACTCTTGAGCACTTGTAGACTACTAATTAGACCTTAACCAAGTCTAATTTCGTCAACTCAAACCAAGCTCCCAAGCTTTGGTTTTATAGCCCGCGGGTTGAAAACCTCGCCTACCAGTCGACTGCTAAAACATGCAGTCGACTGCCCTCTGTGGAAATTCGACCGTTACACCCCAACGGCTCGATTTCACACTGCCAGTCGACTGCCCCAGTCGACTGCACCAGTCGACTGCTAAAACATGCAGTCGACTGCTACAGTACTGCTACAGTAAACCCTAATTCTTATATTTTACTCCGAGTACAATCTCTCAGCACTCGTCCCTGCCCGACCAACCTAGACCTAGCCTTCTAGCCTCCTCCATCAGCCTTGCGTCCCTCGGATGCCTCCCCATCCTTCACGTCTTGCCTTCTGGAGCTTCCATCGGCCTTGTCATTGTTGTCGGGTCTTCCTTTGCCAAGAGGTCGTGCCTCCGGGACTTCATCCATTGCCAAGTTACACTTGGACTTACGTTGCCAAGACTACATGCTTGGACTTACACCGCCAAGACTCATCCTTGGACTTTCCTCCTTTGCCAAGATCACACTTGGACTTCCTTGTTGTACCTGTATCCTGCACACTCACAATGCATATCAAATACAACAATAAACCTAACTTAAACCTTTGCCCAAACATCAAAACCTAGGGTCACTAGATTGCTCCAACAGCTCGTTCTCCAGACTAGGTCCGAGAGGGCTCGGTAGCTCGTTCTCTGGACAGGACGTGGAAGTCGGAGAGGGCTAGGTAGCTCGTTCTCTGGACTAGGTCAGAGAGGGCTCGGTAGCTCGTTCTCTGGATCGGATGTGGAAGTCGGAGAGGGCTCGGTAGCTCGTTCTCCGGACTAGGTCAGAGAGGGCTCGGTAGCTCGTTCTCTAGATCAGGAAGGCTTTAGGTTTAAGGCTGGGAAATTGGATCGGTCTGCTGACCGATCCAGTGATACTATGGGTATCTGGATCGGTCTGCTGACCGATCCAGTGATACACTGATTCTCACTGTGGGTCATCTGATCGGTCTGGTGACCGATCAGTAACCAAACAGATTGGGAGAAGGAATATGAGGGATCGGTCTGTGGATCCACAGACCGATCAGGACTCTGCAACCAACTCAGCCTAGGGCCTGATCGGTCTCCTGACTGATCAGATCTGTCCTGGATCGATCAGGGTAGAGCCTGATCGGTCCAGATCTAGCCGTTGAGTCACAACGGCTAGATTTCTGTGTCTGTGTCTTCTTCTTCGCAGGTTCATATAAATCAAGAGGTGGAGGGCCTCTACAGATGAGCTGACTTCTTCTTGCTCCTGCGATCTGAGCTTTGCTGAGCTCTCCACTGCTGAAGCTTCGTGTGAGCTTCCCTCGGCTGGACTCCAACTGATCAGTTGCTGCTGTTGTTGGCATCCGTGAAGTGGTTGCTTCATCACCAGACGACGAGAAGGCAAACAAACTAGTGTTTTTACATTCATATTGTTCTTGGCTTCTTGCTTTATCTTTGTACTCCGATCTTGCTGTTGCAAGAGATATTGTGGCGAGGTTTCTCCACCCAGAAGGAGTTTTTATTAGCCGATTTTCCGGGGTCTCATCCACCGACGGATTGATAGGACTCGTCCACCTTACGGACACGCCGAGGAGTAGGAGTATCATCTCCGAACCTCGTTATATTGTCGCATTTGAGGTTTGATATTCTCCTGTTTCGTTTCTATCTTTTATTTCCGCTGTGCTAATAAACTTTTGTGAGGAGATTAATTCAGTTTTTAGAGGAGGCTATTCACACCCTCCCTCTCTAGCCATCCGAAGGTCCTAACATATATAAGACGATAGCACTAGGCTATGTAAATCCAATCGACCTTGTGTAATAAGTGCTATGTACCTTTGAACGGGGAGATGAATCCCATAAATCTGACTGACCATAGGGGCGGTCGGCTATATCCCATAGACCCTGGTGCTAAAGATCCGATAAGCAATGAGGAGTTAAATCTCATAGGTTCGATCAGTGCTAGGTCCGATAATCCGTATGATCTGAAATTGATCCTTGAAGAGAAAAGAGCTCAAGCCATATAGTTAAAAGGAGGTGGTCGTTAAGATTGGAGAGTATGTGTCCTAACGGGCCGTTGTCCCCTAAACAAGGCTCAGTCCCTCACTTCTCTCTGGTACGACTCCCAGTGTACTCCCGACTGGACCAAGCGCCGGTTGGGCCCCCATGGTATAGTCCCTCACTTCTCATAGACACGGCTCCCAGTCTACTCCCGACTGATCCAAAGTTTTTAACTTAGTTAAGTCACATCCAAAGTTTAATGGTCGGGCATCACAATTATCCTGTCGCACTCTAACAAGATAAATCCAGTCAATTTGCTTTGGCAAAACCTGACTATAATTGATCGAGCTAGAAGTGAGTACCAAACTTTGGTAGGCATAAATAAAAGAGACCTAATCATGATTAAACTACACATGAATCACATAGCATATCATGGCATACATCACATATATGTATCAAATAAAACGTGACATGGTTATGACCCCGTTTTCTATGATTCTCTCAAGCCAATGAGAAGATCATATGGTCAACCTAGGTCAGAGCATCTTCTCCAAGTGCTTCCTCGGTCGTCGTGTGTTGTTGTCCTTCTCCCTTTTCATCGTTGTCCAGTAGACTTGTTCTTCTCTAATTTGTACATTACAAAACCTAAAGAAACCTCAAGTTACATTCGAGGGTAGTTTAAATTTATAACAAGAAAGAAAAGGGAGAGGCACGACACGTATACCATATTATGAATTACAACACACATCTAATCACATCGGGGTTAAGGGCCATAACCATGCACTATGCCACATAACATTCATAATATTTTATGACATAAAATCTACTATGATTTAAACAAAGACTTATGAGTCGCAATGCTACGGCGGTCCCGCTAGACGGTTAGCGGGTGGGGTCAAGGAGGCAGCGCCCCCGAAGTTGCATACTCATTGTATGAGTTGTTGCCATGCCCGAGACCTCGTTATCTATAAAACTTTAGCCGAGACCGTTGGCCTAAATATTACTCATAATCACGTAAATCATACTAAAATCTTATGTATTTCTATATCGCATATCAAAATCTACTACAACTTAGTATATGCCTTTGCAAGTGGCTATGATACCTCTGTAAGGAACTATAGTGATAAACACGCCGAAAAGCGCAGCGGAAAAATAAGTTCCTATCCAGAAGATCCATGCAAAGGAAACCATATACTAAGTTTTATTAAAAGATAAATACCTTTGTTGTGTGCCCTTTGCAATCCCGACAGCAACATTTCTTTAGGATGTAGATCTCAGCTCGATCAACACATCCGCTCCTCTACGGTATCCACACGAACACGTTCTCCGTCCGTCTCACGAACTCACGAATGGAGAAAGAAAGAACCAAAGGTTGTGCTAGCAACCTCTTGTAGAAGTTTTGGCCAAAAGTGAAAGAAAGAAGAAGAGCAAAAATCAAGAATAACACACCACCCAAAAGGTCACTTCATCTATATAAGGTGACTTCACAAAAGGGTTAATTTACCAAATAGTTTATTTCACCAAAATGTTACTTTACCAAAAAGTTTACTTCACCTAAAGGTTACTTTTACAAATGACTTTTGTATTTATCCAATGAATACAAAAATATTTTTGTCTCTTGATCTTCCTTTTGATTAATGATATATTAATCTCTATTAATATTTTTGTCAAACCCTCAAGGCTCAGTTCCTCACTTCTGATGGACAAGACTCCCAGTATACTCTCAGCCTGCCCAAGTGCTAGTCGAACCCTCAAGATTCAGTCCCTCACTTCTCATGGGCACAACTTTTAGTCTACTTCGGGTCCGCACAAGTGTCGGTCAAATCTCCAGGATGCAACTCCTCACTTCTCATGGACACAACCCCCAATCTATTCCTGATCGGCTCTAATATCATTTAGACTCCCAAAGCTTAGTTTCACTTCTCATGCGTGAGGCTCCCAGTCTATTCTCAGTCGACCCCAACATCGGTCGGATCTCCAGGACGCAACTCCTCACTTCTCACGGGTGTGACCCCAGTGTATTCCCCGCCGACTCAAATGCCAATCAGATTCCCAGAGCTCAGTTTCACACCTCTCATGGACAAGGCTCCTAGTCTACTCTCGGTCGGCTCAAGCACCGGTCGAATCTCCAGGATGTAGCTCATCACTTCTCATGAGCATAGTCCACAATCTATTCCTGGTCAGCCTCAAAACCGGTCGGACCCCTATGCCTTAGTCCCTTACTTATGGACATGACTCCTAGTCTACTCCCGATTGGCCTCAATATTAGTAAGACTTTCACCAAAAGACAATATTGTCAGGGAATCACAACCATCTGTCAGAGAATAATGACTACTCATCAAGAAATATTCTGATACTCTAGCACATGCATGTCATGGAACCTTCCTCTACCCAATGGAAGTCTGTCGTACATCCTCTATCACCCAACATACTCTGACACCAGAAATTCTCTAACCATCTCATTATTGCGGAGGTTATGAAAGACAATATAAAAAGGAATTCTCTCCATTAGTTAGGTACGCGCACACGCGCGCATCTACTACAGTTCACTTTATTCTTGCACCTTTTTCAGCTTTCCTACTTCTAACTTGAGCATCGGAGTATTTACGCCAAGGATTCTTTCCCTAGTTCTCACCTTCACACTCCCATGTGATCTCTCTGTGGTGTGTACAAGCCCGTGAGTATCATTTTCGATTGTCTCCCCTTGCTCCACTCAAAGATCTAAAGCCTGCAACGCACCTTCAGATCCTAGAACTTAGTCCTCTCTCTGTCAACGTTCTTGCCCTCGTCACCGGATCCCTCTCTCATTTGACTCAGCTTTCAAATATGATCATTAGATATCTAATTTATATTGATTAACTATGATATCATCTATATGATTCTATAAAAAAAAAATTTATGGATCGACCATAGAAATTTTTTTAAAAAAAATACTCATAATAAATCGCCCATCAATCTAGTGTTTGAAGGTCATCCGGCTGTTAAAAAAAAAATCGTCCAATAATTACTAAATGTCTTACAAATTAAAAAAAGCCCTGCCCCGTTATTGCCCGGACCTATATTTCCGTTTTGATTTTACTCTTGTAGGTCATTTCGTACATTTTTCCAGCACGATTTTGTCCACGTGGTTGGTATAAATGAAATGAAACTAAAATGGATAGAGATTTAGAATAGAATTGAATGAAATGAAACGAAATTATAAAAAAACAAATCATTTCTTTGTTTATTGAAATTACTGAATGGTATAGATAGCGTTTATTTATTTTTTTAACGTTTTTTTTTTTTATTTTTCTATTTTTATATATTTTTTTATTTTTCTTTATGTTTTTTTAATATTTTTCTTATTTTTTTTCTTTACGTTTTCCTTTTTTTTTCCCCAATTTTTCTCTTATCCAAGGATATTTTTAGTAAAAAATTTATTAATCCCGAAATTAAGAAAAACTTTAGCTTTATGAAGTTTTCTGATTTCAAGTTGCATACCTCTTTTACTGACATGTCGGGCATAGAATATTACTCAGGAATTATCAATTACATAAATCAAACAGGATTTTTATTGATAACATTAGATAGATAACCGAAGTTATCAAGGATAATCTGTAAGGAACTATAGCGTTAAGCACGTCGAAAAGCGCAACGAAAAAATAAGTTCCTATCCAGAAGATTCATACAAAGGAAACCATATACTAAGTTTTGTTAAAAGATATATATTTTTGTTGCGTGCCCTTCGCAATCCCGACAGCAACGTTTCTTTAGGATGTAGATCTCAGTGCGATCAACACGTCCGCGCCTCTACGGTATCCACATGAACACGTTCTCCGTTCATCTCACAAACTCATGAAATAGAGAAAAAAAAACAACCAAAGGTTGTGCTAGCAACATCTTGTGGAAGTTTCGGCCAAAAGTGAAAGAAGGAAGAAGAGCAAAAATCAAGAATAACACGCCACCCAAAAGGTCACTTCATATATATAAGGTGACTTCACAAAAGGATTACTTTACCAAATAGGTTACTTCATCGAAAAGTTACTTCACCTAAATGTTACTTTTACAAATGACTTTTGTATTCATCCAATGAATACAAAAATATTTTTGTCTCTTGATCTTCCTTTTGATTAATGATATATTAATTCTATTAATATTAATTAATCTTAATGGGTTGGATTTCGAATATTGGATTAACCATTAACCTAATAAACCATTAACCTAATAAGTCATTAACTCAATAAATCAATGAGTCTAACTCATTACTCAATAAGTCATATACGAATTCATTCGAGTCTAACTCAATGTGTATAATTCGAATTAAACTTAACCTCATAATCCCTCTCCAAATCAACATGTTCTTTGTGTGTGACCCAATAAGCTCTCGCAACATTGGCAATATATCTAAAACCATTTTAAATATATAAGCAATGAATAGCATCTAGCAGTGCATCATTGCTACCCAAGTGACGAGAATATCGAGATCCGACCTAACCTTTCCATGTCTATTATCTTATATGACTCAATCCTTCTGTCCTTGATATTTAGATTGATCAATGAGGCATAGAACGTGTCATCCTCTTATCAATTTTCGTGTTTCTCGATCTCTAAGTAGGCGCACTCAATCAAATAAACTTAATGTCTCATATTAACTCATTTGAGTATGGTCATGCTTTCTTATATCCTACTAATCAAGGAGCCCACAGATATCACTTCCGTTATATAGAAGGGATAGATCTCATCTACATCACTCACATCCCTCCGCATAACTTATTGCATACCTAGTGATCGACTTTATAGTCCACCTTATCATAGGTGACGTTTGCCGATACCAAAGTACACAACTCCTTATGTAGGGAACCGTAGTGATTTCAGGTTTAAGGATTATTCATACTAATAGTTACATGAGAATGTTTATGACACTCATATAATGATCCATGAAACATTCTCATGACGGGTCATTCAGTATATGTTCTCTAATATATACCATGTGTCAACCTGATATCTCATATTCATGAGATTAAGTCATCCGTTGACCTATATGCCACTCTCAACGCATTAATATTATCCTTGCATATTAATGTTTGACTAGGAATAGTTAAGAGTAGTGTTCTATGTATATCTACAATATCTCACTATCAATTCAACCAATTGATATGTTGTAGATTAGAACCTCCTCCTCTAGGACATTATTATATTTATTCATTCGGCACTGAATTGAAAGAAATATAATAATCAACTTTGCCTTTTATTAATAATGAAATATGATAAAAAAAAAAAAACTCTTTTCAATCATCTCATAATTAATACTAGAGCTAATACTAACCTAACCTCCAATTAAACACACCCTAAATTTATTGGTCATCTCTCATTAATTATTTTTTCCAAATAAATAAGTAAAATAACTTAATAAATTGAAATAAACAAAAACTAAATAATATCCTCTTTTAAAGTAAAAATATATATTCATTAAATTAATATGTAATTCTGATTAAAGAAAATACATATAACTTGTAAAGCAATTAATTATTGCATAGAATATTTTGATACGACAAATTGTAAGAAAATTTGAGTTGAATATTTTCTAATAAGAGGTTGTAATTGAAATTTCTTGATTAATAAAGCCCCATTTCAATATTTTCCACTTTAAATTTTCTCGACTCGATTTTTTCTCGTAAAGTCAAAGAAAACGACAAGGCTGCTGCTTTTCATTCCAGTCCAGTGCAGTGGAGTGTCGGCTGCTTGCTGCTGTTTTGACCGCAAATGCAAGATCCGAAAAAATGACAACGCTGATTTTTATTTGACTTTTCTTACTGTCGGCAACGGCAAAAGTAGTAATTTGTCATTTGTATTGACTTTGCTTAAGAGAAATAGTTTGGCTAAGAAATTAAAGAGCGTTTTTATTTTAAAAAAAAAACATATTAAAAGATCATTCTATTTTATTTTTAGACCACGCTAAATGAGAAGAATTTAGCTTGTTAGAATGAACACTTTATAATTATTTTTTTTAACCTGATATGCATTAAATGAAACACTTTATAGTCATTTTATAAATGGTCAGATTTTGACTATTAAAATTTATCATTTATTTTTTATGTCAAAAACTTTTTATATTAAAGTTGTGATAACAAGACTTTGAAAAGTCGATCTCATGTTGCATGTCCATTCAGTGTAATTTTGTTTTAAAGCTTAAGATTTAAGATTCATGATTTAGATCGGTTTAGAGTTTAAGATTTATGGTTTATGGTGTGAATTATAAGTAGGACAACAAATTATTCCTCAACAATTATAATCATAACTACTATAATATACAATACAACTATTGTGAGACAAACTCAAAAGTATCCCTTATTTTTTGAATCATTAGAATGATATCCCACCTTGATTTTTCTATTAAAATACGATTACATCTTACGTCTTAAGTATAAATTACCCTCCACTATTATTCTCATTATTATCTCTAGTTTATACTTCTTTTCTAAATTCTGAACTGAAGGTGTATTATAGCAATTACGAAATCGTAATTATTGCAATATAAATATTAGATAAGTTTTGAGAAATCATAATTTAACTCAGGTTGAATTAGGGAATACATAATATATCAAATAGAAGTTCGTTTAAAGATTTAGATTTGTTACTAGATGTAACTCGTAATGGCTCAATCTTCAGCTCAAAAAATATCGTTTGAAGTCTTTTCGGAGGCTCCGAAGAATTTTAATCCACTTTATTAAGATTATTTTCCATCTTATAATACTACACAATTGTAATTGCTATAACTATTAACTTCAATTATTGTAGTTATAACTACTATAACTTATAGCAATATGAAATTATAATTATTACAATGCACCCGATCGTTCAAGATTTAAATAGGAGATATGGGCGAGATAATAACGGGAACCTTACTAAAAGTATTTGTGTCATTTCATAGAGGATTGAGGCGCTCTTTGATTAAAAAAATAAAATAAAATAGAACGCTCATTTGATTATTCAAACAAGTGAGGGCTCTTTTGATTTTTTTTCATCTTTTTTTTTAATACTACATCAAAATTTAAATCAAAACTTAAATCTATTTGTTAACCAGAGAAAATGGTTAAAATGGCCTTTAAAGTAATGTTTAGTAGTATAAACACAAGCCCGCTTCCAAATTTAACGTGCTTCGGGTTCAACTCTATTCCAGGGCTAACGATTTATTCTCTGAATCATTTGTGAGCATTAAACGTCTTTAGAATGCACTTCACTTCGGATTCTCTTTCTCTATTTCTCTTTGTCCTCATATCCTATTATCGATCGGATGGATCAGATTAAATCTCAAGGATACTTTGCATATCACGAAAATATTACACATATTTTAAAGATGCCATGATGCCTTGAAATTTAATCTGATCCGTCCGATTGACAATGAGATACGAGGACAGAGAGAAATGAAGACAAAGAATTTGAACTATTTAGAATGAACCTTGGGAGTGAAATATTTGTTGTCCGAGGTCCTTGTGCCCGTCCCTATTTATAAATAAAAAAAATGATGAATTTACCGATAATATTTTTTATTGACTCGTATGTATATTTAATCAATTTAATTGGATAAGACGATAAGTCTTTTCATTAATGACTTTTAACGTTAGTAGACTCAACGATGATTTAATTATTCAAATTCTAGTCAACTATGACAAATATTAATCAACTTGATTTCAATTTTGTTCGACTAAATTCTCGTATGAGTCATATCATACTTGCTGTAATCTTAGTTTTACATTATCCCAGAATCTATCTTCTGTTAGATCCACGATGCCACACGTTATCCTTTGTTATTACCAACGAAATTAACCTCTTGCAACTCTCACCAAAATCGGCAAACCAGCTCCTTTTCCTTTTACGATGATCCTTCTGAATGTTACAAACCATCATTTTTCAAAGTCTAATGGACCTTCAAACTTTGACTCAAACCAACTTACCGAGTTAAATCATAAGCTCCGCGAGCTCTATGTGCATCCTACCAATTAGCGCGAGTACGATCATGATAGTCTCCTCGGGATGCTAGTTATCATGAAATTTAAAGTTCGAATCTCTACATAGTCGAGGTAAATACCTCCCTCATATGTTAGTCACTATTCCAAAGACTAATAATCATATGTGATTTATCTCTTCCGTATTGGTCCAGACAAATTAACGGAAACGTTAGGGACAAACGTAATCGTCTTTTACCAAGTACGACCATGATGACCAACTGAGGTTAGTGGTCGTTGGTCGCAGCCTCCTAGCCGCAAAATCACAATTAGGTGCAGGCAGAAGTTATGACTGACGCGTGCGATATTATTGCTCAAGATAGCAATCGACGCCCATGATTTTGCAACCTATTATTATGAGAATAAATAATGAAGCCGCCATTTAGCAGTCATCTTGCAAGAAGTGTGCGGGGTAGTGTGAGGTTTCTTATCCAATTATAAACACTAAGACGATGTAAAACCCCAAATACGATGCACCCTTGAAACACAAATCTAAATCAACAGGAAAAGGCATGAATCAGAAACCTAGTTTGAAGGACGACGCCACACCCCAACTGAAACCATGGAAACCGAACACCTCCTCCTCTCATCTCTTCCTCCGCCTCTACCCTTTTCTCTTCTTCAAAGAGCCTTACGACGATGCAGAGAATAGAGGCAGCTGCGTCCAGGGATACAATCGGCGTCGATCTCATGTCATCTTCCTCAGATACGGTCGGATGAGTGGCGTCGTGTGCAGGGTAGTGGAGCAACCGCGAGTTGACCACGGTGATCGCAACTAGATGCAGTGGCCGCATCTAGCCGCTCGCGTCAGGAGCAGATCAGGAAGGGCGGCGACAATGGCGAACGACAACGGCTGGCAACGCAAGGTGCCAGTGTCTCGCGGTCGGGGTGACACGACGATTGGACAGCTATGGATCGGGAGAGGAAGAAGGGGGATCATACGAAAAATAGTGAAAGAAATAAAACTTAGGGTTTTAGAAATTAGAAAATTTTCATATTATATTAGGATGTGTTCCGTTTATTCCCTCAAAATATCAAAAGACATTTATAAATTTTTTTTAAAAAAATTCTACTTATCTCACAATTACCTTATTAATACAAACAGAAGTGACGTGAATCAAATGAAAACATTGATTCTTATAACATTTTATTTAGATTAACTCTATAATCCTCCAACACACTGATTAAATAATTATAAATATATAAATTAATATAAACATACTATTTTATATATAATAATTATATAAATTAACTATTTATTTATTTCATATTATATTAGGATGTGTTCCGTTTATTCCCTCAAAATATCAAAAGACATTTATAAATTTTTTTTTAAAAATTCTACTTATCTCACAATTACCTTATTAATACAAACAGAAGTGACGTGAATCAAATGAAAACATTGATTCTTATAACATTTTATTTAGATTAACTCTATAATCCTCCAACACGCTGATTAAATAATCATAAATATATAAATTAATATAAACATACTATTTTATATATAATAATTATATAAATTAACTATTTATTTATTTATTTAAATAATATATATTAGGATAGTAAAAAAATTATAATATCAATTAAATAGCAAAAACAAATACAAAATATTTTTTAAAAATATCTGAATATAAATTTACTTTATTAAAAAAATTTAAAAAATTTTAATAACTCCGCCCATGACGAATTAATCATGGTTTGTCCTAAACTCGAATAAAGGAGGAAGATTGTGTTAGGTTATCAACCAGTGTTAAAATTATGACAAATATTGAATAAATGAATTCATTAAATTATTGCGTTAATGTTAAATTATTCCTCGAAAGAAACATATTACAGGATCCGACTATAACATCTCGATAAGGATCGCTACATCTCCAGAACTTTGATATAGTACTAATTATGCAAGAAATTTTATTGTAAGATTCAACTGTAATGTATCAACAAAGACAACTATATTTCTATAAGAACTTAGGTATATTGTTAAATAGACAAGAATCTCATACTATACGTTGGATAAGAAAAAATATGATAGGAAAACTAATAATTTAATATTTAGAACATAAAATATAAGAACTCATACTGTAAATAATGGATATAGTAGATACAATAATTAAAAGAAGAATTAGTATTTTGTGTGTATAAGAAACAAAATACGTAGACGAGAAGACAAAACTAATAAAGAACTCAAATTTTAAGTTATGAAAAATAAAAGAAGAAATGAGTGGATATTATTATAGATAGTGTTGGCGCAATACCTCCTAGATTCTTATAACCATCAAGGATGTGTGAGTTTATGGGTTGAATGGAGAAAATCAAGGAAATGCTAAAATGAGGTCCAAACAAAGCTTGTCGCTAGCCAAGGTTGTTAATGTTATCAGCAGGATAGGTAATAAAGAACAATAAGTTGGACTCTAAAAACCAAACTAACGATTACAATTGTGTTCTTGTCCATGCAACTTATCTTTTGTTAAAGATGTTGCAGATTATGGGTAGACACAGTGAAGTATTGGCATAATTAATATCATCCCTTGCCGGCAATTATTAGGTAATGTATTCCGGTTTGAGTAGGTAAAAGGGAGATAAAAATGTACTCAATGGTCAACTTACAAGAGGTTACTGGAGAACAAACACTAAATATTTTTCAAAAGAACCATTTCTTCTTAGCTGGGTCTACTTTAGGTTCTGGAATATTTTCCGATTTACTCTTTGTGATCCCCTCTTTCAAAGATTCCATTCTTCTTCTGTGCAGAAAAACAGAGAGAGAGAATCAAGATAAATGAACAGATCTAGAATTAATAAGATATCTTCTGATACAAGCAACTGTTCAACAACAATAATACGAAACTTTTCAAGTTAAAAAAAAACTAGTGAAATAACATATTCCAAAAGCTAAAACTGTCAATATCATATTGTATAGTTTACATCAAACTTGTAAGAAACTATCAAATTCAACCCAATGAGAGTTTTAGAAAAGGTGTCATTGAATTACAAGTGATTGACATTAGATATATAATATCAACCCAATTATCTATCAACATTAACTCTTGGCTCTTTAAGACTTAAAGTATGCAGACATGATATAAAATAATAAAAACAAAATGCACGCACACACATATATTCTAAAAAAGATTGTCTTAAGATCAGGAAGAAAAACAAGGAATACTTGGTATCCTCAATACGCCCATGCAAACTCCAACGTTGGCGGAATCCTTCCATTCCTTCAACTCCACTTGCAAGAATCATACGCCTAAATAACACAAGAAACTTCATAAATGGCCATCATAAGGTTTTGCAGTTAAAGCATAATGATGATTATCAGAAATGTTATTTGGCTTGGATAATTTAATAAATATCAAGCAAAAAGATCAAAGAGGCTGTGCCAGAGATCCATCTATTAAATCACTGTAGCTTATTCTCAGGAAATATTTTCCTAGATATACTAGTCTCTAATAAAGTACTGTGATGCATAACTTGTTTTCTATTTCACTTATGTATGATTCAATTCAAAACATTCAGTAAATAAACAACTAGTAGGCATGGATCTAATCCTCCATTTTGGTCAAACCATTAGTTGTTTTCTTCTAGCTATTTAGTCTAAGTGTTGTCACCTAATATTACATTAAAATGCACATGAACTCTATAACTTTGTAAAGAATAGAAAAGATCGGGCAAAGAGTGACGCCATGCTCATACCTTTCTAGAGTTTTAATTTGTGCTTCAAGATTAGCAGCTCGTTCCTTTGCATCTCCCAAGGGCATAGACAAACCCAGCTTACGTTCACTATCAAAAAGTTTACGTCTTAACTCCTTATCCTGTTCACATTTCAGGTTAACATACAAGTTATATTGTAACTTAAGAGAACCAACTCAACTTCATTATAACACCATGGCTTACTCTCTTTGCAGCACACTCTTGATACAAGATGATCTCATCTTGACAAAATGGCTCAACATCATTGATTTGCAAGCCTGCACCAATTACTGAATAAGTTGTACTTTATTCAACATTCAGATAAAGGACAAAGACTAATCAACATCATATTTTCACATCTGATAGAATGGATTCCCAATGTCACACCACTAGAGTGTAATATGAATATACACTCTCACTTACACAAGAAAAAGTTCCGCAATACTTGATCGCATAAGTCTACACCTTCCAGGACATGAGATGCAATCTCTGGAGGAATGATAGGTGATGGGGGGCCCATCATAAGGTCATCACCAACAATGATAGTTTCCTCCATCGTCGGCTGTGAATCAACTGAAAAGGTATAAAACAAGAGCACATTAAATTTATATATTAGAATTATTCTTTCACACAGCAACACTTACCCTGTTAAATCCATAGATTTCAACATCTATAGTGATCTAGTAAGCAAAGTTTATGAATTAGTTGCTCGTTTGTTGATGGCAGCAAGAAAATGGTAACAAAATGTTCAGGTTAGTAAAGCTGATTCACAAATTACAAGATCACTTCTTTAGCTACACGTGTCAAAGAAGAACAAATTGATTGTATATATATTCAATAAACAAAAACGTTAGTAATTGGAATCACAAAGATTACACTTTTTGATAGTTTAACCCTAAGTGACATTGATGAATTGATCAACTGCATAACACATGATGAGAACTAGAATTTTTTAATTTTATTTTTTCAGCATAGTGTCAACAAAATAAAAATAAATAAATAAACTTTGTGCCATATCCTTGAAAAAAATAGCTAGTCCTAAAAAGTCCCTTTTGAGCATAAACTAATAAAAAAATGTGGTCTGGTCTTTTGTAGATAGCCCACTTATATAAGCTAGTCATGACAATTTCTATTTTTTTAATGGAAGAAAAAGTAATAAAAATAATAATTAAAATATTTCCATACCATCCATGCTTCCTCAATTGGTATGTCCTCTCTTTCTTTGGGTCACTGATAGTTGCAAAAGCTGACATAAAAACAATGTTCAATATAAAACATTTTGCAATGGTAAAAACCATGTTAAAAGAAATTCCCCTATTGTCCTTCCATTATTTTAAAAAAGCAAAGTATATTCCTGATTACGAAAGATCTGTTAAGAGCTCAGCTGATCCTGCCTACAGTTTATCCTTCTTTAGATTTGCATGGATGTCTCTAAAGATGAAAGCATACAGATAAAAAAGATTTTTATTCACAAGAGTTAGTTATTTTCTTGCGCAAATCCAACTTTAAAGTGCACAAATAGCATCAATTTTCTGAAGCAATACATAGAAAATATAATATACATGCATGCCAACAAAGTGAGCATATGGCACAAAAGACTGGAAAATACCAAAATTTGAAAGAAAAACTATGCCAACCTATGATGACACAAGTGGATATCTATGATGATTAGCTTGGCATGGCTCCTATTATAATGACCACATGCCGACCTCTTTGGCTGCTATTAAGTTTGAATCGACTATGCAACAAGATACAAATTCCAAGAGGTACACATAATAACTACTTCCATGAATACCATTGTTCAAAATAAAACTCAAAATGCATATATATTACACAAATAATAAGGTTTGTAAGACTTCAACTATATGAATGAAAAAAAAATTGCACCCAGAATATAAAATACTCAAAAATGTGTAAAGTACTTTTGAAATAAGGTACAATCCAAGGAGATCGACATCTCATTTTTTTAGTTCCAACTGTTAGCAGATTTACTAACTATATTACGAGAAATCCTCAAACTGAATAACTCGTAGCAAGATAGGGTTTAATAATAATTTTGAGTCGGCTTTAGGGGGAGTCTCGATGACCTAATTGTAGATATTAAAGGTTACTTATAAATATCTCACATTCTCCAACATGAATAAGAAAGTAATCAAACAACAATAACTGCTATTGGTTCAGTGATTATCCAAGTCCAAGGCCTAACCCATAATCAAATTATCCATCAGTAGATTACTTCCTATGTCTACCATGCCTTAGGATAATGTATGAGGCTAACTACTTGTCGTCATTAAAGCAATTTATGTGATTTTTCCTTCAAAGCAAATGAAAGATCCTGTCAGCACTTTCTGAACTCAGTAATACATAAGCAGTGTTTACGAGTATATTAGTGCTGATAATGATGTGTTCACGCTGCGAAGGATTGTGCTAGGAATTAGAGCAATTAGCATAGAAACCCCACAAATGATGCAAGAAAATATCAATTTCACACCAAAACCCCAATTCTTCCGGACCCAAACTTACCAAAATGAAAACACTGTTTTCCTTACCAAATGTTCTAGAAGGTGAAATCCAAGTTTTTTCGAACCTACCTTCCGTTACCCTACCACCAGAATCTAACCTAGATGCAAATAACACAGAAGAAACCCTAAAAAAGAAGGGCATCAGAATCCAACACGCCGGCGTCTCTAAACCCAAAAGGAGAGGTTTCTTATCCAATTATAAACACTCGACGATGTAAAACCCCAATAAGATGCACCCTTGAAACACAAATCCAAATCATCAGAAAAAAAACATAAATCGGAAATCTAGTTTCAAGGACGACGCCACGCCCCAACTGAAACCCTGGAAACCGAACGCCTCCCCCTCTCCATCTCGTCCTCCACCTCTACCCTTCTCTCTTCTTCAAAGAGCCTTACAACGATACAGCGAATAGAGGCAGCTGCGTCCAGTGATACAATCGGCGTCGATCTCACGTCATCTTCCTCAGAGACGGTCGGATGAGCGGCGTCGTGTGCGGGGTAGTGAAGAACAACCGCGAGTTGGCCGCGGTGACCGCGACTGGCTGCGGTGGCCGCGTCTGGCCGCTCGCGTCAGGAGCGGATCAGGAAGACAAGGGCGGCAGCAGTGGCGAACGACGGCGGCTGGCGGCGCAGGGTGCCGGTGTCTCGCGGTCGGGGCGACACGACGATTGGTCAGCAGTGGATCGGGAGAGGAAGAAGGGGGATCGGGCGGAAAATAGTGAAAGAAATAAACTTAGGGTTCGGTTTGATTGGGTTATCTTGATAATCTTGGTTAACCATTCAAAATTATCAATAAAAATTCTGAGATTTTTCTTTGATTTCGAGATTAATAAAAAAAAATTATCCAAAATATTCTTAAATAATAGAAAAAAATTGTATTTAAAAATATATAAAATATAAAAAATAAAATAAAAACTTTTAAAAAAAATGTAAAAAATGTTAAAAAAAAATTAAAAATAATAAAAAATAGAAAAATAGACAAAAATAGAAAAAAAAAACATTAAAAAAAGAATAAAAAACAAAAAGAATAAAAAAATAGGAAAAAAACATAAACTTTTTTAAAAAAATAGAAAAAATAAAATAAATAAAAAACGTAAAAAAAAATAAATATTTAAAAAAAATTAAAAAAAAAATTAAAATGAAAAGAAATTAAAAAAATAAAAAACCACACAGAAATAAAAATGTAGAGTTTAAAAGATATATATGGTTGATTTTGTAACTAAGGGTAATATAGTAAAATATTAAATTAAGTTATTCATTAAAACCTTCAAATAAATAAGTTTTTATTGCATTACCTAGGTTGAACCAAATAATATTTGATTATGTTTTATTCCCCATAACCTTGGTTATGTGATTACTTGATAATCACATAATCAAGGTTATACATGATAACTTGAATCAATGGTATGTTTGGTTCAAGTTAAACCTTCAGTATCCTAGGAGATTAGTATATTATTAAATATTTAATATTTTTTTTTCATAATTCTTAAATGATCAATAATCTAAATCCAAATTATAAATTAAATTTTTTTAATATATATATAACTTAATAAATTTTGTTAATTTATAATTTATGTTTAGATTATTGATAATTTAAAAATTATGAAAAAAAACATATTAAATATTTAATAATATACTAATCTTTTGATAGGCCTAGGATATAAATAAATAATAAATTCATTATATATCTACATACATCATCGATGATATTAATATAATTAGAGGTTTTAGGTTTTTTATTTTAACATTAAATTATTTACCTTTGTTATTAGTTTTGAAGGGATTAGGTTTCTATTTTCTCTTTCGTGCGACTAAAGGGAACACGACGAAGAGGGCGACGACGGTGACGGGTCGACTGAGGCAACGACGATCTCTACGGCAAATCTCAGGTACTTCTTTGGTTCTTCTCTTCTCTCCGTCCAACCTATTGAGATTACCTCTCTTACCGCATCCGTCGGTGTCGCGTGGTTGCTGCCACTCACGCAACCAACTCGCACCCCCTGCTCCTGTGGCCAGCTCCTGCCTTGCCGCTGTGTCGCGCGATGCTTTGGCCGCGGCTCCTGCTGCGTACATGGCCATGGGAGACTCCTGCTTTTCCAAGATCACAACGCGGCCACTGCCGCGGCCAAAGCATAGCACGACAGGAGTTGGCAGTAGTGACTCCTATTCTGCTTCCTTCTTCTAGTAGCTTGAATAATTTTCTAATATTTGATTTTTAAAACGCATTGATGTCATTTTTATCAATTCCCTTTGATTTTTCTATTCTCAAAATTTGCATTTTCATTTTCTTCCTATTTTGTCTCTTGGTTGGATGATTTCATCTATAACTAATTTTGACAGTTATTTAAATGACGAGGTATCTTGTGATGGTTGCATCATTTGAAAAGACATCAAACTCACTATAAATATTCAGATTTCTACATATTTCTGTATGTTTGGCAACTCGATATTTTTGCTAGATATTTTATTGAAAGGATTGTTGTATCTGGGGTAATTTACCGATAAAAGTCATTAGCAAACTTTCAGTAGTGAGGGCAAATAAAACCTTAAAGGAAAATATTTCCATACGCCTCAACCTAAGCATTTCGATACACCGCAAATCCATTCCACCGTCATGGTTCTCTGTTTTCTAGATTTTTCTCTTTTCCAGTTTGCTTACTCAGATACAACTCCAACATAAGGTTTGTGTGCCAACACTTAATATCCATTTTCACAATTTTTTTGTAATTTGAGTTTCTGTATCAACAATCTTTCTACATGAATTCTATGAAAGTCAAAGTATGCATTCTCTTGCACATGAGCCTTCGCTATGATGGCTTATGCATTCTGTTGCATTCCAACTGGTCTCTAGAATTTGGATTTCATTAGTCATTTTGATTTAATTTTGGTAACTATAGAAAAAATACCCTAAATCTAATTTAACCTAGGAATATATAGATAAGGCTTCAATTGGATGAGTTAGGAATATCAAGATATGACTTCAATTGGATGTGTATTTCATCTCACCAAAGTGGTAGAACTGCCACAGTTAGATCTTAGCGTTTGTGTGAATAATTTATAGCTAGCTTAAGAGTATTTCTTTATTTTTTTCACTTTTATCAATATGTGAAATAGAGTGGTTTGTTTGGTAATCTATTAAACAAATGATAGATGCTATCAATTTTTTAATTGTACTCGGCGAAAAATATGATAGAGTGTATACTAAAAGTCTAGCTTTTTGTAAACATTTATTTTTAAATAAAGAATCACATTGGTCAAATGTCTACATTTATATGCTAAGTGTAGTTGTTCAATTAATTTATATTGTAGTTAACATGGTGTGTGGTGTCACACACAGAAGATCATGTTATTTATAAATTATAAATAGTAGCTCACGACTAAGATGGATAGGAACAACCCATTGAAATAGTCGTAGTGTAATTTGGTATTAGTTTATCTTGACCATAAAATTACACTAGTACACTCTGAGTGTATTGAGCAGGATCATTTAAGGTAGTTTCTTTTTATACTGACTACATAAAAAAATAAGACCTTTGTTATTATGGAAGTGTGTGCTCGTAATCCTAATATAATAACCAGCGCATATATTTAATATTTATTTCTTTAATTTATCAGTGGGTAAGATTTAGTTCGATAAATCAATATGCTCGATAAGTTGAGAAATAATATTATTTATTGTGTGTGTTGTTGATTATAGAAGGAAAATGTGTCCTACAATCTAGGTTGATGATGTCCCCAAGAGGATCTCATAAGGATTGTCATGTAAACCCTGCAGGTGGACTTAGTCCGACATGACAATGAAGTTAAGTGGTACTACTCTTGGAGCTAGATATTAATTAAGTGGGTTGTCAGTAACTCATTTAATTAGTGGACATTTTATATCTTAAACACAGCTCCAGACTAACACACTCATGATAAGTAGGAGCCCATATAGTAATATGAGATTGGTGCGGTAGTTCAATAATAACTCTTTAGTGGTTGAGTTATTATTGATGAACTCGAGTTGAGTGTTCGGGGTGAACACGGGAAGCTCAAGTTCATCGGGAGACCAAAACCAATTCTTCCTCTCGGTCCCTGTCATAGCCTCTTATTTATAAAGTCTTATACCCACCTAAACCCAACTTCCTATCTACCTTAATGTGGTCGGCCAAGCCTAGATTAGAGCCCAAGCTAGGGCCGGCCAAACCAAGGAGAGATAGGTTCAAGTAGGTGGCCAACCCTAGCTTGGAGTCCAAGAAGGTGGCCGACCACAATAAAAAAAAAAGGATTTTAATTTTAAAATCTTTCCTTATGTGGAAGCCATTATTTAAAAGAGAGTTTTAAAATTAAATTTTTCCTTTTATAGTTTCTACAAAGGATTAAGAGAATGGTTTGATATCTTTCCTTATTTGTAGTTAAAAAGAAGATTTTAATTTTAGAGAAAACTTTCCTTTTTGTAATCATCCACATGTTTTAATAGAGAGATTTTAATTTATAAAATATTTCTTTTATAACCAACCATGAAGGGAATTTTAAAAAGAGAAATTTTTATTTTAAAAATTTTCGAAAACAAATTAGGAAGTTTTAATTTTGTGTTTAAAACTTTCCTTTTTTGGAGGACATGTAGGGGTCGGCCATTAAAAGAAAAAAAGGAAAAATTTTAATTAAATTTTCCTTTTATTGGCAAGGAAAATAAGGAAGTTTTAATTATGTCTAAAACTTTCCTTATTTGCCAAGACCAAGGAATATAAAAGAGAGTGTAGAGGTGTCTCACATTTAGAATACATCTATTATTTCTCTCCTCTCCTTTCCTTGGTGGTGGTCGTCCCTCTCCTCTCTTCTTTCTCTCTTCTCCTTTTGTTGAGGCCGGCGACACTTGGAGGTCTTACTTCATCTTGGTGTCTGGTTGCTTGTGGAGAAGAAGAAGAGAAAGAAAGCTTCCCTTGAAGAAGAGTTGGTGGCCGAAACTTGCAAGGAGAAGAAGGAGGCTTGGGTGGATTCTCATCTCGGTAGATCGTCGCTCACACGACGTCCGAGATAAGAAGAGGAATACGACAGAAGATCATGAGGTCTATAAGCTACAAAAGGTATAACTAGTTATCAGTTTCCGCATCATAACTAGTTTATTCTTTTGTTTAGATCTTGAAATACCAAACACAAGAGGCTAACGATTCTAGACTATCGAATTTATGTTTCAATTTTGTGTTTCTTTTGTTTTTCAATCTTGTGATTCGATTATTCTTAATGGTTAAACCTAGGGTTACTATAAGGAGATTAAATATTAAATTTCATTGAAAGGTTTTGTCTAGGAAGTGGTGGATGATCTCATACCCAAAAAAGCCTAGTGCCTCGTCATGTTTAACTTGGAAGTCGATCTCTGAAATAAATATTTAATCAAATTTATAACATAGGTGGATTTGGATCAATAATGTTAAGCATTGTTTGCGATCCAAGTCTAAATTTCTAAGAACAGATAAGTTGAATTTGGAATCAATAATGTTAAGTTCTGTTTGCGATTCCAAATTTAATTTCTAAAGAACACAATAGGTTGTTAGGAAAGGTTCAGGACTTGTACAAAATTTTTGTACAGGGGAACCGGTACGATATTCCGAGTAGCAACTAACAAAATGAACATACTACCGAAAGAAAAATAAAAACTAAATTGAAATTGTTGGTGCAGCAGAGACCGGCAAGAGGGGGGTGAATTGCTGAAAACAAAAATAAAAATACCCTCCTCGGATTTCAACTCAGAAATAAATGCAGTAATAAAATAATAGTAACTAAATTCAAAGAAACAGAAAAAGAAATAGAAACAGAAGAGACTCAGGGATTTAACCTGGTTACAACCAAGGAGGTTGTTAATCCAGGACAGTAGAAAAAGCGCAGTAAGAAAAATCTCCTTATCTGAAGGCGGAGAAGCCTTTTACACTTTGGAAGCTCACTAGTTGCTTAGGAATTGCTTACAGATTGAATGCTTGAGTTGTTCTCTAATTCCTAGCTCCAGGGGCCTTTAAATAGCCTCTGGAAATTCTATCCCGAGGGTCCAAGGTGCCTCCAACAAGGTTCAAGGCGCCTCCACAGCTCGGTTAGCGGATAGAACTCTATCCGAACGCAAACGGTCATTTTGACCTGTTGAAGGCGCCTCCAATCAGGCTGAAGGCACCTCCAGCCTGGCTGAAGGCGCCTCCAGCCTGGCTGAAGGCGCCTTCAACCTGGTTGAAGGCGCCTTCAAGCTGGAGGTGCCTCCTGACTGGAGGCGCCTCCAAGCTGGCAGCTCAGCTCTTTTGACTTCGTTTCCAGCTTGTTGCGACTTCCGATGCTCCGATCTTTTGGGTGATTATGGCCAACCGAAATAGGGCTCACCCGAACCCAATTTCCAGCCTTCCTCGAGCAGCCTTCCGTCCCGGCTTAACGTCCCTCGAACACCGCGCACGCTCTTCACGCCCACCGGAGTACTCTTCCGCAGCTCTCTCGTCCTTCGGACGCACCGAGCCCGTCGGCTCCCTTCCCGTGCCGTCCTTCTCGCTAGCTGCGTCTTCCACCTCGACTTCCTGTGCTCCTAAGCTCCTGCACACTTAGACACAGGGATCAAATACAACGCAGGACCTAACCAACTTGGTTGATCACATCAAAACTACCATGGGGTCCAACAGAAATTATTATTATGTCTTATTATCCACTTGAATTTTTGTTTGTTGCACTCATTTTTGTCTCTTGCACTCTAGATTTAAAATTGTGAACACGGGTCAAGCCTCTCCTAACTCTGATTCCTGGATCTGTCCTTGAGTAAATCAATTTACATGGTATATCTCTTATTGCTTTTGATTTGATTTTAGTAGTTTGACTATATGTGAAGGAGAGATAAGAAATTTAGTTCCCCATCCTATTGGAATTAAGATGTTCGATAAAAAGTCAATATGATTAATTTTGAGAACTCAGCAATTTTAAGATTACTATTAACTATATACCAAACAAAGCAAGCATACTTTTAAGATATAATGAGAACCATGAAGTGAATCTACCTAATATGGCCCCAAAACGTTAGCATGCAATAGTTGAAAGTAAATAGTAGTTTTAGTATTTCTCTTAGGAATAGAAAGCCTGTGTTGTTTTACTATAGGAAAAACTTCACAGACACAAGAAGTTGGAAAAGAAATAGATCTAGTGATGATTTTTTGCATTGCAATTGAAGATGGGTGGTCAATCCTTTGATGTCGTGATACACTTTTAATTTTTTACAATTTCATTTATAGGCATTGAATACTGACAATCCTGAAGTTAGAGCTTTATCACATTGGAGAGAACTTATAGAAAAGGTATTGTTCTTTCATTAGTTAAAATTTAATTGTACTTATAAGTGTTATTTGTGTATTAAATATTTAGTTGTGATCTAAGAAGTAAGTTTTATTCGGTCATATAATGATTCAATTGTCATAAATGTATAAATCTGACAAACTATATTTTTTATAAATGATTATTTTTATCAGTAAACTGTTCCTCGATGAAGATCAGTGATATGAAAAAAAGTTGGATTCATTCAAAGAACGGGAATTCAGAAGAAGATAGAAGAAAAGTTGATGAATTTTTGGAGTTAGCTTACAAAGACAAAACTGAAGATAGCAGAATTTATTGTCCATGTTGTGATTGATGGATCGTTTGAAGCGATAGAGGGGGGGGTGAATATCGCACACTTTAAAACTATTCTTTTCTTTTGAAACCGAAGTCGTGCAGCGGAAAATAAAGAGAGACAAGGTATTTTACTTCGTTCGGAGCCTAGCTCGACTCCTACTCGAAGGCCCGCAGTCCTTGACCGCACCGATGGACAAAGCACTAAAACTCTTCTCTCCGAACTCCTCGGAGAGAAGCAGATCGTACAAGTACAAGAGATATAAGATAGTAACAGCTCTACTATCTTATATAATTTAAGTGCAACAATAATAAATTTACCGACAAATGAATTTGAAAGTCGAAGCTTGTGGTCGGCGTGAATGTAGAGATTGATGGAGACTTGTTGCTTCGAGCAGCTTGCAGAACAGCAATTTTTTGATCAATAAAGTTCTTGCTGGCCTCTGACCTCGAGCCTTAATTTATAGGTGCACTGAGGTTCGGTTGACCGATCCCTCTGTTCGGTCGACCGAACCAGCTCCGATCACCCACAGCTGGAGTCTGACGCTGGCTCATAAATTATGCATTAACTGGCCTTCAATGGTTCGGTCGACCGAACCCTTTTATCGGTCGACCGAACAAGCTTTTACCTTGTTCGTCGAAATATGCCAGAATCTTGAATTAATGCACGTTTAATGTTGATTGGATCGGTCGACCGATCCTCTTGTTCGGTCGACCGATCAGCCCTTCTTTCCTTTGCTTGCTGATCGTGTCTGATGCACTGGCTGTGCTGAGTCACCAAGGTTCGGTCGACCGATCTTATTGTTCGGTCGACTGATCAAGCTTTGATCGACCTCAGTCTGTTTTGGTCTGGTTTGAAACACTGCTTTGATAACTTCTGTTTCGGTCGACCGATCCTCTGGTTCGGTCGACCAATCAAGCCTGACCTGCAAAACAGTGTTAGAACAAAAACATCCTGCAACATAAAGGTTAGCACAATAATATTATAATGCATGAGTAATATAAAAGACAGTAGAACTGTCTTGATCTCAACTTTGAAACCTTCCCGGTTTCTTCAGTTGGATCAGCGACCTAAGGTTGTTCCCTCTGGGAACACGACCTCACTGTCGCTCCTCCAGTTTGCTTACCTCAACCTACCTGCCAAACTTTGATCCTCCAGATCCAGTTTGGACTTTTCACTCAGCCTTGATCGGCTCCCCAGGACTTTTCTTTTGATCTTCAGTCCTCCAGACTTCTCGATCACATCGCCAAGCATTGGGTCCCCTTGACCTGCTTGGACTTGCACCTGGGTTCCACGATCTGCTAAGACTTTTCTGCCTAGCCTCCAGCTAGGACTTTTCCAGTTGAGTAGACATCCTGCACACTCAATCAACTTGTTAGATCACAACAAGACTTAACTTGGAACCTTTGACAACATCAAAACTCAGGTTTGATTCTGGTGCAACTTGCACCAACAATCTCCCCCTTTTTGATGTTTGGCAACCAAGGTTCAAAGTTAAGTTAAACATATGCAACTAGTAAACAAGCAATTTCAATTCTTATTTCTCCCCCTGAAATAATCATCTCCCACTGAATTCACTATCTCTCCCCCTTTGACACACATCAAAATTAGGGGAAGTCAAAAAAAAAAAAACTAAATATAGAACATAAGAAAGTCTAACATTTTGAAAATGAGGAAAGATTAAACAAGTAAAAAGAAGTTAAACTTTTAGTAAAGGAAAACTAACTATTCAAAAATATACTAAGTTTTGAAATGTTATCAAATTTTTCTAAGTTTCAAAACCATATTTTTACTAAGTGAACAAAATTTGAAAAAGAGTTTAAAGATATAAATGATTTATAATTTGAAAAGAGTTTAAGAAAACACTTAAAAAAAATAAAAAAATATCAATCTTGAAATTAATGTTTTTTTGAAAAAGATGTTAAAGAAAACAATTTTGAAAAATAAATAGACTAAGTGAAAATTTTTGAAAACGTGTTTAAAGAAAACAATTTGAAACACTAATAAAGTTTATAAAAATATTTTGAAGATAACTCCCCCTAAAATTGATATTTATCCTAAAAGTCCAAACATGGTTTAGTAAACTAAGGAAAAAGGTCCTTATGATGAAATGTCCAACCTTTGTCCAAGACTAGCTATCACAAGATAGTAGCAAGTTGACTCAGGTTGGTCAATTTGAGCATTTATAACTAGCAAGGTTTTTACTTACTAGTCAACTCAAATTGATCAATGTCTGTTATTTAAAGCCCAGATTTATAGCGATGCACTGACATAAGCATCTGAAATCTAGGGCTAAGTCCTAAGCATCTCACCCATTCTAAGTTATCAAACAAGGGATCCTACTGTGCTTGTGAGATGCTGGCTCCTATAACTATAGGATCATGCAATTATACGGTAAGACATAGGCTATTCCAGAAAGTGAAAAATAATTTCAAAAAAAAATTAAATTGGAATTTTTACAAAAATACATTTGAGAAATAAACTAAGTAGTAATTTTCAAATTAAAAGAACCTATTCTATAAAATTTATCAAAAACTACTAAAGACTGAAAAACACTGAAGATTAAGCATAGTCATAATTCAAGTTAAGTAGTAGATACAACAAGTCACAAAAGATAAATCCTTAAATCACTCATCCTCGTCCTCATCATCTCTCAGATAATCAAAAATCCTCTGCTGCTCCTTCTGTAAAGCATCAGTACACTCCAACATCTCATGACGAAGATCAGCAACTTGTCCCTGAAGAGAGCTGTACTGATCATCCATTTTTGTTTCCAAGGAGTGAAAGCGACTGAAAATATCATCTCGCAGACGGGTAAAGAAGTCACTAGTTGGAGGAGGAGGAGGAGCATATGAACTGCTCTGAGGAAAGTCGAAGAAGGGTGTCATGGCAAATCCAGGATCAATGACCACAGGAGGAGGTGCAGTAACGGGAACCGGATCATCCTCATCAATAGGATCGTCGACAGCTGGTGGGATGTAGTGTGTATGTGTTTGTTTGTACACAAGCCCTTCGCCGCTTGTCTTAATCCCAGCCAAGGATAATTGCCTAACCCCGACAAGATCAAAGTCAGACAACTCAATCAACTCACCTCGATGAACCCCTACTCCGAGATTGGCAATATAAGCAGTGAGAACATGACACTGAATCATATGAACCTTAAATGAAGTGTTGTACCCTGAATAGTAAATGATAGATCTGAATACCCAGTAGCCTAGGTCAAAGTCTAGTCTATGTCTAAAAGCGTACATCAGAAAAAGATGAACTGGACGCAAAACTCCCTGATCTCCAGATGATAAAGGATAAATGCAAGACACGATCATCTTATAAAAAGCATTGTCTCTTGGACTAAGGGGTACAGTTGACATCTTTTTAGGACGAGGTCCTTCAAAGAAGTCAGCATACATGAGGTCTAGAGTCAGATGAGAGAAAGGAGTAGGTAACGGATCAGGAAGAGACTTACTAAAAATGTAACGACCCGCCTTCTAGGTACTAAGCTGTAAGGCCGATCGCTACAGTTATGCTGTGCTAACTGCGCGGAAAACTGATCTAATTTAAATTTTAGTTGCTAACTGATAACTGTTCCTGGTTCTACATGTACTGAAGGATGTAATCTAAAGTATACCTAACATATACTACATCCCCTATGGTCAAGGAGCTGAAATAAACGTTCTCCGGCTATTATCAGACCTCCCAATCGATCCGTTGATCGATTGGAACGTCGGATCGATCCAGGAATCGATTCAGCCGGCTACTGTACGCGGGACATAAATTGGATCGATCCAGTGATCGATCCAGCACGCTACTGTGCTCGGGACGATATTCTGGATCGATCGGCTGATCGATCCAGACTGACCGATCGATCCAGGGATCGATCCCCGAACCTTCTGTTCGCGACAGAAATTGCTGGATCGATCGGATGATCGATCCAGAAACCTACTGTTCGCGGAGCAAGTTGCCCGATCGATCAGCTGGTCGATTGGGACCCCCCAATCGATCCACCGATCGATTGGGGTGTCTGATTTCGCACTGAAACTCTGATTTCAGCACTGGTTCGTGCCAAAACCTCACACTACAACTATCTAATGCATAATAAACACTCTAATAACATATGACTAGCAATCTAACTTGTTATAGTGCATGGTTCTGTAATTTCTAGCATTGAACAACTTAAAATGCATAAAAAGCAAAATACTGAAGTTCATAATTCTAAGCTAGAATGTTTAAGTCCCCTAAAGATCTTTGATTCCAGTTCCTGCCACACACACCATCTTTGCATTGCCCTCCAGCTTCCTCTGTTAGTCCATCTTTCCTTTACCTTTATCTGCAGTATAAGGAAAAGTAGAATCTGTAAGCTTAAAGCTTAGTAAGAAACCATCTACCTCACAAAAACATGCATTCGGTGCAATATGGTTTTTAAAGCATGCTATTTGAAATTATGCACTGAACTTGCTAAGTCATGGTATATTGAAATCATAAAGCACAACACATGAGCATGGCATAAGCACTGATCATATCGTAGCAAGTAATAAAAGCACTGAACTGAACATAAGCTAAACTAACTGAAACTAAATCTGTCACTAGAAACAAACTCAACTAGCATAATTGATTTTGAGTTTTGAAATCTAATACATAATAGGTGAAAATACTAAACATGCTGTTGGGCCCGGCAACTGTATTTGCTGTGCGCGCATCCCTACTAGACCCGGGGTTGCAAGTCCCGAATTTAGCAGGGTTGTCTAGGCTATCTGAACCTAGGGACGACTGTGGGAGTCCAACCCAATGGATATCTAATCCAGTACAGTGCCACTGAAAATAAAATACTGATATATAGCTAAACGTCATATAACATGCTGTTTCTAGGTTATCTGAACCTAGAGCTAGGTTATCTGAACCTAGAGGCGACTGTGGGAGCCCACCCATTGGACCGTAGTCCCATAAAACTGAACTAAACTAATGTGCTGGTTTAAATGCCTCTAATGCATCTAACTGAGCTATTAAACATAACTGAGGTGGTATTTAGCTACACTAACATTTTACCGAACACTTGGTGTGCTCCAACTCTCTCCTCTAATAGGGAGATCACCTCTAGGCACCCGACAACGTCTAGAATCTCCAACTAAAGGGGAACAACGTGTCCGGCCCGTCTAGAGGTGTTCAACTAGATCCCTAAATCCTCGAGGAGGGTTAAAACACACCCTATGTGCCGAAAAACCTGCATATAGCTAAATCTAACAGTATGCAATCAAACGAAAGCTATTATACTGCAGGTGAGGGGTTTCTTACCTCTTGATCGTAATTTCTTACGATTCTCTTCGCTAGAGTTCTGGTGGAGATGATCCTCTCGACGATCCGATCACGTCTTCGCGTTCCTCTCGCGGAGAAGAACCTCTTCGTGTTGGAGTCGTCGCCGAAGGTGAACCGAGGGCCCTTGGGGCTTGGGCGCCGAGAGAAGAGGAGGAGGAGGTGTGGGCGGCGGTGAAGTTTTGGAAGAGGAATAGGTCACGGTGAAAATAAAACCAAATAACTCTTCACCCTATTAATCTTCCTATTTAAATCAAGTGATTAATTCGGCCAACCCAACTATAAATATACATGATCCCCTTTCCTTTCAGCATGGCCCTGCTGGGTTCAACCGGTTACTAACATTATCCCGAAACCATAGGTCTCGGGTTCGATTCCCGCCTAAGCTATTTTGCGGTTCTAATTGTTTTTGCTACTTTCGCTACTCGGAAAATTCCGGAAAAATATCTAAAAATTCCAGAAAAATCATACTATATTCCTAAAACAGTTTTGAGAATTTTCGGGCGTTACAAAAAAAGATACAGTTTGAAGCGATAGAGGGGGGGGGGTGAATATCGCGCACTTTAAAACTATTCTTTTCTTTTGAAACCGAAGTCGTGCAGCGGAAAATAAAGAGAGACAAGGTATTTTACTTCGTTCGGAGCCTAGCTCGACTCCTACTCGAAGGCCCGCAGTCTTTGACCGCACCGATGGGCAAAGCACTAAAACTCTTCTCTCCGAACTCCTCGGAGAGAAGCAGATCGTACAAGTACAAGAGATATAAGATAGTAAAAACTCTACTATCTTATATAATTTAAGTGCAACAATAATAAATTTATCGACAAATGAATTTGAAAGTCGAAGCTTGTGGTCGGCGTGAATGTAGAGATTGATGGAGACTTGTTGCTTCGAGCAGCTTGCAGAACAACAATTTTTTGATCAATAAAGTTCTTGCTGGCCTCTGACCTCGAGCCTTAATTTATAGGTGCACTGAGGTTCGGTCGATCGATCCCTCTGTTCGGTCGACCGAACCAGCTCCGATCACCCACAGTTGGAGTCTGACGCTGGCTCGTAAATTCTGCATTAACTGGCCTTCAATGGTTCGGTCGATCGAACCCTTTTATCGGTCGACCGAACAAGCTTTTACCTTGTTCGTCGAAATATGCCAGAATCTTGAATTAATGCGCGTTTAATGTTGATTGGATCGGTCGACCGATCCTCTTGTTCGGTCGACCGATCAGCCCTTCTTTCCTTTGCTTGCTGATCATGTCTGATGCACTGGCTGTGCTGAGTCACCAAGGTTCGGTCGACCGATCTTATTGTTCGGTCGACTGATCAATCTTTGATCGACCTCAGTCTGTTTTGGTCTGGTCTGAAACACTGCTTTGATAACTTCTGTTTCGGTCGACCGATCCTCTGGTTCGGTCGACCAATCAAGCCTGACCTGCAAAACAGTGTTAGAACAAAAACATCCTGCAACATAAAGGTTGGCACAATAATATTATAATGCATGAGTAATATAAAAGACAGTAGAACTGTCTTGATCTCAACTTTGAAACCTTCCCGGTTTCTTCAGTTGGATCAGCGACCTAAGGTTGTTCCCTCTGGGAACACGACCTCACTGTCGCTCCTCCAGTTTGCTTACCTCAACCTACCTGCCAAACTTTGATCCTCCAGATCCAGTTTAGACTTTTCACTCAGCCTTGATCGGCTCCCTAGGACTTTTCTTTTGATCTTCAGTCCTCCAGTCTTCTCGATCACATCGCCAAGCATTGGGTCCCCTTGACCTGCTTGGACTTGCACTTGGGTTCCACGATCTGCTAAGACTTTTCTGCCTAGCCTCCAGCTATGACTTTTCCAGTTGAGTAGACATCCTGCACACTCAATCAACTTGTTAGATAACAACAAGACTTAACTTGGAACCTTTGACAACATCAAAACTCGGGTTTGATTCTGGTGCAACTTGCACCAACAGTGATTGCAAGAATCGTTATTTTGTCTCTAAGTTAGATGCTAGGATGCATATTATTGTTAGAGGCTTTTATAACAAATATAGAGTTTGGGTTTACCATGGGGAAACTTACAGTTCTCAACAAACAACCTTGTCTTCTGGAGGTACAAGTGATATGGATACAGATGATAATATATTTAGAATGGTTCATGATGTTTTTGGTGCCAACAATAGCCATGATTTTGGATTAGAAGATGATTTAGTTGGGATGGATGGAAAACTAGGCGATATATGAAATTATTGCAAGAAGCTGAGTGTGAATTGTATGAAGGTTGTAAGAATTTCACAAAACTGGCATTCATTGTTCATCCCCTACAACTAAAAGTTCTAGGCAGTTGGCCTGATAATTCCTTCACTCTTTTACTTCAATTGTTGTTAAAAGCCTTTCCTCACGCAAAGTTACCTTCATCCTTTTATGAAGCCAAAAAAATAACTGAAGATCTTGGCTTCATATACCACACTTGGGATGTTTGCCCAAATGACTGTATGATATTTTGTGGTGAAGATAGTAAACTTAAAGAATGTGAAGTATGTGAATCACCTCGATACAAGCCTGGGGGTAAGCAAATTGCTGCAAAGCAAATAAGGTATTTTCCATTAAAGTTGAGATTGAAAAAACTTTTCCTTTCATCTGAGATTGCTTCATTAATGAAATGGCATGAAAGAGAAAGAATTGATGATGGTGTCCTGAGACACCCTATTGATTCTCAAGCTTGGAAGTCTTTTGATAACAAATATTCATCTTTTGCTAGTGATTGTCATAATATTAGACTTGGATTAGCTACGGATGGATTCAATCCTTTTAGAACAATGAACATATCTCATAGTACGTGGCCTGTTGTGCTTATTCCATACAATTTACCCCCATGGCTATGCATGAAACAATCAAATCTCATATTATCTGTGCTTGTTGATGGACCTAAAGCACCTAGAAACAAAATAGATGTGTACTTACAACCACTCATTGAAGAATTAGTAGAACTATGTGTTGGATCGTGATGTTTCGATAGAGGGGGGGGGGTGAATATCGATTATGAAAATTTCGATAAGAGTGAGCGCAGCGGAAAAGAAAATCAATGCTAACACAGAACCAATTTTACTTAGTTCGGAGCCTGTGTCGACTCCTACTCCAAGGCCCGCACACAAGGGTGCTTTCGATGGACAATTCACTAGCAATTCGATAACTATTACAACTAATGCAGGAATGCTAATGAAAAACAAAGTAAAGCTATACCGACAGAAGAAGAAATTAAAAGAACAGCTTTATCGGAACTTCGCAGTGTTGCAGGAGCGTAGGAAAGCAGATTCTGAGTTGTATTGAAGCTCTGCCTCTGCCCCTTCTTTTATATGAAGCTCGGGGCACCCCGGATCCCTTCCGGACGCCCTGGTGAGACGTGGCAGGTCCAACCAGTGAGCTCCACATGGCGACGTCGCGTTTGGATAAATTTTGACTCACGGGCGCCCGGATCCCTTCCGAGCGCCCGGACCACCTTTTTTCAGGGAGCACCTTTCCTGCAAAACAAGGTTAATCCGAGGCAAATATATAAATTATAACCTGTAAAACAGAGTGTTAGTTCAGTTTATAGTTTAGCAAAAAGAGTATGACTTAGATTCCGTCTTTCTGAGACTGGAATCTAGTCACGATCTCGACTTAGATATCCGAAATGGATCTAAGTCGGATCGACGCCTAATGTTCCCTTCCCAGGAACGCGTCCTCACAGTCACTCCCTTCCAATGACTTACCTTTACTCACCTACCAGACGGCCGGTCAGCCCTTCGACCCGTCTGGACTTCTCGCCAAGCGTCTGGTCAGCCCGTCGACATGCTTGGACTTCTCGCCAGCTATCCGGTCAACCCATCGACCTAGCTGGACTTCTCGCCAAGCGTCCGGTTAGCCCGTCGACCCGCTTGGACTTCATGCCAGACATCCGGTCAGCCCGTCGACCTGTCTGGACTTCGTCTGCATACTCGGTCAGAGTGTTAGATCACGACAAACCTAACTTAACCTGATTTGTCATTTATCAAAATCTGAGTTAGACCGTTAGTGCTAACCGCACCAACAATCTCCCCCTTTTTGATTGAATGACAACCTAGTTAAGTTAGTGAAAAATATGCTAGTAAAAAAAACCAGCATGATTTATAAGGTTTAAGTTAGTATTTTAAAATATGACATTTTATTTTTCTAACTTAACCACCTATCCCTCCCCCTTTGGCATTCATCAAACAAGGATATAATTTAAACATTACAGAATACATAAAAAATGTAAGGAATGATGTTTAGTAAACTTGGGGAAGTTTAAATTTTTTGAAGACTTGTTTAAATTATTAGCTTTAGTTTTTGGAAAATAGCTAAGTTTTGAAAGAGTGGCCAATTTTTAAGGATCATTTACAAAATTAATTTAATTTTCAAAAATGACTTTGCAAACTTAAAAGAGAAAAATTTGAAAAGCTAATTTTCTAATATAAGTGTATAAGTTTCAAATTTTAGGATCAAGTTTTAAATTTTCAAAGTAAGTTTCAACTTTGAAACATTTTTCAAACATAAGTTTTCAAAATTAAAATTTCAAGGCTAAGTTTTCTAAAAAAAACTTCAAACATAAGTTTTAATTTTGAAACACTTTTCAAACATGAAAAAAATTTCAAAGCTGAGTTTTAACAAATATTTACTTTTCAAAATTGATTAAAACTAAGTTTAAAAAAAAATAGTTTATAAAATCTAATTGAAGAATTTAGTTTTATAAAAGCTAGTTTTAAAAATATTTGAAACATAAGATTTCAAAGACTAAGTTTGAAAACTTTTCTTTTCAAGACTTATTAAGTTTGTGAAAACTTTAAATTTGAAACCAAAAACCAATTTGAATACTGAAAAAAATATTAGAAAAGATATTATGTTTAATGTGGAGAAAATAATTTGGGTGTTAAGCGTTGATTTAATCCTCCCCCTAAACTTGATATTTAAAATAGAGCTTTTGAAAATATTTGCTAAGAATATTTAATATAAGATTTTCAAAGTAAAATTTTTTTTTGAGATAAATTGAGGTGGAATTTTCTAAAGAGATTTTAAAGAAAAGAATAATACTTAAGGAGATTAAAAAAATAAACCTCCCCTGAAGTTGATACTTCTTTAATTTATTATTCTTCCTTAATTTATTAATCTTCCTAATTTTATTATCCTACTAATATAATGCTAAGGTTTGGGCGTGTTAAATTTTAAAGCCCTAACATATTTTTCTACCAAGTGTTTCTACATACTTGGTATAATTGTTTATTTAAGTTTAATTAATTAATTATTCTAAAATTAATTAATTTTATATTCAAGTCCTTAAACTTTAGTTTAAGGTTAAATAAGATAACTTGTTATTAATTCAATAGCAATTAGTCATTATCAATAATTTATCGATTAAATTTCACTTGATTCAATAATTTAATACTTATTAAAATAATTTAAATTTCGTAATAAATCATTGAGTTGATTTAATGAAAGTGCTAGTTATAATTTTTAACTATTCATTCACTTCGTTTTAGGTAGGATTAACTTAGTTTAAAGTTAACATTAATTCGAAGTTAAATTTATTAAAGTTATTAAACATAGTTAAGGTTCAATTTGAATCAACCATTAATAATGATAAATTATGATTAAATTATAGTGAAATTAAGATTTTGATTAACGTTAAAATTAGGATTTATTGAGTAAAATTAAGGTTAAGAATTAATTAACAGTTTAGTGTAGGTTAAAGTTAGGTTTTGAAGTTCTTACTTCAATTATTCACTTATTAAGTATTTAATTAAGTTTAAAATCTTAAGGTAATCAAATTTTAATTATTTGTTAATAACATCATTTTTTAAAGAATTTTTTAAATGATTTTTAAAAGTTTTTTAAATGAATTTTAAAAGATTTTTTAAAATAATTTTTAAAAGAAATTTTTAAATGATTTTTAAGATAATTTTTAAAATAGTTTTTAAAGAATTTTTAAAATAGTTTTAAAATAATTTTTAAAGAATTTTTAAAATAGTTTTTAAAGAATTTTTAAAATAGTTTTTTTAAAATAGTTTTTAAAGAATTTTTAAAATAGTTTTTTAAAAATAGTTTTTAAAGAATTTTTAAAATAGTTTTTTAAAGAATATTTGAAATAGTTTTTTTAAAATAGTTTTTAAAGAATTTTTATAAGAATTTTTAAAATAGTTTTAAAGAAATTTTAAAATAGTTTTTAAAAGAATTTTTAAAATAGTTTTTAAAGAATTTTTAAAATAGTTTTTAAAGAAATTTTAAAATAATTTTTTAAATAGTTTTTAAAGAATTTTTAAAATAATTTTAAAATAATTTTTAAATAATTTTTAAAATAATTTTTAAAGAATTTTAAAATAGTTTTTAAAAAATTTTAAAATAATTTTTAAAATAGTTTTTTAAAGAAATTTTTAAGCTAAAATATTTTTAAGTTAAAAAAAATTTTTAAAATAATTTTTAAGTTAAAATAAAAAATAATTTTTTGAATAATTTTTAAGTTAAAAACATAATTTTTAAATTTTGAGATTTAATTTTAATTTTAATCTTAAATTTAAATTTTATTTGAATTCTAAATTTTAATTTTGATCCTTAGTCATCTCACCCGATCTAAATTTTCAATCAGGGAATCCTATATTTTTGTAAGATGAATTTGATTCAATTATAGAGTTTGGTTTAACTTTGTGTTAGATTCAGGTTTAACTTTGGGATCAACAAATAGACATTCTTTGGATAAACTTCTGGGCTATGGTGAGTCACCTGGACATCATTAGAGTAACCATGCCTTCAAGATTTTCCAAATAGTCCTATCCACTGAACTTAATACAAAACCTTGGTCTAACTGGTTAGGATCCGTAAGGGATAGCTTCGGCTAGTTCCACTTAGCCAAATGCACCAGGTCGAAGGCATATCTTCCTAGACATGCATAGACTAAGTTTCCCTAACGTACTATCATCCAAAACTTCACCAGTACCTTTTTTCAAGTTAAACTTGAATCCTTTTCTAATTAATCCTAAGTACCCTGCCGGGTAGATTTGTTTGGGTTACCCATTCGGGTAGGTTAGTTTCGGAGGTATCAGTCATTCTGGAGCCTCCCCTTGACTTATTGGCTTTTCTTTTAAGATTTTTGTATAATTAGAGTTGGTTTTAGTTAAGTTTTAATGTTTAATTTGTAATTTTAAATTTAAGTTTTTAATTTTGAATTAATTAAATTTGTCAAATTATCTTTCTTTAAAAGAGTGTATTTAATATTTAAATTTTCATTCAATTTCAATTTTATTAGGTTAATTAAATTATCTTTCTTTAATAGCTTATTTTTAAATTTTAAGTTTTTATTAATTTTAAAATTTGAATTAATTAAATTGTTTGAATTATAATTGTTTAAAGGTTTATCTTTTAGCTTGTTATTAATTGTTAATTTTGAATTTTCTAGATTATTTTTGTTTAATATGTTATCTTTAACATTTAATTTTAAGTTTGTTAAATTCCGTTTTAATTTATCAGAGTGTTTGATTTTATCCTTATATTTTCTTTACCTTTTAAGTTGATATAATTAGTGGAATTTATTAAATGAGTCTTATCTTTAAAATTTAATTTTTTGTTAATTAAATTATTTTGGGTTTGGATAGGATTTTTCAGATTGATATTGTCTAGATTATTATTGACCTTATCATCATTATTATTTGAACTTTCAAATTTGTTTAGGTTTAAATTTGAATTTTTAGGGTTATTAATTATTTTCAGATTTTTTGAATTTTCTAAATTAATTAGATTTATTTTATCAGAAAATATCTTAGGGGTATTTTTGTAAGTATTGCCAGCTACACTATTTTCACAAATATTTTCAGAAATATCCAAATTAACATGTATATTCTTTAAACTACTATTAGCAAGGGTATTTTGGTAAATATTACTCACCTTAACTGCATCCCCTAAGTCAGTAGGCTTTTCGATTGGATCTGACCCGAGTTCGGATTCGATTTTTACTTGATCCTCGAGCTCCATCGGCTCCTCATGAAGTTTGATCAATTGGGTCCAAAGCTCATGTGCATCTTTGTACTTTTCTAGTCTGCATAACACATTGTTAGGTAAAACATTATAAATAATTTTACTTACATTTGTGTTTAGTTCTGAGTTCTGAGAAGGTTTTCTCAATATCAGCCAATAGTCAAAGTTTAGACTTCCTAAGAAACATTCCATTCTTCGTCTCCAGTAGTTGAAATCTTGATCGTACGGTGGTGGTTCGTTGGGGTTCCATCCTTCTTGAAGAGGCATTATTCTTGCACACAGAGAAACAGAAAAAAATCCCAAGACTTGGTCTTGGATTAGCAGTGTTGGAAAAAATTAAATAAAAATAACTAAATTGGTGTTGCACCAATTTAGATTAAATTACGACGGAAAGAAACTTCCAAAAAGGTAATAATACCAGTTTGGATCTTTACGAAAAATTGAAATCCGAAAAGAAATTAAAAATAAGTCACCCCCTTGTCTGATTGGTGGTTGCACCAAATCAGAGCGGTACCTGCTCTGATACTGTTGGTTGCTACTCGGAAAACCTAGAGGTTCCACTGTACAAAAATTTTGTACAAAGGTCTGAACCTTTTCCTAGCTACCATGTGTTCTTTTAAATTAAATTTTGGATCGCCTGCGGAACTTAACACGTTTGATCCAAAACTTAATCTATTTGTTCTTTTAGGTTTTGACTTGGATCTCCTGCGGAACTTAACACGTTCGACCCAAATCTCCTTAAGTTATTAATTCCATTAAATATTAATTTCCATAATTGGTTCCCAGTACTGACGTGGCGAGGCACATTGCCTTCTTGGATATGGGAGCAACCACCACCGACTAGACAAAACCTTTTATGGAAAGATAATATTTAATTTCCTAAAATAACTTTAGGTTAACCGAAAAGAACAATCAAATCACAAGGGAAAGAAAAACAAAAGAACACTATATCGAAAACAAATTCGAAACTCTAGAATCGTATGCCTCTTGTATTTAGTATTATTTTAAAAAATAACTAGTATGATGCAGGAAAGAAAAATACTAGTTATACCTTTTAGAAAAACCTCTTGATCTTCTACCGTATTCCTCTTCTAACCTCGGACGTTGTGTGGGCAACGATCTTCCGAGATGAGAAACCACCAATCACCTTCTTCTTCCTTGTAAGTTTCGGCCATCAAAACATCTTCTAGGATGAAGAGGTTCGGCCACCACCACCATGCTCCAAGGGATGCTAGAAACGAGGCTTGTTTTCTCTCCTTCTTCTCCTTCCTTGATCCGGCCACTAACAAAAGCTCCACCAAAAGGTAAGTTTCGGCCAACAAGAGGAGAGGAGAGAAATAGGGCCGGCCACACCACCAAGGAAAAAAAAGAGGGAGAAAAATAGAATAGAGTCGTTAGCTTTGAAGCCTCCTCTACCCCCTCTTTTATAATCCTTGATCCTGGCGAATAAGGAAAATTTAATAAAAATTTTCTTAATTCTTTTTCCATTGAAAAGGAAAAATTATTTAATTAAAAACAATTTTCTTTCTCAATTTTATTTGGACGGCCACACCAAAGCTACAAACAAGAGGAGAGTTTTAATTAATTAAAACTTCCTAATTTGTCTCCAGAAATTTATAAAATTTCTCCAATAATTTAATCCCTTCATGATTGGTTTATAAAAAGGAAATTTAATAAATTAAAATCTTTCTTTTAAACATGTGGATAAAAAGAAAGTTATCTCTAAAAATTAAAATCTCTTTTAATCTACAAATAAGGAAAGATATCAAATCTTTTCTCAATCTTTTGTAGAAACTAATAAAAGAGAATTATTAATTTTTAAACTTTCTTTTAAATCATGAACATGGTTAAAAAGGAAAGTTTTCTTAAAATTTAAAATCCTCCTTTAATCAACAAATAAGGAAAGATTTCAAATTTTAAACTCTCTTTTAAACATGTAGATGATTTAGAAATAAGGAAAGTTTTTACCAAAAATTAAAACCATCCTTTTAAACTACAAATAAGGAAAGAGATTAATCTCTTCTCTTAATCTTTTGTAGAAAGCTATAAAAGGAAATTTTTTAATTTTTAAACTCTCTTTTAAAATCATGATATCCACATAAGAAATAATTTTAATAAAAATCCTTTTTAATATTCTAGTGGCCAGCCACCTAAGCTTGGGACCCATGCTTTGGCCGGCCACCTACATGGCCCATCCTCTTGGTCTTGGCCGGCCCTAGCTTGGGCTCCAAGCTAGCTTGGCCGGCCCCATTGGATGGGTAAGAAGGTGGGTATGCGGTGGATATAAATCTCTATATACTAGAGGCTACGATAGGGACCGAGAGGAGGAATTAGTTTTGGTCTCCCGATGAAATTAAGCATCCCGTGTTCGCCCCGAACACACAACTTAATTTCATCAATAATAATTCATTCCACTAAAGAACTATTATTGAACTACCGCACAAATCCCAAATTACATTTTGGGCTCCTTCTTATTATGAGTGTGTTAGTCTCCCTGTGTTTAAGATGTCGAATGTCCACTAATTAAGTGAGTTACTGACAACTCATTTAATTAATATCTTAGTCCAAGAGTAGTACCACTCAACCTTATCGTCATGTCGGACTAAGTCCACCTGCAGGGTTTAACATGACAATCCTTATGAGCTCCTCTTGGGGACATTCTCAACCTAGATTACTAGGACACAATTTCCTTCTATAATCAACAACACACACTATTAGTGATATCATTTCCCAACTTATCGGGCTTATTGATTTATCGAACTAAATCTCACCCATTGATAAATTAAAGAAATAAATATCAAATATATGTGCTTGTTATTATATTAGGATTAAGAGCACACACTTCCATAATAACTGAGGTCTTTGTTCCTTTATAAAGTCAGTATAAAAGAAACGACCTCTAATGGTCCTACTCAATACACTCTAAGTGTACTAGTGTAATTATATAGTTAAGATAAACTAATACCTAATTACACTACGACCTTCCAATGGTTTGTTCCTTTCCATCTTGGTCGTGAGCTACTGTTTATAATTTATAAGGTACTGATAACATGATCTTCTGTGTGTGACACCACACACCATGTTATCTATAATATAAATTAATTGAACAACTACATTTATCATAAATGTAGACATTTGACCAATGTGATTCTTATTTCTAGATAAATATTTATACCAAAAGCTAGACTTTTAGTATACACTCTAACAGATACCACTTGTTGGATCATGATGTTTCGATAGAGGGGGGGGGGGTAAATATCGATTACGAAAATTTTGATAAGAGTGAGCGCAGCGGAAAAGAAAATCAATGCTAACATAGAACCAATTTTACTTGGTTCGGAGCCTGTGTCGACTCCTACTCTAAGGCCCACACACAAGGGTGCTTTCGATGGGCAATTCACTAGCAATTCGATAACTATTACAAACTAATGCAGGAATGCTAATGAAAAACAAAGTAAAGCTATACCGACAGAAGAATAAATTAAAAGAACAACTTTGTCGGAACTTCGCAGCGTTGCAGGAGCGTAGGAAAGCAGATTCTGAGTTGTATTGAAGCTCTGCCTCTGCCCCTTCTTTTATATGAAGCTCGGGGCACCCCGGATCCCTTCCGGACGCCCTGGTGAGACGTGGCAGGTCCAACCAGTGAGCTCCACATGGCGACGTCGCGTTTGGATAAATTTTGACTCACGGGCTCCCGGATCCCTTCCGAGCGCCCGGACCACCTTTTTCCAAGGAGCACCTTTCCTACAAAACAAGGTTAATCCGAGGCAAATATATAAATTATAACCTGCAAAATAGAGTGTTAGTGTTGGGACCAAATATATAGCTAGAGGGGAGGAGGGGGTGAATAGCTCGGCGCACTCCTCGTGCTTGTCGTTGCTTGTTTCTTCAAAGATATGCAGCGGAAATACAAGAAACAACACATACAACGCTAACAAAAAGATTTACTTGGTATGCACCTCAAGATGAGGTGACTAATCCAAGGATCCACACACTCACGCACCCTCCACTATGAAATGATTCCTTTACGGTAACAACTGAAGGCGGAGAAGCCTTACAACACTCTCAATACAAGAAGAAGGAAGAAGGAAATGAATACAAGAAAATCTTACAAGATTTCTCATTATAAAACCCTAACCCTAGCTTCTCCTCCTTGTTTGGATCGCCTCTTGACCTTGGATATCCAGCAAAAACTTGCTCCAAGAAATCTTCAAGAACTGGCGTGAGAGCGTGGAGAAAACCGTGAGCACCTGTGGAGAAGAGATGAAGAACTACGCAGAAAAACGCTCGCAACAGCTTTAACCACGCCAACGATCGAATCCCAATCGATTGGATTGCTCCCAATCGATTGGGGAGGCTTTGGATCGATCGGTTGATCGATCCAGAGTGCCTCTGTGCTCTTGGAAAATACTTGAATCGATTGCCCAATCGATTCAACGTGTTTCACGCGATTTCCAGAGCTATCGCGTGATTTTCCAGCCTCCCAATCGATTGCCCGATTGATTGGAGGTTTCAATCGATCAACGGATCGATTCAGAAGCTCACTGTTCGCTCAAAAACTCTCCCAATCGATTGACCGATCGATTGGAGAAGTTTCAATCGATTAACCAATCAATTCAGCCCATTTCTGCACGAATTCGCGTCGCCCAATCGATTGACCAATCGATTGAACCCCCCAATTGATTTCCCAATTGATTGGAAAGCAAAAAACTGGATAGAGCTTGAAATTAGCTTCGTTTCGCATCCGAGATCACCTCATTCCGATATCCGAGTCAAAAGTTATGGCCTTCGGAAGCTCACTACTAGACCCGACCCCGGGCCGGGTCTGGCCCGGGCCCGTAACCGGGTCAACGGGCCGGTTGCCCGTTGACCCGGTTCGCCGGGTCGAACCGGAACCGGCCCAGCAAGTTGCCGGGCCGGTTCCGGTTCATGGGCTGTCAACCCGGCGAACCGCCGTTTAACCGGCGGGTTGAACCGGCGGTTCAGCCGCAAACAATTTTTTTTTTTAAACGGCTTGAACCGCCGGTTAACCGGCGGTTCATAGCCGTTGGAACCGCCGGTTAACCGGCGGTTCGTAGCCGTTGGGAGGGTTTTTTGGGTTTTTTTTTTCAACGGTTAGGATCATTTGATCGTTTTTTGATCAATGGCTATGATTTAGTGTCCGTTACTATCAAAACTCTATAAATAGAGAGCTCATTTCATCATTTTTCACACACATCTTCTCTACTCTTAATCTCATTTTCGTATTCTCCAATCTCTACACGCTTTCGTTTTCAATTTTCAATTACAATGGAAGGAGGCCGCGGAGGTGCATCATCTCGAGCTCGGAAGGGAAAACAAATAATGAATCCGCGGGAGGAGGACCCCAACATTCAATCCACCGATGATGAGATCGAGCATCTTCCGAATCCGACACCCGAAACACAAGGAAGTACCGATGCAATTACTTCTAAGGTTTCGGAACTTCCTCCTCTAAAGTCTTCTATTTTTACTAAACATTTTGAGAAGGTCACTCTTTCGTCGGAGAATGCGTGCAAAATGTAAGCACTGCAATGCTTCCTACAAATTCCAAGCGGTGGCTATGGGTTGTTGAAACGACATGTAGAAACGAAGCACCCGACGGAATATGGACTCGACCGTTCTCAAACACAATTATCAAGATTTTCTTCAACTAGCGGTAGTACCGATTCCGGTTTATTTTTATATTCGGATAATAAATTAAGAGAATCATTAGCTAAATTTGTTTCCGTAGAACATCTTTCTTTTAGTTTTGGATCTAAATGCACATTTGAAGATTTTTGTAAAGAATCTGTTAATCCATGTGTTAAACGTGTTCCTAGGACTACACTTATTTGCACAATTAAAAAATTAGTAAAACAAGGAAAAAAGAATTTAATTGATGAATTTAGTAAATTAGATAATAAAGTTTCTTTATGTTCCGATATTTGGAGTGATCATTGGCAAACACATTCGTATATGGGTGTGACTTGCCATTGGATCGATAACTCTTGGAACCTCCAAAAAAGATTATTAGCTTATAGAGTTTTTGATGAATCACATAATGCTCATAATATCGCACAATTATTATGTTTAATTTTAGAAGAATATGGTTTAACTCATAAAATATTTTCAATATTATTAGATAATGCTAGTTCTAATATCGCTTGTATAGATGATCTAAAATTTGTTTGTCAACCTATTATTGGAGGTTTATTTTTTCATATTCGTTGTGTATGCCATGTTTTAAATTTATGTGTTCAAGATGGTTTAAAAATTTTAGAAATTTATATTAAACCAATTAGAATTGCAATTTCTTATTTATGGTCTCATCCATCTATAATGAAACAATGGGGTAGGTTTTGTAAAATTAATGGAATGAGACCTAAAAAATTTCCACGTGATGTACCAACACGTTGGAATTCAACATACCAATTATTACAAGATTCATTTCAATATAAAGAATTATTATGTTCATTTTTTGCACAAAATACTAATACTAATATATATTTATTTTCACAACAATGGAATATTTGTAGTAGTATTTGTGAAATTTTAAAAGTATTTAATGATGCAACCGAACAACTTTTCGGTGTTTATTATCTCATTGCTCAATTAGTTTTAGAAAAATTTTCTAATATAGTATTAGTTTTAAATGAACATATTAATAATGAATCTTTATCTCCTTGCATCTTAGCTATGAAAACTAAATGGGAAAAATATTTTTATTTAATTCCTGAAATTTATTTAATTGCATTTGCTTTAGGTCCTAGATTTAAATTAGAAGTTTTACAAGAAATGTTAACTTTATATTATGACGCTTTAATTCCAATTAAAGATTCTTCTTCCCCTGATCCAGTTAATATTATATATAATGTTAGAATTTATTTATATGATATTTATAATCAATATATGCAAAATATGGAACACAAATTAATATTTCTGAAATTCAACAAACTACTAGTAGTAATTTAAAACTTACAAAAGCACAACTCTTATTAAAAGAACGGACAAAACGTCCACGAGGATCCTCAAGTTCCACACAGGAACTTGAGAATTATTTTATGACTTCTTTTGATTTTAATGAAGCAGATAGCGAAAACTTCGATATCTTAAAGTGGTGGTCACAGAAGGCTCAAAGCTTTCCCGTTCTCTCCGTGATCGCAAAAGAAATTTTAGCTTGTCCAGTGTCAACTGTTGCTGTGGAGCAGACGTTCAGTGCCGGCGGCAAAATATTAGATGAACGACGATCAACTTTGTCTCCCGACTCATTGGAAGCCCAAGCATTAATGGACGATTGGACCAGAGCGGAGAAAAGAATCCAAGGAATGCAACTTTTAGATGACGAAGTTGAAGATTTTGATACTGAAGGAACAAATACGATAGGAACAGGAAATGGAAGTGAATGAAAATGTAAAAGGATAAAAATGTAAAAGAACTACGTGGGCTTTGATTCCCCTAAAGGGATACGTAGGCAACTTAAATAAGTGCAAGCCCTATTTTCAATAAATTTTAATTTCTAATTTTTAATGTTTAATGTTTAATTTTTAATTTTTAATTTTTAATTTTTAATTTTTTTTAACATATTAATCTTGAACCGTGACGAACCGTGACGAACCGTGAACCATAACCGTCTTGGGCGGTTCGAACCGGCGGTTCCGAACCGTCGAACCGGCGGTTCCGAACCGTCGAACCGGCGGTTCCGAACCGTCGAACCGGCGGTTCCGAACCGTGGTCAGGTCTACTCACTACGTTCGAACTTCCTAGTTCCATGACAACTCCCTATTAGACTTACGACCGCTAAGAGTTCGGTCAACTTTTGACCCATCTAGACTTTCTCCTTGTGCCAAGTGTTCGGTCAACCTTGACCCACTTGGACTTATCATCTCATGCCAAGTGTTCAGTCCTCCATGACCCACTTGGACTTCCTTCTACCAGATGTCCGGTCACCCTTGACCCGATTTCCTCGTGCCTGGCTTCACTCACCAGGTCTTTCCATTGCCCGGCTTCACTCACCCGGACTTTCCCCTGCCTGGCTTCACTCACCAGGACTTTCACTTGCCTGGCTTCACTCACCAGGACTTCTACCTGCCTGACTTCACTCACAAGGACTTTCCCAACTGCCCGGCTTTACTCACCGGGACTTTCACCTAGCTTCACTCACTAGGATTTTCATCTGTCTGGCTTCACTCACCAGGACTTCCCACACGGACGATTGCACCTGCAATCTCCACGACCTGTCAGTCTCCATGTATTGTCTCAATGTATTGTCAAATATCGAAACCCAAACATCAAGACTCAAGCTTGAGCCAACTCAAGCTTAGTCAATTAGGTCAACCTTGACCTAGGGAATATTGCACCAATAGTTAGTTCAGTTTATAGTTTAGCAAAAAGATTATGACTTAGATTCCGTCTTTCCGAGACCGGAATCTAGTCACGATCTCGACTTAGATATCCGAAATGGATCTAAGCCGGATCGACACCTAATGTTTCCTTCCCGGGAACGCGTCCTTACAATCACTCCCTTCCAGTGACTTACCTTTACTCACTTGTCAGACGTCCGGTCAGCTCTTCGACCCGTCTGGACTTCTCGCCAAGCGTCCGGTCAGCCTGTCGACCCACTTAGACTTCTCGCCAGCTATCCGGTCAGCCCGTCGACCTAGCTGGACTTCTCGCCAAGCGTCCGGTCAACCCGTCGACCCGCTTGGACTTCGTGCCAGACATCCGGTCAGCCCGTCGACCTGTCTGGACTTCGTTTGCACTCTCGGTCAGAGTGTTAGATCACGACAAACCTAACTTAACTTGATTTGTCATTCATCAAAACCTGAGTTAGACCGTTAGTGCTAACCCTCACCAACACTATGGAATGATGGTATATGTACTTATGATGCTTCAAGTAAGAAAATGTTTAATCTTCGTGCAACTTTATTATGGACAATCAGTGATTTTTTGGGTTATGGAAATTTATCTGGGTGGAGTACAAAAGGGAGGTATGCTTGTCCCTGTTGTGGTAGCACAACTCGATCACTATGGTTGAAACATAGTAAGAAATTTTGTTATTTTGGCCATAGAATTTTTTTACCTCCTAATCACAGATTTTGAAAGCTGAGAGCATCCTTTGATTTTTTTTTAGGCAACTTTGCTCAAAAGTTAATCACATAAATGATTTGGAACACATGCAAGATAGAATTGTTCTTATCCTATGTCATCTTGAGAGAATATTTCCTCCATATTTTTTTGACATAATGGAGCACTTACCTATACACTTGGCTGAAGAAGCATTACTTGCTGGAGCCGTACAATTTCGATGGATGTATCCCTTAGAAAGGTTAGTTTTGTTTCCTTTATGGATGGATTATATTTGTGTGAATATTTAACATTTTGATTAATTGAAACCAAATGATATCTCTTTAATCATTCTAGATATCTATGTACTCTGAAAAAATATGTGCGAAATCGTGCTCATCCTGAAGCTTTTATTGCTAAAGGCTATTTAATGGAAGAGTGCATGAATTTTTGCACAAGTATCTAGATGATGTGGAAACAAAATCTAATCGACCCAAAAGAAATTTTGATGGTTGTAATGATGAAGGACGCGCCACAAAAAAAAGGAGTGAACATAACTCTTGATAGAGTTACATGGACACAATGCCATCGTTATGTCTTAATGAACACTGATGCTGTGCAACCATTTATTGAGTAAGTAAAAAAATTATTTACAGTACATGGTTAGTTTAATATTGTGCCCCTTTTATAGGAGAACATATTATATTGAAACAAAATCTACCAAATGAACAACATGCATATGACAGAACTTTGTGTGAAGTTTCCACGTTACGGATACCATCAACTTCAAAGTGTGTATAATGATACATTTCATACATGGTTCAAAACTCATGTAAGTTTTTATTTTGGTTTTATATTTAGAAATAAATCCATGATTTCATTCAACAAACTTCTCTGAAACTTATATGTGCATACTCATGTATTGTAGGTTGAAGAGCAACTAAATGCAGGAAATTCCAATTTTTCAGAAGTAATCAAAGCATTAGCAACGAGCCCTAATCCTCGAGGGAGAAGTTTCAAGGCTTATATGATTAATGGATTTCATTTTCATACAAAGTCTTTTGAAACCAGTAGAACAACTCAAAATAGTGGAGTAATGCTTAGGGCAAAAACTACAAGCGATGCTAGTAGGAAAGATAGGAATCCAATTGCTGGAGAAATTATTTACTATGGAGTATTGAAAAATATTATTCAAGTACACTATAATAATAGGATGAAGTTTGTTATGTTCAATTGTGATTGGGTTGATAATCAAAGAGGGAAAATGGAAGATGATTTCAAATTTACCTTGGTGAATTTTGATCATCTAATGTATTGAGACAATCAGCTGTCGGATGAACCATTCATATTTGCTAGTCAAGCAGAGCAAGTATTCTATAGCAATGATCCAATGGAACCCAAATGACATGTTGTTTTGAAAATGAGTCGTAGAAATAATTATGATGTTTACTCTTCTTTGGATCAAGCGGATTCATATTCTTCTCAAACTTTGGATGATAATATTCCTATTAGGGATGAGGATAATGCTTGGGTGAGGGAAGATGTAGTTGTTGATGGAGCCATTGATCTTGGACAGGACGAAGAAGTTGCAGAGAATGATGAAATATATTAGGATTGTTTATTGTTTTGTTAATCTTTAATATACATTTTTATTTATTATTGAGTAAAGACTTGTTTTTTTAATTGTATATTTCTATTTCATTTTTATTCTTCATTTATGCTTGATGCATAATCAATTTCTAAGTATTAGTCTGATTTATTTATAATTTAATAATTAGTCACCAATGTTTTCTTTTCCAAGTTTAGCTGCAAATGTGCAATTGACTTTTTTTGGACTCTGGATTAATATGTTGATTTTTTTCATGATAGGTCATCATGGTTAGACAAAAAAAGAAAGGGACAACCATGTTAGAAAAATTGAATGGTGATCAAGCAAATGTGGTAAAAGGTAATATATCTCAAGTGCATCCTTCCACATGTGTAATAGATAAACCGCAACAACAAAGGCCAAATAACATATTACGTCTAATAGTTCATCATCCACAAACAAGATCCAAGCATCCATCACAAGTTCAACGAGCATCAACATTGCAAGCTCAAGCTTTGGGGCTCATTGATGAACAACAAAACTTGCAATCAATTGATCCGCCTAATTCACAACCTAGTTTAACCTTGCCAAATTCAGGTTAGTTTATATTGATTTCCGAAGTGTTCAATTATTTTTTAAAGTTCTTGCATTATTTGTCACCTTTCTTTGTTGGTTCTTTTTTACTTATTGTTAATTTATAAGTCTTTTACATTTGTTGAATTTCTAGGAGAAACTAATAATGGAGTGACTAAAAAACGAGGAAGAGGCCCTGCTCAGGGCAATTTATCTCAAGTGCATCCTCCCACATGTGTACTAGAGAAACCATAACAACAAAGACCAAATAATATATTACGTCCAATAGTTCATCGTCCACAAACAAGATCCAAGCATCAATCACAAGTTCAACAAGTATCAACATTGCAAGCTCAAACTTTGGAGCTCATTGATGAACAACAAAATTCACAATCAATTGATCCACCTAATTTACGACCTAGTTTAACCTTGCCAAATTCAGGTTAGTTTATATAGATTTTTAAAGTGTTCAATTATTTTTAAAATTCCTCATATTATTTATCACCCCTCTTTGTTGGTCTTTTTTTACTTATTGTAATTTACAAGTCTTTTATGTTTATTGAATTTATAGGAGAAACTAACAATGAAGTTACTAAAAAGCGAGGAAGAGGCCCTGCTCAAGGGGATTTACAAGTGGGTGAAAAGTTACTAGTTGATTTCAACGAATCATTCCAGGCTATTGGACTGAATATGGGGAAGTATTCATCATTATATTGCTTGGTCGAATTGCTCGTAATGGTGTCCAAGTTCCCTTAACATATGTGGAATGGTCTGACGTGCCCACACATGTTACAGATTATATCTGAAATGAAGTTCAAGTAAGTTCTCTATTTTTTTTTTTTACCATTTTTGCTCTATTATTAATCATATCATATGATCAATATGGCAAAGCAATGTTTCTAACCTAGTTATAATAATTGTTTCTAAATATTTTTTTAACTGTTCATATATCTCCTATAAATTATATAGGAGAGTAGCAATGCCCCTCTTGCACATAAGTCTGTATGTCTTAAATCTATTGGCAACAAATGGAGAAAGTGGAAGAATCGAATTAAAACTGATTATTTTAATGGAAAGATGTATGACCAATTGTTAACCAATGTTCCTAATCGCATTGAACCTGAGCAATGGAGGATTCTCATCGAGTACTGGAGTACAGACAAATTTCAAATAATTTCTTGTCTCAAATAACATTGTTTATGTTTTTTTATTATTGTCATTATAACCTGTTCAAAAAATCTCAATTTTTTTATTTTTAAGGAAATTTCAAAGAAAAATGCACTCAATAGAGAACTTGCGGGGCCAATACATAGGGCTGGAAGGACTTCGATGCCTAACTTCAAAATAAAAGTATGTATAATTATAATATACTATATTTTTCTGGTAACAAATTTATAAATATTTGTCATTTTTATATAGTTGGCAGCTGATGGAAAGTCAACTGATCCCTTAACAACATACATTGAGGCTCGTTCTAAAAATGGAGTTCCAGCTGATGCCGAGGCTGCAAATTTAATAGTAAACACATTCATTTATAATTCTTATATTGTTAAGACATTATCATTCTATTTACTTGTGAAGGATCTATATTTATTGATGTTAATAAACATCTAGGGTCAAATGCAAGAAAAGTTGTAAAATACGATAATAAAATAATAATTAAAAATAGGGTTATTTGACAAATAATCTTATTGGATTTTTTAGAAATTTTCTGGGATTTAATTGGAGCTCGTATAGCGTAGTTTGAGGGGATGCGTTACTGGGCTTGAGAAAAGTCTGTTTTGAATACCCGGATATGGGAGTTGATTGAGGAGTTGATCTAGGGTTTGATTGAAAATCCCTAAGTTATATAAACTTATAATTTTCCCCGTGCCCTAGTGTTCCCCCGGCCGACCTCCTCTTCCCCCATGCCCTAGGGTTTATTGAGCATGCTGGCTTCAGGTAGCATACCTTATACCTGATTTTAGCTTATGTTTATATGATGACTGCTGCATTGTACGCATCATGTCATTGCATGCATGCAGGCGACCACTTCTTCCTTGTGGGGGAGTGAGCCGTCGAGCCGCGCCGCACACTCGCCCACTCATGAGTAGTGGTAGCTGGAGGAGATGTCGCTTGTCCTGTCATGCCGCACTCGACCACTCATGGGTAGTGGTAGTTGGAGTTGTGAGCAGCAGGGATCCCCTTCACTTGGTAGCTAGATAGCTACTTAGCACCTGTCCATCCGGTCACTTGAGAGGAGTGGCGGCTTTTGGGCGGAACAGTTGTCATCGATCCGACCTCTCGACCATACAGGGGTCGTGGTGCAGAGAGGTGGGCGGGGTGACCATTCGTGCATACGTTGTTATTATATCTGCTGTTAGTATTGCTTATTTATGTTGCTATTATGAGCTTATGCTGTGGTAGCTAGTTTATACTACTGTTGTTTCTTATGCTGATATGCTTTCTTATGTTTGAGATATACACTCGTTATGGGTGTTTAGACACTGGTATATTTTGGTAAAATGGACACATCTTATATATTACCTTGTAGTTTTAGCAGTACTGTAGCAGGTTTGTGCCACCCCTGACCTTCTGTTGTTAGCCTAGAACATGGCTTCAGGTATGAACACTTAAGTTAACATCACGGTAGTATCTGTTGTCCCCTTTATGAGACTGTATACTGTTGGCTTATTCTCTATTTATATGTTTTGTTCATGCACTATCTTTTCCTATACCCGCTGAGTTCCAATACTCACCACCCCGTAAAATAGTTTTCTTTCGCCAGGTAGCAGTAGATGATTTATGGATGCTTGGAGAGATGCCAACTGCCAGTCCTGGGTCCTGCGTTATATCGGTTTTATTTCCGCTTTATTTGTATTTTTAGTATACAGTAATTTGGGTATTGTATGTATTGGTCTGTGTTTGGAGTTTGATTCGTAGTGTTTTGCTTTCGTGTTCTTGTGGTTGTGTAAGCCTAATTGGCTAGTAAATGTTAGTTGTGGATTATGAGTTTTCTCTTCAATTTTTCGCTGCGTTTTTGATACAGCTGTGTGGGCTGTTATTAACTGCGTGGTTATTTTTATTTTGTCCAGCCGGGTAGGCTGAGTATATTAACTGCGTGGTTGTGTATATATTCCAGCCGAATGTGGCTGATGTATATTTTGTATGTAGAAATGCTTCATATTGTCACCCGTACAGGGGAGATGCTACAGAAATTTCTTCGGACAGGGACTACCTGGGGCGTGACAAAAGTTATCAGCGGTACCTATTGATGATCAAACACCTGAGTTGAGACAGAAGATTTTCAGTAGTTTCACGGGAAATCAAAGTCATGGTTATGTTCGCACTATGAGTTTAGGTCATAGTCCTTCTGATATGCATACTCATCCCTTGTTATTCAATGAACATTCAAATGAGTTAATAAAAATGGCTACGGAGAAAGCTGTAGCAGAGTGTATGAAAGTAGTGACTCCTATTCTAAATCAAATGAAATCTCAAATAGATGCACTTCAATCAAAGTTAGAGAATCATGAATCCCCATTTACTAATCTTAGTATGGAATCCAGTGAATTTAGTAATCAAAAGATATCTTTACTTTATTTAAATAACTGACTTTTATAATGAATTTTGATAGTTTTGTGATACGTACATTATTTTTTATTTAGGTTGCAGATAATATTATTTCACATGAACAGGGATTAGATAACCAACAGGTACATTAGTAGTTGTTTTCATAAGATTTTTTTTTAAGTTTTATTAACAATTTTGGCGATGTAGTAGTGTACATATTTTAAGCTATAGATAAATTTATTTTATAGGTTCAACAACTTGAAAGGCACAAAGATATTGACAAACACATAAACCATCATTTCTTATTACGAGATGAAGAGATTTGTTTAACTTGGGGTTGTTTATGTTGTATATATATAGTTGCAAGAAAGAGGATTATGTGTTAGATGATGAGATTTCTTATTGAAAAGTTCTATTTATTGATTTTTTTTTAACAATATATATTATAAATCATCTTTACCTCTAATAAGAATTTTTTTTATGTTCATCAGAATTCTGATGAAGAAGGATTATAGAAGTTATCTTTAAATCGCAAGGAGTTGTTCTTTAGACTTTATTTTTTGTAACTTGGAATAGTTATTTTTTTTATTATCAAATTAATGATAGATATGTAGATATTTCTGTTATTGGATGAATGTTGGATGCACTTCAATTAATGATTATAGAATTTTATATTGTGTATATCATTTTTAATTTATAAAAAGAGAGTTTTTCTTTTTGTCTTGAAATGACAATTCAATAAATTTGATCTAGATTAATTTGTATAATAAATGTTCTTTTAATATTATTAATTTTTGTCATAATTGTTGCATCTAACAAGTTAAAACATTAGAGATAGTAATTTACTGTCTTCACTTCTATTTGAGACAGCACATTACCATCTCAATTTAGTGCCTTTAGAGACAACACATTTGTCTTTAGTTTTTCCATAGGATAAGACATAACATTTGAGACAAAACAATATTTGTCTTAAATACTTTTGAGACAATTTAACAATTGTCTCATCACCGTCTTAAATAACATTTGAGACAGTACAACAGTCTCAATATTTTTTTGAGACACTTGTATTAGGGATGACTATATTACCGTCTCATCACAGTCTCGAAAACATTTTGAGACGCTAAATTTATAATTTAAGACATATTTTGTTCTGTCTCAAAAGCCTAGTTTTCTAGTGGTGCCTGTGTTTAAGATATCAAATGCCCATTAATTATATGAGTTACTGACAACTCACTTAATTAATATCTAGCTCCAAGAGTAGTACCACTCAACTTCATTATCATGCCGGACTAAGTCCATCTGCAGGGTTTACATGATAATCCTTATGAGCTTCTCAAGGAGACATTATCAACCTAGATTATTAAGACACAATTTTCTTCTATAATCAACAACATACCATATAAATAATATCATTTCCCAACTTATCGGGCCTATTGATTTATCGAACTAAATCTCACCCATTGATAAATCAAAGAAATAAATACTAAGTATACGTGCTTGCTATTATATCAGGATTAAGAGTACGCACATCCATAATAACAAAAGTTTTGTTCTTGTATACAGTTAGTATAAAAAGAAACAACCTCAAATGATCCTGCTCAATACACACATAGTGTACTAGTGTAACTTTATAGTCAAGATAAACTAATACCAAAATACACTACAACCACTCCAATGGTTTGCCCCATTCTATCTTGGTTGTGAGCTACTATTTATAATTTATAAGGAACTGATAACATGATCTTCTGTGTCACATCAAACACCATGTTATCTACAAAATAAATTAAATGGACAACTGCATTTAACATAAATGCAAACATTTGACCAATGTGATTCTTATTTCAAAATAAATGTTCATACAAAAACCTAGGCTTTTAATATACATCCCAACACAAGTCGTCAGAAGTCCTCTGGTCAACGCTACCTGCAGTCATCGACCGGGTTGCCCCGGTCTCTATTACCCCGATACTCGACACAGATCCAACGAATATATATATGTAACAGGCTAAGATATAAAATAATGAAATGTGTATAGGATAAGAATGGAGAACGTACCCTGGCCCAATGGAGTGCCCTCGGATGGATCGGTGAACTAGTCGAAATGCTACTCGAGTTGTCGTGACCCATCCTGGTAGATGACTCTGAACCAGAAGAAGAGTTGGATCCGGCGACACCTAGTCGAGCACGACCAAGATTCAGAAGATGACATGCAAACTGGGAGGTACTAGTGACACGCGAGCCGAGAGGTACTTAGTGGCACACAGACCAAGATGACATGAAGACTGGAACATAATCTCGACTAGGCCGGAAACACAATAGTGGCACACAGGTCAGAGGCATACAACGATGAGGAGTCTACACCAGATAAGCGTCGGATTCTCAAAGATGGCGACAACCAGCCATAATACGTTGGGGCAGTGACTGCGACGTGAAGTCCACGACTTTAATGGGCAACCATGGTGCCCCTAGGCGCCGGAGCAGGTCGAGATGGTCGGCTATGGCGCTGAGGGACGAATATCACACGGCGGTGGAGCGGGAAAGATGCTCAAGAGAGGGAGAGGCGCGTTAGCGTGCATGGAGATAGTGAGGGGAGTGACGCTGAGGGGAAAGAGGGTTGTTGCAAATGCTGGAAAAGAGGGAGACAGAGGCAGTGTTGTCGGTGACCCAAAGGGTGACGATGATCGCTGGCAGCAGCTGTGCCGATGGTGGCAGCTCCCAGGGCTGGGGCTGCGAGGAAGAAAAGGATGTGGCCGTGAGCTATAACGCCGGCGACGACACTGACAGCTAGAGCTCTTGGGTGGTCGTCCCCTTGGTCATGGTGGCGTGGAGAAGAGAGGAGATGGCAACTGGAGGCGGCACAAGGGGAAGTGGCTCCCTAGCGGCGCTGGTGGCCGGCGTGGAGAAGGAGATGCCCATCCTACCCGCAACCATCGACCTCCGCACATGCAAGAGAGAGAGACTGAGAGAGTAGGGGAGAAGGGGAGAGCTACGACTAGTTGGCGAGCGTGAAGGAAGGAGGTTGTGACTGGTTTGCGATAGGCGGTGTGGATGCTCAACGACATCCACGCAGAGAAGATCGGAGGCGATGCTGGCTGCAGGGAGGGAGAGAGAGAGAGAGAGAGGAGGTGGTTTGCCGGTGACGAGAGAGACGACGACCTTGTGATCATCCTCGCGAAGGTGGAGCAGACACGAAGCCAAAAAGCCCCCCTCTCCTTAAAGCTCTAAATAGTGAAAGGACCAAATTATCCCTCCTCCCCCTCCTAATTCCAACTCTACCCTTAAGACATATCCGTATCATATATTATCTAAAAAAATAAAGTATTACCAGAGTAAAGGTGCAACAGTTAATTCCTTCGAATGATTAACCGAATATTTACGGATTGAATGCCAGTCGTGGCGTACTGTAGAAATTTTCAAATGATAATTCTAAGAACATTGGCCACTTGAATGAACTTCCGTTAGTTCTTCTCGATTTATTCTAATGGAAGTTAAATTTTTTTTATGAAATCGAATAGGTCATCTTCAAGATTATCTCAATTCGAAGAGTTGAATATCTAATAACCAAAATAAATAAATAAAGATCATAGGCCCATGATATGGTAAGATGATTAGCAACAAGACGACATAAATTCAGAAGCGAGGATTCGATTCTCGCGTAGCGCATTTTCGAATGGCTGACAGGTTCAAATAACTGATAATGTTGGATTATCAAGCTGTGAACAATTACATTTTCTAAATTTACTTAGTGAGCGCAATGTGAAATTGAATTGTCTATCTCAGAATTAGTCCGATCATAAGATCCTAATAGCTGATATTAAAAAAAAAATAAAGATAAATTATTGTACCCGCATGACACAACGGTAAGGAGCAGCGAGATATTGGAGTGCACCAGGTTCAATTGTTTACTGGGACATGTGCTAATTTGAATTTTATGGAAAACTCATGCTTACACTATTGTGCTACTTTAGGTATTTGACCGATTAAAATTCTCCGTGGGGCTGGGAATAATCTGATTGTGAGAATGGGATATACAAAAATTAAAAATTAAAATAAAGATAAAGTATTCATAGGCAAGTTTGAATTTTAATAGAATGGTAATTCTAGACGTCGATCTCTTTTGAATGTGCTTAGATTTATTCGATAAGTGAATTAGAAGATGGTCTATTTTAAAATTAATTGAGCAAAATCCCAACATTTATATTACAAAAATAAATAAATAAAAACAGGTTCATTTTATTAAAAGAATACAATATTCTAAAAATTGATAGCACTGAGATTCAGCACCAAACGGAAGTGCGAAAGTGCCCTCGCAGTTTTGTCCGAGCCGTTGGGCTGCTGATGACGACTGTTCCGTGACGCCACCCAGCGAACGCAAATCTCCTCCGATCCAATCCAACCGCTTTGGTTGGCGACGGATCCGACCGCCGAGATCGAGTCTTCACCGCCGCGTTTCCCCCTGCGAAGAAGTCCTCGTACACTCCTCGAAACAGCGCTTGTGGAATCCGCGGACCCCTTGTTGTCGCGTTTCTCCCATTCGTCGAGGAGCGGCATAAATCGTCGACTTTCTTGGCAATTTCTCCTCTGGTGATTCACTTCGCTGCGTCAGCTCTTCTGATCTGAATTTCTGGGTTCGTTTAAAAAGTTAGCATCTTTTGATGGTTTTCGCGGCGCGAGCTTGTTTCGTCGAAATTATTTGGGATTTTTTGCCTTTCTTGCGCCAAAGGTTGCGTGTTTAGATTGGTTTAGTGGAGTCAACTGGTCAAGATTCTGCCTTTTTGCGGGTCTTGGTGATGGGAGCTGTGCTAGTGCTACGGCGGTGCCATATTGCCGAGCCATAAAAAAGAGGCGTCTCGGCTGGAGCGTCTCTGGATGGACTCCCGGCAGCCGCAGCGGAAGTTTCCTCAGCAGCAGAAGCAAGGTGCAGGGTTTCGGCCGAGACTGGAGCGGTGCAACGCGTTGAAAAACATCAAGTACGAGGCGCAGGCAGTGCGGGCGTCGTGGTCTGCGGGATCCTCCGCTGCTGCGTCAGAGGAGCAAGCCAACACCCGCGTCACTCTGTCGCTGAACATCTGGCCATCGACCTACGCCCACAAGACGAGCTTTCGGATCGACGGCAGCGTGGAGGACGAGGTGGGCATCCTCTGCCGCAGCCTCGGTCTCGACGGCCCAGAGGACTTTGCCATTTCATTTGACGATTGGGAGAAGCGAAAGGTGCGATCGCCCGCAGATTTTCTCACTAGGTCTAATTTTCTGCAGCCGGACAGTCCAAACAGCCTATGCCACACCTTGTCGCAAAAATCAGCTCTTTGTGCGTCCATTTTGTCTGCCGCAAACGAGCAGAGTAAGCAGCAGAACTCAGGAGAAGAAGACAGGAAGCCCTGTGTTGTTCAGAACCCCGATAATAGGGTTTCTGAAACTGAACCTGTCGAGATTCCATGTGCTTCTCCAAGGTCTAGGGCAGGAGATGTAGGGATCCGAGGAGTCCGGCCACCGGTTCTTTCTCCTCCAACACCTTCCACAACGTTTTTACCTACACCATCTTATCCTACTAGGGATAATCTACCATCAGCTCTTAAACCTCCTCTCTCTACCTCCGTTCCAGACTCTGCCAGCACAGCTTTGTATAACTTAAGAGCCTTGGCTCCAGAGAAGAGTGGTCTTGATGCAGGTCGAAGGAAATCTGTGGATTCCAAGGATGAGGTGAAGGGAGGAGTTTCACCTGTGGATGAAATCACTGATGAGGAATTGAGGGAGATTTGGTTGGGGGACACCTCTGATGACTTTACTGGGACTTCTTCTTACTCGACGATGAATGATGATGATTCATCCTGTTCGACCACTGAGACATTCATCATCTCGCCTAACGGTAGGTTCAAGAGGAAGATAAAGTCATGGATGCGTGGTGCGTTCTTGGGGAGCGGTTCGTTCGGTTCAGTTTATGAGGGGATCAGTGAGTAAGTAATGATATTAAACTGAATCCGCATATTTTTTATTCGCGTAATGTGTTAGTATATATTCCAATCCTGCAAATTGAATACAATATGCTTTTATTGAGTACTTTTGTTAGATACTAACTACTTGTTCTTAAAGAGAGTCAGTGGTTTTCATGAAGACTTCCATACTATCAATTGAATTTTATTAGACGTGGTGTTTTGTTTAATTAATTCATGAACTTGTAAAGGTTATTTAGGATGAACTCACTCGATATGTAGAATTCAATAATTGGATTTTGGGTTCCAATCACTTCTATAGAAAAGTTAGTTTTATTTAGGAATCAATTCTATTGCATCCAGGCTTTCGTGCTTCAAGTATATCCCTTCTGTTTGATTTCAGTTCTTTCCGACTTTCAAAAATAAGTAAATGCTAGTTCAATCTTTCACACTTGCAATTCTTTGTGGCATATAAACCAGTTAATGAGGTTGAAAATTATGGTCATGTGTTGAGGCAAAATGAGTAGTTCCTAATATACTTGGATTTGCACAAAGAATGATCTTTATCTAACTTGTAAGCGGAAACTTCACTAATTTTCAAGCGTGCAGTTGGCCTCTCATATGATTTTGATGTTCCACAGATTCTTTAGGATGATATTTCCTTTGTTTGTTCAGTAATATTTAGTTCTACATATCTACTATCTACAATAATTAGGTCTTGGATCTTGCTCCATTGGAAGCTTTGGCTGTTATAAACTGTTGTGGTTTCCTTATTATTTCCGGCCAATATAAGCTTTATGTTCTCAGGGAGGGTGTATTTTTTGCTGTTAAAGAAGTTCCCTTGCTTGACAAAGGATGCAATGCTCAACAATGTATTCTTCAACTTGAGCAGGTACACTAATGCTAATTTCAAATTGTTTTATCGTATAACTGTTTATTAAATTTCTTTAAATCTTTCATAATTCAAATTTAATTTGAATTCCAGTCGTAAGTATATTCTGACCTAGCTTACTTCTCCCTGCCAGGAGATTATGCTGCTGAGTCAGTTTGAACACGATAACGTTGTTCAGTATTATGGGACAGACAAGGTAACAACTTGTTTCGACAGTTTTCATAGATCCAAGTTCTTTACATTCACACAAACTTATCCTTCAAGATGGTTTCATATAGTAAAGCTTGTCAATTTATTATTGAATATTCTTTGTTAGAAACTAGATGTGTGGAAAAGGACTAGTTGGTGCAATGAGAAAACTTACCCTTTTTCACTTTATTTTCTCAACATACATTGTCTAACTTTGAATGTGGCATATATCATTTTGTAGGAGTCATCAAAACTATATATTTTCCTCGAACTTGTCACACAAGGTTCCCTTGCATCTCTGTACCAGAAGTATCGTTTGCAAGACTCCCAAGTTTCTTCTTACACCAAGCAAATTCTAAATGGATTAAATTACCTTCACGAGCGTAATGTTGTGCACAGGTGATGCAACCGTTACATTATATTGGTGAAAGTTTGATCCGTACAATATTATGTTTAAATTTTCAGATCTTTTTTTTCTCCGATGAGGTTATGTACAACTGAATACATATATAGTTTAAATCTCACTCAAGAGGCATGTTATAGATGGTGTGGTTAGGCTTCAAATCATGAATACAAGCAAATTTGATCTTTCAAACTTTAATTTTATAAAAAAAAAGGAAACAATTCCATTGAAGGGGGTGCAATGCTTTCAGTGCCACTGAATCAGTAGCACGAACCATTTATGATTATCTCCTCGTACAAGTTCGACACATATGCTTTTCGAACAGCATGTGCTAACTATTTTGTTCTTTTCTATATCCTATGAGAAGAAACTTAATAGATATCCTTACTTTTGGCAGAGATATCAAATGTGCAAATATATTGGTTCACGTGAATGGCTTGGTGAAACTTGCAGATTTTGGATTGGCAAAGGAGGTTTGTTCTGATGTTCTCAAGCTTTGAAAATGTGATTTCTTTGAATATACGATTTATTGTTACTGTTGTTGCAAACCATTTCACTATTTCAGATGAGCAAGTTCAACATGCTGAAATCTTGTCGAGGAAGTGTATATTGGATGGCTCCAGAGGTTAGCCCCCTCTTCTTGTTTTAAGTGGTCATTTGAAAGTTTCAATAACATCGCAAAACGTTTTGAGAAGTCTGTTGTTTCAGTGAGAAACACTTTGCCTAAAGAATATTCACGATAACTCATAGCATTTTGACATTCTAATTATCAACTAAGATATCTGTTTGTCTGGGGGCTTCGATATCAACATTCAAACCTAAAATAGGCAGAAATTTGGACTCATGCATCAAATTTGGATTTTAAGATATGGAAGCATTTTTTATAAAACAATCTACGAGATAATCCACAGCATGATAATCTTGTAATTAAGGACCAAGGTAGGTTATTTCATTGAGGCTTCGATATTGACACAAACTCGAATCTCCTAACTATTTTGACGAAACAACATTTCATGAGGAAGCATAACCCCATCAGATTTAAGTTTGAGGTGCTAAATCACTAAATCAAGGTGTGTTGATTTAACTAGTTGTCAAATTCAAGCATAGTTGTAAAAACTGAACCGGATGAGTTCTGGCTTGCTGGTCCAGTGTCCAGGCCAATGGATCAATTTGTTGAAGCACATGTCAACTCGGGCATTGATCTGGTCAAGTCTATTGGTCAACCATTGAGTCAATCATTTAAATCAATGGGCCACTGTCCTCTTTGTAGTTCCCTTCCGTCGATGGACCACTATCCTCCTTCAACATCAGGCCTGAGCTAGTCGACCAGACTTGCAATCAAGTAGGTCTGACGCCATTGCAGAACTAGCCAAGGAGGCATAACTGTATCTTCGTCCACTTTATTAAAACTCAGTCTGCTGCATCTTCCCTATGCATCTTTGTTGTCATGATACTGCAGCACACAAGATTTTAACTACGAAATAATCGTACGAATGGAATTCTTAACATAGCATTTTTTCAGGTTGTTAATCCTAGAAGAACATATGGACAAGCTGCCGATATATGGAGTCTTGGTTGCACTGTTCTGGAAATGCTTACTCGCCAGATTCCATATCCTCACTTGGAACTGGTTAGTTACTAGTCCGTCATTATTCAAATTTATCTTAAGCTTTGGTACTTCACTTTTAGTAAGTTAGTGACTGATAAGTCAATAAAATTTGTTTTCTTTTTGTGAGTGTGTTTGCATTTCCTCTCTATTAGTCCAAAGATTTCCAAGGTGTCAAGCTATATTTTATCAGTCGACTGGAACAATTCTTACTTGTTCAAGCTGAATATAGTTAACTTGTTAAACTGTATAGACTTAATCATTGAAGAGGTGGCTTGGAAGTCTTGTAGCTATCGAGTGTTCAAATTACGACTGCCAACTCAGAAACTTGTATTATTGATGTTACTCTCTTATGCAATTTTAAGGCTGAAAACAGTTCTCAGCAATCTTTTATGGGAAGAATCTCTGTTTGTGGTGTCTAGTCTATATTTGCTGCAGCTAGGTGTCTATTGCAATACACTTACGCCGAATGACCGTATTCATTGCTATGGCATTTGGCCCCAATCAGCGAATGTTGAGTTTTTGTTTAACTTTGCAGATGCAAGCTTTATACAAGATCGGCCACGGCGAACCCCCAACTATTCCAGACTCTCTCTCCAGAGATGCACGCGATTTCATTAGGAAGTGTGTACAAGTAAACCCTGATGACCGTCCTAATGCTTCTCAACTATTGGAGCATCCATTTGTAAAAGGCCGCTGAGAATCTCTTCGGTCTCTAATTCATCTTCCTTCAACAATAGAGTTGCATTTTTTCCCCAAGATCACATATATTAGTCGACATTTCGCCAGGGTTCTTGCTCTACATTTCGATTTGCAATGTTTACTCTGGCTGCATGAGATTGTAGTGAATCTATAGTCCTAAATCCATGTTACTTAGCTTGGTTATTGCACACAATGTATAGACTTCTGCTGTATATTCTCCACTCTTTAATGTTTGGTTTACCTGATAGAATATAGTAATGTAGCAGTTATCTGTGAGGGTGGAATATGTAAAGAATGAAATAAGAATTTAAGAATGTCTAATGTGTTTGATTTACTTTCTTTGTTTGGCAAGACTATGCCAATGGCCGATACTATTGAAAGGATTATTTTTTGGTTGGTGGGATACTGTAACTAGTATTCTTGTGATCGATTTAATAGGTGTTTTCTTTTATGGTTCATATTCTTAGTTGGATTCATCTCTTTAATAATTGGATGAACCGGATTGTAGACATGAAAGAGTAAGAACTTAATGGGACCTTAATATTCTTAGTTGGGTTCTTAGTTTAATATGTTTATCGAGAAATTTCAAAGTACAATCTATACACTATCAGATGACCTTCGAGTATTTTTCCACTGCATCGCTCCTCTTACCATTGTTCATCTTACACGTGGAAACAACAGGGCACAGGTATTAACATCCATATATTTCATGAGAAAATGCAGTCAATAACTTATTTACAAGATGATTGAATAAAAAAACTTCATTTTCCTAATTTTCTATTCAGATTAATAATGATTTAGCCGGTAACCATTACCCAAGACAGAAACTTTGGACTAGTTTATTCAAACTGAATCATCTTATTTGCTGCCAACAACAGCACAAATTTTAAAACCTCTGTCATGGCCAACTTGCACCAACACAGAGCACTATCATTCCATTAAAAAAGTCTTTTTTGCTTGTCTAGTAGAACACTACGTAACAAAATAATAATATTATTATTAGTAGTAGTAGTAGTATTATTATTTAAGAATAAAATTGGAGTTAGTGTATTAGGATGGTGGTGTTCTTGCTATCATTCACAAAATTAGATGAGAATGAAGAAGTAATTTCTCAAGAAATTGATGCAACAATACACGAGAAGGAAGGTTGAATATGTACACAAACAACTTCAATCGAACTGAACTGAATCATTCAATCATAGAAGAAATCAGAGATCTCATAGCTATCAAAAGCACCGAGAGGAAGAGGAAGAGGAAGAGGAAGAGGAAGAGGAGAGGAATCGAGGCATGGAGGAGGAGGTGGTGGTGGTGGAAGTGGAGGTTTCCATACTGAAGCAGAGAGCAGTCTGCTGGTCTTCCACCCCAGCACCAGCTTGTTGCAGCCTTCCTCCTCCACCCTGTAGCCGTCGTTGAAGAGGCCTAGAAGGAGCTTGGCCTGGCTGTGGTTGAAGCAGCTCATCTCCACCCGGCCGAACCCCGCCGCCGCCATCCACTCCCCCCACCTGCCCTCCTTCTGCTCCCCGCTCACCGCCTCCTTGTACGCCCGCCCCACCGCGCCGGCGATCCACGGCCCCAGGATCACCCGCTCGACCACCCCCCGCGCACGCCCCTGCATCGGGAACCCCGCCTCCAGGGAGTCCCACATGGCCGAGTAGCGGCGGAGCTCCCCCATGAACCGCCCCACGAAGCTCCCTTTTTGTTCGACCACCGGCTCTGCTTCTCCCGGCGTTTCCTCTGCTTCCTCCTCCACCAGGGTCACCAGCCTGGCTCCAATCGCCGCCGCGCACGACAGGAATGACGCCACGGACTGCGTCGAGCCGCTGCTCGTGGTGGTCGTCGGGGGGAGGATGCAGTTCATCACCACCGCTTCGCCCTTCACCAGCCTGACGCCCGCCGGGCGGAAACGCTCGCCGTCGGGCTCGAGCCGTACTTGGGAGAAGGAGAACGGCTGTCCGACGGAGGAAGCGAAGGCGGCGAGGCGCCGGCCGGTCTCTTGCACCGCACGGCTTCCGCCGCCGCGCGAGACGGCGGTGATGCGTAGGTGAGGCGGCGGGCCACCGCCGGGGCGGGAGACGAGGGCCTGCATCAGAGACGCCCACTGCACTCCCTCGGCGATGTCATAGTCCACGATGTGCACGCGTCGCTCGCCAGCGCTCGCCTCCAGGATCGCCTGGTTGGCCGTGAAGTGCCCAAACTTGACGTACGGCGACATGTCCTGCAGCAGCTGGAACGCCGTGAGCGCGTCCGCGCTGTGGCGAACGGAGCCTTTCCGCCGGCCGCCTCCCCCTACGTCGCCGTCGAGAAGTCCCTGTAGCGCGTCAGTGAAGTGCGCGGCCAGCCGCTCCATGCTAGTGGCTCCGCCGGTGGCGGCGGCCTGAGACACCAACTCCTTGAGCCGAACCAATATCACCCGAGCCAGCTCCGGGCATTTTTGCGGGCCCTCGAGCGCCTCCGCCGCCGCAACCAGCAGGTCCACCAGCCTCGCCCCCTTGTCGTCGCGGCTGACCACGGCGGCCTCGTCCTCGCTCGAGGCCATGCTGCTCGGGCTGGAGTTATAGGACGCAGTATGCGAGACGGACTCAAGCCCAACGGCGGAGGGACCTTGGAACACATCATCTCCGGTGGAAAACATCATGGCCTCGACGAGCTCGTGGAAGTCGTCGGCAACGACGCCGGCGGAGGGCAAGAGGGCCCATTCCTCAGCCGAAACAGTCTCCCACTCATTCCAGTCGTACATGAAGTTAGCACGGTCGCCGACGGCGGTGGTGGAGCTGCAGCCAGAGAAAGCTCCGGCCTCCTCCATGATTACTTCCATCAGAAGCATATGTGCCCAGCCATGGCTTCCCCTGTTTCATATAAATAGACAATCACAGAGTTAGGAAACAGGGGAGCAAACAGGGAGAATGGCGAGAAGACCTTGTCGCCATTAACCATCTTAATTAATTAAAGTGTAATTAGTGGTCCTAATTACTGCTTCTGGCTTATTGCTTGGCAGGTGCAGTCATTAAGAAAGTGCTTAATGATTCAAACGAGGTTAATTAAAGAGCAGAGACAAAGGGGAAGCTATTAATTAAGCAGTCAAGACAATAGGGTTTCCCACCATCTTGCACTAATAAAACCAAGTGGATTGTGATTAAAATAGATGATTAGGGTGTGATGTCTTGCTCAACTCATATTGGTTTAGTTCGATAAAATGGTATAATAATGAGGATTGGGCTCCAAAGATAATCTATGATCGTGATGCTTTTGTAAAGAAAACTCAAGCAAAGGGGGAGGGTTTGAAGTGCAAATTATATAATTATGAATAAGGTAGATTGATTGGATCAATCGATTGATTTTGATGAGCCGAATAGGCTAGATGGGAAACAAGGATTAAGTCGACTAAATAAGTCAAGCAAATTGAACAAATGAACTCATAGAAATCAATAATATACAAGTAGGTAAAACAAGAAGACCATGTAGATATCATATGAGTTAAGTAAGGCAAGTTAAGTGGAAGAGACAAATCTAGTATACTAAATAACTAAGTAGCTTAGATAAATCATTTATCTATCAATTGGAAGGTATAGACTCATAGACATTTGCTAAAATGCTGTCAATATTCAAATAATTTCAAATGTGCCTCTAGATTTTTCATTATTTTGAAAAATGATTGATTTATATGAAATGATTAACTAAGTCAAGTTAAGCTTTCATTCTTAGAATTTTTGGAAGACCTAACACTTAAAATTTCTTTTTAAAAGTCCAGAAACACCATTTAACATAGAGTTTGCATTAATTACTTAAAACATAATACTTTGAGTAAAAATAAAAAAGAGTCCTCTATTTTTATTATTATTGTCAACAAGGATGATATATTTTGAAGAAAAAAAAATCAGAATAACATCTCATTCTATTTTTTTATTCTATTTTTTTTTAAAATATTATTATAATAATCTTGATCAAAACCATTCCAACTTAATTAAAATTATTACATACTAATTATTATTATGATATTAAAATACCCTTTATTTTAATTTAGATAAAATTACTCTTAATTGATCCAAATCAATTAACATTGCTACAACGAAGTCTAATAAAAATAATTTTGATAACAAAATTATTATATATTATGATATTTTTATCAAATTATTAAATGTTATAAGAAAGATATTTTCTAAATAAAAATAGGATAGAATGAAAAAATTTTATAGAACCCAATTGTCTCGTGATTAGTTGAATCATAAGAATTTTTTTTTTTAAAAAAAAAGTTAAATCATTAATCTCTCTCCCTTTAAATTGTCAACGAAAGATCGTCAGACTCAGTCGCCGGCGAGGAAACGCTGCAGTCAATTCCACGGCGAGGTTCCCACGACTCGGAGGCGCAGCCGTGGAATCGTCCCATCGACCACTTTTCAGAGACAGCGACGGCGATTCACAGCCGCGTCAGCGAAAAGGCATTCCGCGTCACCTCTCGGCCAATCGCACTCCTCCAAATTCATCAATTAGCGATGACTGCGCACACGGTGACGTCACTGCAGCCGACCAAGCGCCATTTGTCGCCTTAAACAAACCGCGAAATAACGCTAATCTCGGCTTAAGACGCCTTTTGCTGGCCGTAATCAAACTTAACCGCTCCCCTTAATCACTCCTGCCTTTGCCGGCTGCCTCAAAACTATGCTACTCCAAAATTTAATAATTAAAATGATAATTTAAAAGAGTTGACAGCTACTTTTTTTTTTAATCTTACCATTTGATTTTAACAATTTTGATATTAGGGAAGACTTTGATGGTTTAGAAAGTTATTAGACTTTTAACTATAATTAAGAACTTAATAGTGACGTGGTGGAATTAAGAATGGCTTAATGGCGTATTTAAATAGGTACCAAAAATAGGTAAGACTAGTCTTTTTAGAACGTAGAGTGTATACCAAGAATATGCCAAGTTGGTGACATCCCTAAGCATAAAGTGTCTATTGTATTTTAGCGTCTAATCTATTGATCAAATATGAATATATCTTATTTTAGAACGTAGAGTGTATACCAAGAACTTGTGACCTCCGTAAGTATAAAGTGTCTGATGTATTTTATTGTCCAATTTATAGATCAATGATGAATAGATTTTATTTTAGATTTAAATTTATACTTTGATTCAGCCTCACTATATCTTTAGCTTTAATTTTAAATTTACGAATTGAAAAAATTAGATGTTATCATAGTATCAACTAAGTTCATATAGTAGAAATAAGCAGATTTTAACTGATAACATCCGTCATAGGGTAAATCATCACCTCTAAAACCTCCTAAATGATTCTTTTATAGAGACTAACGATAGACAATATAATAACCTCCAACACAACTTACAACTTTCATTGTATTGTGCTCTCTAGTGGTGTAAATGAATGAACATTTGTGAATAAGTTTGGTGTTTAATTTGGTAAGAGTTTTTTTTTTTTATATATATTTGTTCAATATACAAGATCAAATAAATAAATAAGCTTAAACAACTCGTTAAATTAAGCGAACAAGCTGAAATACATATATGCTCAGTTTGTTAATGTTCGTGGATAATATTTGTGAATCATATTTATCAATAAAACTAAACTTTTAAAATAAACAAATAAATTTGTATTATCGAGCTTAATAACCAATCAAACAAGATTAAAATGTAAAAGTTTCAAATAATCAAATAAGTATGAATTGAAAGTAAGTAATATCGACGAACCAAGCTGATCAAACTCATAAAAAGGAAACAAAGCTAAACTTGAATAATCATTTCAATGACTTAATTCATTTTAAGCTTAACTTGATTTGATTATCTTATCAAACAAGCTTGAAATCTTTTACAACCCTAGTGCTCCCCAAAGAGCAACTCTTCTCAAAATCTCAAAAGGTGTTGAGTTAGAATTTCATTCTAAAGATTCTTCTGATTTTAGAGAATCCAGCTACAAAAGAAGTAAGAAGAGAGAGCTCTCCTCCTTTTTTTTAATTAGACTCTTCGATTTTAGGAATGCTAGTTTTAAGAATGATATTTTCAAGTTGTGATTCGATCTTCGACAAGGTCATGACTAAAAGACTAATTCTAATACTAAAAGTAAAGATCAAATATAGTTGACAAGAAGTTAAGAGCTTAAAACACAATGATCACCTTGAGGAATAAATACACTTTTAGTCAAACACTAATTAACACTTGATGTTGATTAAATTAATCTAAATTGCCGGATTAAATAAGACTAAAATATTCTAATTTATTTACTTGTAAGTGATAGTTTGGCTGCCGTCCCTTAATTTATCCTACAAGTTATATAGTTGATGGCTCTCCTGATCAAAGCCATTAACTAATAGTTAGCTTAATTATTAGCTTAATGCACCTTATTAAGTACCATTTATTAGTTCATTTGTTCATTAAAAAATACTATTTTATTTTAATTAATATTATAGTGCAACGGCAGTGAATTAATATATAATATTAACAAGTGACCTAGCTATACTTTATGCCTGGTTAATACAAATCTATCTTAGCATTTCTTAGATAATTATTCCACTAATCATTGAACTTATTTGTCTTAACAAGGATTAAAGACAAATAATCCCTTTTACAAGGATTAATTTTGTTCTAAGTATTTTGGAGTTTAATTAGATAGTTTTCTTTATTATCTTAATGTTCGAGAAGGCCTTTTTGGCTTAAAGACGAAAGTTAAGTTGTAAAGCATATGGTTGGACAGTTAGACTTAGACTCGAATAAGTTCACACGTAAAAGTTCTATCGATAATTTTGAGACGATGCATATGATGAAAGGGTATGATCGATTCTCATAATTGTTATTAAAATAAATTTTGTTGACAAATTAATTATACTTAGACTTTGTTAGTATTAGTAAATTCTAAATTTTACAACTTAGAACTTCAAAGAGTAAGCAAGCTAGCTTCTAACAATAGGAATCCTATCAAATGTTAGGGTTGCAAACGAGTCAAATTTTGTTGGGTCCAATTGTATTTGATAAGATAATTTAGTTAAGCTAAATCAAATTTAAAATAAGCTAAACTATTGGAATGATTGTTTAAACTTGATTTGATTTTTTTTTTACAAGTTTGAGTTTGGTTTAAATTTTTATATTTTTAAATTTATTTGATTTGTTATTGAGCTCGAAAATATAAATTTATTTGTTCGTATAAAAAAATTATTTATTTATTATATTAAAAAGAATTTTATTGATGAATATAATTTACAAATTTATTTATGAATTTTGTTCACGAACAATTCAAGATCTCTTTTTATGAATATTAACGAACATAACACAAATATATTTAAATTTATTCATTAAATTTAATGAGTTATTTAAATTTGTTCATTTAATTAACTTCGTATGTATTGAACGAACATAACAAATTATTTACCAATCTAACATCAAATTTGCTAACAAATATTTGATACATTTAGGGCCCTACTAATTATTAGGGAGTGGTATTAATAAGTAAAACAAAAGATTTACTCTTAAATAAGATGACTATTTGGTTTGTGTGGCTTAATCTTATCTCGACTGAAGGTTAAAAAGATTAACCTTGTCTCTTTATAACTACTAACATGTGAATAGAGCACGGGCTCATATGTGGCGGGACATATTAACCCATCAAAAATTTATCATCTGGTGGGATGGGGTGAGCCGATCCATCATTTTGACAAACTAGAAAATTTATAATTCAATCTAATTTAAGATGAGTTACGGGTTAGATGGATGAATCTGAAAAAAAAACTTCTTACAATTCATTGAATTTTATAATTTCATGAATAAACATTCTAGAAAAATTCCTAATTCTTCATCTCACACTTATATTTATGTCAAAGCAATTGGCATAAAAAAAATTCACAACTTTTACTTAAAAAAAATACATATATCATTGTAATCCATAGTCTAATTTTGGAAAAAAAAAATCCTTCTTAACTTGGAAGCTAACTCGTGCTTGCCCAGTCCACTTGAACATGCAATTCACACAAGCTAACTCTTTTAACTTAAATTATTTTGTTGGATAGTCAACTTGATAGGTCCAATTCAAATTGACAGTTATGTATATAAATAAAAAATAAAACAAAATTAAAAGGGATGGTTTTAATTTTATTATTGAGGAAGGACGTCGAGTAAAAATTACTCAATTTATTTAAAATTATTGTATTTAAAATATTATTATACTAAAATACTTTTTTTAAAAAATTAAATTTAAATTGTTCAAATATTTTTTTATAAATATTGTAAAATTTTAGATAATATTCTCTAAACGTATAAAATTATACAAACTATAAGGGTATTAAACTAATGAGTCATACCATGAAACTCTAGAAAAAAACTATAAAAAAATTAAGGAAAAAGACCATAGTGACCGAAAATCAATTTAGATTTATGTTTGGAGGCAACAATAGAAGCTATATATCTTCTTAGACAATTAATTGAAAAATTCGGGAGCAAAAACAAGATCTACACATTGTATTCATTGACATAGAAACAACTTATGATAGAGTCCAACAGAAATTATATGGAGAATTCTATAAAAGAGAAGTGTTTGCATAACATATATTGAACTAATTAAGAATATGTACGAGGATGTAATAACCAGAGTAAAGACTTTAGGCGGAGTAACCGAACCATTTCCAATAAAAATATGGTTATATCAAGGGTCAGTTCTAGGTTCTTATCTTTTTACACTAATTATGGACGAACTCACTGCGTGTACAAGACACAGTACCATGGTGCATGTTGTTTGTAGATGATATTATTTTGGTAGATGAAACATGTGAAGGCGTAAATGCTAAATTAGAATCTTGGCGGGAAATACTAAAAGGGAAATGTTTTAAGTTTAGTAGATTAAAAACAGAATATATGGAATTTAAGCTTAGCAATATTAGAAGTAATGAGACAATTGTTAAACTAGGAGAGGGTGAGTTACCTGGAACCGAGAAATTTAATTTAAGATCATTTTTGTAAAACAATGGAAGAATTGAGAGAAATGTTTTACATAAAAAACAAGCAGGATGGTTGAAATGGAGGAGAGCGTCGAATATTTTATGTGACTGTAAAGTACCTCTAATACTTAAAGGTAATTCTATAAAACTACAGTTACACCTGCTATGTTATATGGAGCTGAATGTTGGGCTATGACTAGAGCACATGAGTAGAAGATGAGAGTTGCAGAGATGAGGATATTAAAGTGAATGTGTGGACATACGAGGATGGGCAAAATAAGAAATGAGAGCATTAGAAAGAAAGTCGGAGTTGCATGTATTGAGGAAAAACTCTGAAAGACGCATTTAAGATGGTACGGATATGTACTTAGACTATCAATAAATGTTCCAGTTAGGTGATGTGAAACTATGACAAACATGCATATTCAACAAGAAAGAAGAAGACCAAAAAAGATTTGGTTATAAACAATAAAACAAGATAAAATTTATTTAAGTATAGATGATAATATAGTAGGAGATAGAACTCAATGACATAAAAAAATTCATATAGTCGACCTCACCCAGTGGGATAAGACTTGATTGTTATTATATCATCTCTAAGAGCATCTGCAATGCTATGTTAATAGGGGTTATAACACCTCTTGATGTTAACACCTGTTGTGGAGGGGTGTTAGATCTTGGTCCAAAAAAAGTGGACCAAGGGATGGTTCGCTCTCAATTGTGGCCAGATCGTAATTGCGATCCAGTAGTAATTAATTATGATCCCTTCATGGATTCATCGTCCCCACCAGGTTATAGTTTGGGTCAGAGCCGGCGGCAGGAAGCCTCTCGAAGGCCACCCCCTGCTCAGCGCCCAACAACCTGGACACTTACCCACTTTCGGCGGCCTCCAGCCGCCTGCTCTGACCCAAACTATAACCTGGTGGAAATGGTGAACCCATAAAGGGATCACAACCAATTACGACTGGATCACAATTACGATCTGGCCGTAATTGGGAGTGGACCATCCTCTTATCTACTTTTTTTGTGGACTAGGAGATCTTCTCTCGTGTTATAACACCCCTCCACTTGAACGTGTGCGTGTTTTTTTTTTAATTTAATTTATTAAAAAAAAATAAAATTTTAAAAATATTGATAATTTTAAAAAATAAGATTATTATTAAAAATATTAATAATATTTTAAATATTTTAAAATTTATTTAAGATGATTGAGTGGATTATGGGACCCATAAATAATGATATTAATGTTAAAAGGAATGTCGATAAAAGAGATATGTTGTTATAATGAGTAATTGAGTATGAGACAATGAATCTTGTGTTTTTTGATGAGATGATGGGTGTTATAATTATGATACATTATGAAGGCTTAAGCGCTTATTATTATAAAATAATAATATAAAAAATAAAAATAAATATTTATTAATCGTAAATTACAGTCACCCTTGAAGAGGATAGATCCTCTAGTCCACATTTTACAGATAAGGGTGTCTGCAATTGTGGGTTTACAAAACCCAAGAAGCCAATTGCATTGCATGACTTCAAAAAAACTTAGAATTAAAGAAGCCAGCATCCAAAATTGGATGCTTGCTTCATATTCTTTTAAGAATATAAAATTAAATGCACATGGGTCCCATGCTAGTTGTCAAGCAAATATTTAATTTTTTTTATTTTTTTAAAAAAACTTAATCAAATGAGACAATAGACAACACCCATTTTTGTCAAATGAACGACAATGTTCATTTTGCAAAACTGACCGACAACATTCATTTGCCAAAATGAACGTTGTCTGGCAACGTCTATTTTTTAGACAACGGTAAAAATATGGCAACGTCTATTTTTTTAGACAACGGTAAAAAAATGACTATTTAATATTTAGACAACGTTGTTTGGTAATGTTGTTGTAAAATAGCCGTTATAAACTATCTGTTACAAATTAGTCTATATATATCAATGTGGAAGTTATGATTCTTCATTCCATTGTATTTCTGATTTGAACCACTTAAAACTTCATTTATATTCGAAATGTCTGAAGATCTTCATCGCTCTAGAGAAAATAATATCCATGAATTTTGGAGAAATGAGATGTGGGAAGATGCGGAAGATGATGTTGATCGAATGATGATTACGCTACTTGAGCAGGAAGAGCAGAGACGTCAAGAAACTCGAAGTTCTCGAACAGCTACAAATCGAAGGTATGTGGACCGGGATCATGAAGACGGGCATGTTTGCCTTGTCCGAGATTACTTCTCGGATGTTCCAACATTTCACGCTGAAGTCTTTCGACGACGATTTCGCATGCGAAGAGAATTATTTGTTCGCATAGTCGATGCCCTGACAGATTATTCAGAGTTTTCAGTGGAGGAGAGATGCAATTGGAAGGAAAGGTTTGTCACCACTTCAAAAATGCACGGCGGCTATTCGTCAATTGACATATGCATCCCCCGCTGACTCTCTAGATGAGTATGTACGGATGGGTGAGAGAACTGCCCTTAATTGCTTGATAAACTTCTGTCGATGTATGATCGATGTGTTTAGGGCATGATACTTGCGAAGACCCAATGCTGCTGACACTTAACGCTTGCTTTAAATGCATGAGCAGAGACACGATTTTCCTGGAATGTTGGGCAGCCTTGATTAAATGCATTAGGAGTGGAGGAATTGCCTCGTCGCTTGGAAAGGTCAGTTTACTAGAGGCGATTATGGCATCCCAGCAATAATTCTTGAAGCTGTCGCGTCTGCAGACTTGTGGATATGGCATGTTTTTTTGGTGTTGCAGGGTCGCGTAACGATATAAATGTTCTTAATGAATCACCGTTATTTAACGCCGTCCTACAAGGAAATGCTCCGGATGTTAATTTCACAGTAAACGACACATCATATACAAAAGGATACTATCTAACAGATGGTATATACCTGGAATGTGCTACGTTCGTGAAGAACTTTCCATGTCCCGAGGATCCCAAAAGGAAAAAAATTCAAGGAGAGACAGGAGGCTGCATGAAAGGATGTGGAGCGAGCATTTGAAGTGCTCCAAGCTCGTTGGGCAATAATTAGAGGTCCTGCGCGATCTTGGTATAAAAATGACTTAAAGGATATCATGTATACGTGCATTATTTTGCACAACATGATTATTGAGGATGAAGGAGAGACATCAGTCAATTGGTCGGATGAAGACTCTCCTCCACCGGCACAAATAGTCATGGGCTCTACCCCAGAATTCCGAGAGTACCTCCAGAATTATAGCGAGCTACGTGATAGAAAAGTGCTAATCCGGTGGTAAGGACGGGGGACCCTCGTTGGCGGAAGGTCAACGACACGTGGAGGTCAAAGGTCAAGAGATTCAACCCTAAGACCCGACCGACCGGACTGAGAGGGCCGACTGGTCACCCGACCGACCGGAATGAGATGGCCGACCGGCCGGGAATCCCCCGAGCCAAATAAAAGACAACCCGACTAGGGGTCGGGTTTCCGAGGCTCGCCGAGCGGGCGAACTGCTCGGCCCTGGAACAGACAGGAAGCGCAAGAGGACAAAGGAGACAGGGGATAACATCATCCTCGAGACGTCTGCCGCCGGCAGGCTGCTAGAGTTGGCGGTCGAGCCGTACACAGGATCAAATACTATAACCCAAAGCTTAACCCTAAATAGCTTTGATACTATAACCCAAAGCCTGAACCCTAGAAATAAAATCTTAAAAAAAATTAATTATTTTTTTAATTCAAAATTAAAAAAATAACAAAACACAGACATTTTAATTAAAAAAAACAATATTTCTTTATATAAGTAGCTAATACGTTACGATATCCCTTCACATATTACAATACTCAGTAAATACTTAAATTTATTTATTTATTTTTTTTAACTAAATACTATAATCCAATTGGAAAATCTAAACCCTAGAGGTAAAATCTTAAAAAAAAATTAACTGAAAAATTATATCCCAATTAGGATGCCTGAACCCTACCAATAAAATCATAAAAAATATATTTTATTTATTTTTTAATCAAAATTAATATATTTTATTTATTTTTTTAATCAAAATAAAAAAAAATCATGATATACTGTACGATGTGTACAGTGCGTCACTGTGCACGTGACGCAGTATATCAAAATCGTATAAAAGTTATAGAGTTTTTATTTTTAATGTGATAATGACGTGGTATAGTAGGTCCTACGATAAAATTGAATTTATAAATTTAGGATTGTGGTTACTCTAAGGGAGGACTATTTACTTATATGTGTGGGGAGTCATGTACTTATTTATTTTACAGGTGGTGCATACAAGTATATCTGGGCTGAGTCTCCGTGCGAAAGGTGCGAAGCAAGAAATGGGGAAGGTTTTGGTGACGGGAGCTTCGGGCTTCCTCGTCGGCCGCCTCTGCCACCGGCTCCTTGCTGAGGGCCACGCCGTCTGTGCCTTCGTGCGGCGGAGCAGCGACCTCAGCTCCCTGCCCCTCTCGCACCCCGCGCTTGAGCTCGCCTACGGGGACGTTACCGACCTACCCTCTCTCGTCGATGCCCTCCAGGGCTGTGACGCCCTCTTCCATGCCGCTGCGCTCGTCGAGCCCTGGCTGCCCGACCCTTCCAGATTCTTCACAGTGAGCAAAAAACCTCATCAAGCTTTAATGAATTTTGGGTTTTCCATACAAAATCGATTAAATGAATTGAGCTATTCATGAGAAGGTCAAACTCTAGATAAAAAGACGATCCTTTTGCAGCTCTTCTAAGACAAATTTAGAGATTAATCTATGTGAATTGCCAGGAGTTAGCTGTCGAAATTTCCTATGTTAGATAAAATAAAAGATATAACTTGTTTTGCATGCTTATTCTTATGCCTATATTTAAAAAAAAATAGATATTTAGTAGAATTAGTCGCGCTTTATAGGATTGTGTTGAGTTTATAAATACATGTAATTGTTCTTGTGAAGTAGATTTCAATAACAATATTTTATTTCTACATAGTGTGAGAGCTCTGCTTGCTGCCAAGGTCGAAGGACTTGTGTGAACAAGTGTTGAAGAACATGTTCAGAAATTTAAAGTATGAATGAGAATATGTGAAAGTCAAAAGACTTTTCTAGAAGTTCATGATTTAAGGTTCCATCACCTATTCCACTCTAGCGGAGAAATTGATTGATGCCAAGTAGTCCAAAGTACCTCTCAATGCCACCCTTTTAATACTTTTCAGGCGGAGAAATGCCTAATATCTAGCTATTTAAGTAATCTAAAGTGCTTTTGTTGTCACTCAACCGGTGTTCACATTAATGGAACTTTTAAGGATTGTATATCTATTGAGAGTTTTTCTTTTTAAAGTTTATGTAACAAGGTAGACATAGATACTATCTATGCTCTAATTTTAGGGAAAGTTTATATAAAAATAAAAAATATAACTTGGTCTATGGCATACCTATTTTCATACCTATATTTTAAATAGAAGTGGTTATTTAGATAGAATTAGTTGTTTAAAAGGATTATGTTGAGTCTATAAATACATGTAATTCATTTTATGAGATACATTGGGATAACGATATTAAATTTCTGCATCCTAAATGGAGCTGATATAATTCATCCTTCCTGCAGTGCTAATTATAGAATGACACATATATATAGGTTACAGGAGTAGTAAAATAATTGCCCTTTTTCTCAAATGTAGGTAAATGTGGGAGGTCTACAGAATGTGTTGCGAGCATTTCAAGAAACAAAGACACTGAAGAAGATTATATACACATCGTCCTTTTTCGCTCTTGGTCCAACTGATGGCTACATTGCAGATGAGAAACAGGTATTCATTGTTTTTAGTTTACCAATCCAGATTCACATTCTGTTAGTGTTGTTCAGATTTCTCTTGCTGGGTTCAAATTAACATTATATTAATTATATGCAGTGTCATTAATAAATACATATGTACTTATTATACCTGTTATGTAGTTCTTTACAACATTATATTAATTTTATGCAATGCCATTATGTTACTGAAACAAGTATTCACTCAGATGAGATGATATGAGCAGCAATCAAATTGTTTTCATTTGAATTATCACACAATCGAAGCCAATCTATTGAGTTTTACTCGATCTCTTGTAGCAATATATAATAGAAGGTTCTGATGGCATAACCCTTTGTCATCCCTCTTTCCTTACCTTCTTTGGCAAACTAGGAATGTGGCTCAAATAATCCCTTCTAAAAATAGTTTAGGAACTTTTGCATCAATGTTTCAGCATATTGCATCAATGTTTCATGTAGTTATTTATTCTCTGGTAGGAGATATAACATTTTAGTAGCATGATCTTGCCCATCAATTTTTTGAAACATTCAAATAAATGAATGGTCTGAAGTAGTTAACAATTGTACATCTCTATTGTAATAAGGCACGCTTCCCTTTTATTGGAATCTCAAAAGTTTAAAGTGATCAGAAATGCATTACTGTGTATGCCTTTGAATTAACAACAGAATTATCTCTTTATGTTTGTATTTGCAGATACATCAAGGACAGACATTTTGCACAGAATATGAAAAGTCTAAAGCTGTTGCAGATAAAATTGCATTGCAAGCTGCAGCTGATGGGACACCAATTGTTCTTCTTTACCCAGGAGTCATCTATGGTTCCGGGAAACTTACAGCTGGAAATGTTATTGCACGAATAGTAAGTGTTATTCTTCATGCATTGTTGTATTGGCTTGATGATGGTGTGTTATGCTTTTAGGTATCATGATGTTTAATGTAGCAATAATAATGAAATAGACAACAAGAGAATTAGTGCTTACATCACATAACTGTGAAATCTTAATTACCTATATATAAATATGTGTGCAATAATAATACTAATAGTAGTAGATACTGCAGGGGCTGCAACCCTGCACCTTCACATTGCGCCTCATACGTCACACCGCATCATAAACTCTAACAGTTTGTTATGCCTTAAAGTTTAAGTACAAAATATTTAAAATGCTACCCTTCTTTTGGCCATTGCAGCTGATCGAGCGTTTTAATTGGAGGCTACCTGGTTATATAGGTGATGGGAATGATAGGGAATCACTTTGCCATGTCGAAGATGTGGTCAGTGGACATGTTGCAGCTATGCATAAGGGACAATTAGGCGAACGCTACTTGCTCACCGGAGAAAATGTATCACTTAATCAAGTCTTTGACAAGGCTGCAGCCATCACCAAAACAAGCAAGCCATATATCCACATCCCCCTGGGCATAATAGAAATCTATGGCTTTATATCTGTTTTCTTTTCTCGAATCACAGGAAAGCTTCCACTCATCAGCTACCCCGTACGTCATAGTCAGAATCCTGAAAATTAATTGGTTAATTGATAAATCTTGCATAACAGATCGAACTGTGCTTTCACTTTTAATATAGTAAAAAACGTGTATTTTCAGCTTGATGACAAATATAACCAGTACATGTCCAAACTAGAAGCACCTACACTGGTTTAATTTGTTTGTTACTTTCTATTGCAGACTGTGAGGGTGTTGAGACATCAATGGGCATACTCGTGTGATAAGGCCAAAGAGGAGTTGAGATATAGCCCGAGAAACTTGAACGAAGGACTGTCTGAGATGCTTCTCGGGCTCAAAGCATCAGGGATGATTAGATACTGAGTTGGTAATTACTTGCCAGCATACTGATTTGTGAGTTCAAATGGAATTTGCAACATACTGAGCCAGTAAGTTCTTTGTCGGTTTAAATGCATGTATTATTTTTCTCTCATATCCTTATGAAATGCAAAATCCCTTTTGTTAAGAACAAACCAACGCCAAGATCCAAAATCAAATCTCTGTGATTTATTGTCTTTTTAAGAGGCATTAGAACTTCCAATAGACCCTTCATAAGAATGATTCATGTTGCTTTGGATATAATTGGCTTGTGAGACTGATTTGTGACAAGCTTTTGTTGAAATAGTTTGAAGAAAAGGCATTTTGGCTGCATGCTGAGCGGAAAAGTTTGTGGTTCATTTCTAACAAGTGGCTCACTGTACCATAATTTGTGGTTATTGTGTCGTCTTTGAGTATTGTTCATATGAATTCTCCCAGATGTAATATTGGCCCTCAATATATTAAGTCTACGTGATCATTGTGTCCTGTGGCTGTGGTTATGATCAATTATTAATTTATATTTTAAAGTTAAAGATTGTATTAAGAAAATGAAACATTACACCCAAAGAAATCAAATCTTATAAACTTAATAAAGCAACAACAATAAAATGGGGCAGAGTTGTCCTCGCTTTCGAGAATTGTTCTACACAAGTGGCATATTTTTGTAGGTTCTAATTCACACACCGTAGTTTTGCATAATGGAGTATCAAGTTTCAGATATTATAGCAATTGTGATGATAAATATAACTGAAAAGCTAAAAAGACACTGCAATACACACACGAACTGAAATGGGACAAGCCATTTCGGTTTCTAGAACATAAAAAAGACCAATCCCTTGCATTATTTCCCAGAAGTGTGTTGAGCTGCATTGTGCTCTTCGTTCATTGTCAAACGCACATGAGCCATGCAAAATCTTTATTTGCTTGAAGATTTCCCAGAGGTGTGTTAAGCTGCATTGTTCAGATTGAAGTCAAAACAGCCTATGTAACATACATGCTTGAAGATTAAGATGCAGGAAGATTTAGGGTCTTCATATATTATGCAGTTATTTTCGTGTCAGAAATGAGTGCTGCCGCCTGCTTTTTGATCTGCGTTTGTTCTTTTGCTCACTCCCATTAGTGATTCCCTTAGTTGGAGAGCTTAAATTCAATACTGCATGCCTTGTTGGCCGTTTCCGGGAGTTCCAGCCAATGCTCCCAAGTGCAGCCTTGGCAACATTATCGGTCACTGCCTCCCTAGATCTGTGGGGTTTAGTCGGCTGCTTGTTGAGGTAGACAAGATGGGGGAGGAGGCTGCAGACAAACTTTTGGAGCTGGTCATCCCCAATATGAGTCTGAATTGGGTTCCCGAGTAGGTTGAGGGCCAAGAGGGAATTATAGTTAGCAACAAGCTGGCCTAAGGCATTTGCTGTCGTGATCTTGTTGAAGCTTAGATCAAGAACGCTGAGCTTCAAGAGCCTGTGGAGTCCTTCCACTTCGCTGATTTTGTTGCCAACAAGGTATAGCTCTTTTATGATAATGCAATTTGACAGTCCTGCAAAAAGGGCAAAAAGAAAAAAAAAACTTACAATTGCTGACCTTTTCAAGGATTGCTGGTAACATCACTGAAATGTTATTTATTTGTTAAGCAAAAGTCTATTTAGGAAGTACTGCATTAGTATCAACTAGTCGACCCAACCTAGTAGGATAAGGCTTGGTTGATGTTGTTGTATTAGTATCAACTACTAAATCATGTTGGAGTCAATAACTGGCTGCTGCAAATGTTGCTCATATGAACTGAGTTTATGAGTGAATAACAATCTTAGTTCAATTGCTAATCTTTTTCTTTTTTTTATTCTATTTTGAGTGAAATTGTTAATTTTGTGATGCTATTCTGAGATCAACATTTTATTTGGAAGGATTTATGCAAAGAAGTCATCTTTAGTAACATTCCTTATCATTGTATTAACAGCAAAGAGAATTAAAACAGCAATATCAGCTCAAAGGTACGTAAATGATCCATTTAGGCTTTGATATTCAGTATTCTTGAAAATAATTAGTTCAAGAAATTCGTTCCATGCACAGTTCAAGAACAGAAAGTACTTTTTGAGTTCAAATCTACTTTATGAATTCAATACAAGTTCGTTTGCAGAAAGAAACATCCAAAAAGCTTTGTTCTTAGGTTGACAAGCAAGGGCATGGCAGAGTTAAGAACATAAGAATCTGTTCTTGCTAGAAAACTAAAAGATGAAGTGACAAGATTTTACCATGGCCAATATGCGAGATTCTATTATAACTTAGATTTAGTAGCCTTAGCTTCGTCAACTCTTTGAGACCTTCGATTGCGGAAATCTTGTTCCTTGATAAGTCAAGTGTATGCAGGCTCTTAGGTAATGATCCATGAGAAATACGAACTGAAGGTAAAAGCAAACAAGTTAAAAGCAGATAGTGAAGTACTTAGAACTGAAGATGAGAGAACAAAATTAGTAATTAGGTAGCAATCTCATACCTATGAAATTGTTTGATAAATTGACTTCTCGGAGGCTAGTAAACGCTGAAATTGCAGGTATAACTTTTAAGCCCATACCTGAAATATGAGCTACTGAATGCAAAGAATTGAGAGACTTAATGATGTTGTTGGCCTGCACAATTTCCTCCGAAGCATGCTTGCTCGTATGAGCATGGTTCTTTTGTGAATGTTCCCCTGCCTTAACCGTAGCTATCTCACCATTAGCTCCAGCTGATATATCATCATTGTCAGTTGGGAAAAAGGGGCCATCTTCCAGACTATGGACCCAAGCACTAACTCTGTCTAAAGATGATTCTGCACAAAAAGCAACCCATTGATTCTGAGGCCATAAACCAGCAACAACATGAGGCTCTTCCATTGGTTTCTTCTTCTTTATGTCAACAGTAGGACTTGATTGGAGTGTATCGGAACAGTAACCATCTTTCTGGTTTGAGGCTACTACTGGAAGGAATTTCCTTTCTGGTTTTGAGAACGAGGACCTATGGAGATTCCTATGGCTCCAAAGAAAAAGCTTCCACCAGAGTTTTCTACTTCTTGAGGGAAGCACCTGACTTGAAGATTTCTTCTTTAGAATTACCTTGTCAGCGCTGCAAGAGGTCACTACTGATAATGGGCTGCCTAAAATGTCATGTGATTCTATGCCATGTCCAGACAACTTCTTCAGATCTCCATAGGAATGAGACTTGGAAGGTGATATAGGAGGCAATTGACAATTTCTCTTTCTTTCAATCATGGAGCATGATCGCTTCAGCAATGGAGAGCCCCCAAAAGACATTGTCTTTCCCATTCCAGGATCACTCACATGTCCACTTTCAATCAGCGTCTCAGGAGTGATCCCTTCATTTTTCTGTGAGTTATTCTTCCTCACGTTGATGCTGCTGCATTCATGATTAAAATCAGGTGATTCAAGTTCACCTTTCTCTCCAGCTAATGCATGGAGATCGATGACAGAGAAGTCTTTCTTTATTGATTGAACGTCATCGTGCTCGTCACCTCCCTCATAGGCTGCCTCAACCACTGCCGGATTCTTAGTCAAAGCTCCATCCTTGCTTTTACTCAATTTAGTCAAAGGGCTTTTTACCTCAAAAGATGCCTCCTTTGTTCCCTTATCAAGAGGATGAACTAATTCTGGTTTAGCTCGCAAATCTCTCATATTGTTCAACCATCTGACATGGAGTGGATTAGATGGTTTCTACAAACAACTAAGAATCAGTAGAAAGTTTTACTAAAACACCATTAGAAATAGGAATAAAAAGGTTGAACTTTACATCAGATTTCTTCTTCTTTGGGATGAGAAGACTAGAGAAGCAATTGAACCTTGCCATCTTCGCAGGTACAAATAGATCAACAAATAAGCCAATCTCTTCTCTTCTCCTCTCTTCTCTTCTATGTTCACGAACAGCCCTGTGGAGACAAACTATATATGTCTCTTTGGCGTCCTCCTCAACCCACACCTTCAGAGAGAAGTGCGAGGTATCAGTTCAGTGCCGGCCAGAGTGATTGAATTTGATTTGAAAACTAGCTTATCCTTTTGGAAGCCATCTTTTATATTGTCTCTACACTGCATTCGAACTCGAATCATAAAATCATTTCCCTTCCCATTGTGAAAATAAAAACAGGGAATTACCAACCAAAATATCATGTTTTTATTGTTAATTTCATGATCCAAACCCTTTTTGACATTGAACTGTGGTCTTGTTTTCAGTAACGGCATGCTACCATATGATAAGAATTGAGCACCTGAGTGCTTTAATATAGACAAAACAGAGAAGAAGAAACACATTCTCGAACGAATCGAGGACAAAATCAAAACGGACATCAAGGAGGAAAGAAGAAAACGCATTTTTCGATGAAATCGGTCAAATAATCGAGAAAAATCCACTAGTTGGCAAACCAAACAGCGTCAAAAGCGAAGTGAAAGAAAGAGGAAGATATTTCGCTACCAAAATCTACCCGAAATCCGATCTTTGTCCAACCAAGACGAAAGGCGATAAAAAGAAAGAGATCGGCAGAACGCTTAGAGGCTGGCTGACGAAAATAGCAATGCTAAGTTGCGAACCTCGATCCGAAGCAGCCGAAGAAGATTTCCCCGGATAGAACAAGCGATAGAACTGCGTCTGTGCTTTCGATAGAGAGAGAGAAAGAGGGAGAGAGAAGAAGCGGCCGCTTGATCGACGAGGCAAAGTGAAGCTGCGGAGGCGTCTACATATAGCCAGCAGAGAACTGTCACTTCCCGTATAGTAATAATTTGTATTTCGCCCTTATAATTTTGAGATCTTTCATTTTACCACCTAAAATACACCCTCTCTTTAACATGCCCTTAGAAATTGAAACTCAGAGAAAACAAGAGTTATTTCTAAAATGCTATCGCATTTTCTGAAAACACTCTTCTCGTTTGCCTAATACTGAGATAACTCTTAAAACTTTTCATTTTACCAAGTAAGGAAATAAACACTACGAGAAAATATATATTAATTTGATCCAAAATATTTTATTCGGTAATTTATAGGATTTTTTTCATAAGAAATTTTCATAGGACTATTTCCGAATGTAAGTTTTGTTGGACAAAACAATCTATTGTCGGAGATTTTGGGGAGTTGGTTGAATTTTAAAATTACACAAATTTAAATTCAACTTACAATAGAGATGACCTGAGCGGATGATCTCAGGCTGTTAGCAGAGTCGGCTGTGCTTCGAGGCTTACTTGGGTCGTCTGTTTCCCAGGATACAACGGTTTGACCGTGATCCCCACCAAGCACTGGTGGTCACGACAAACTGAGTGGCACCCGATCGCTATCATGGACACTCTGCCGAGCAGGAGTAGCACGACAGAGAAGGGGAATGAGGTGGATAGCTTTTTCTTGCTTCGCTACGTGTATCTTCTCTGCCTGTGATTGGAGCCTCCTTATATAGGTGCTCAGATCAACGACAGCGTTAATGGTAGTGAAACGTCTATTGTTTCACTAATTATTACTCGAACGTTTAGATTGTGGCAAAACGTTGGTTGTTTTACTTGGACGAATTTTGCCCCAACCAGTCCGGTATTCGGCGCGCGCAAGTTGTGCCCGAGCATGAGTCGACATGGTTCAGTACAATCCAGGCCCTGGATTTGCATCCCCCTGCGCACTTATGCGTGAGAGAGAGCATCTCCCCATGCATTTGTTCACATCCTCAATGCATGTGAATCAATATAAACTAATCATCATGTCATGAAACTCCTAATGTGAAACTAAAGTTCCATTCACAATGAAATTACTTTCCTCTTCCACCTCTTCTTCATTCACTTATATTCAACAAATTTGATATATATGATTATCAACCTTAAAAAAAAAAAAGACATTGTTTATTTGTATTGTTTGAAATTTTAAAAAAGAAACCATAGACGACAACTGCTTTCATCTTGTAACTTCTTTCATGATAAAATATAGAGAAAAACAAAAACAACAAACAATTATCCTTATTTCTATTATTATTAAAAGAATATCCTATTAATAAAAATATTGAACGACGCTTCGTATTTTAAAAATATCAAAAGCTAATGTTCTTATCAACGTTATTATAATAATTTTAACTAGATCTATTTTAACAAGGAGTAAATAATTTTAATCATTTGTTTTATATTGTAGTTTTTTAGTTGTTGGTTGGGATCAGATATTCAATTTATATAAATTAATTTTAAAATGATTCATCCGGTTCTATAGAAATTTTCTACTGATCATCAAGATAAATCAGAAAGTACTCACAGTAGGACGACTCATAAGTCCAATATTCTTAGGTTAATCATCTATTAAGAGGAATTTATTCCTTAATTCGTCGAGATATTTAATATTATATTTTTTTAATTGGCACCATATAGCTAACTTTTATATTATAGTTGTTCAATAACCTAGTGATTTTATAGAATTTTTAATTAAATTTGTTCTAATAATATTTGATTAGTTTTGACTAAATAGTTTTGAATAACACTAAATGTAATTAGAACATATAGTAATTTATTTTTGCAAAGCGCTTTCTGATTTATTCTAATAGCTAGTGTAAAATTTTTATAGGATCGGATCTATTATCTTATAATTAATTGGTGCAAATAGAATATTTTTTTGGAATATTATTGGTGTAATCGTTTCCTAGGTCAAGGTTGACCAGTTTGACTAAACTTGAGTGAATTTGAACTTGAGTTTCGATGTTTGGACAATATTTTATAGACAGCATGTTTGGACAATATGTTCTTGGATAATATGTGAGAAAAGTTAAGTATGTCGAGCAGAATCGGTAATTGATTGGTAAAGTCCTAATTAGAGGTTAGACAAGGCAACTTCTAACTCGTGGGTTAAGCAAAGGGAAAATCCAAGTGGGTCAAGGAGGACCACATGTTGGCAAAGAAAGTCCAAGTGGGTCAAGGAGGATTGCACATTAGCAAGTAAAGTTCTAACTACGATTAGACAAGCAAAGTCCAAGTGGATCAGGAGGATCGCACGTTGGCAAAGGAAATCCCTAACTGCGGTTAGGCAAAGGTAAGTCCAAGTGGATCAAGAGGGACTGCATGTTGGCAAGGTAAAGCCCTAACTACGGTTAGGCAAGAGAAAAATCTAAGTGGATCAAGGAGGACCGCACTTGGTGATTGAAAGTCTAATGAGAAGTTGATAAAGTCAAGTGGGTTAAAAAATTGACCGAACACTTGGTGAAAAAGTCCTAACAGGTCACGGTTGGCCGAAAGTTAGACAAGGGAACCCTAGACTCGGGTTAAGTGAGTTAGGGTTGGGCGATTGATTAGGTAATCGATTGTGCCAAATCTAATTGATTGGGAGCCTATCTTCGCAAAGCGGAAAGGGCTCAGATCAATTGAGCAATCGATTAAGATCAAACCCAATCGATCAGGTGAGAGAAGAAGTTCGCAAAACAAAAGGTGGCTAGATCGATTGGTTAATCGATTAAGATCTACACTAATCGATCAAATGATCGATTGAGCGCATTTCTTCATGACAAACAATAGCTTCTTAATTGATCAGCTGATCGATCAAGAGGAGTTTTTAGCAAAGCGCATTAGTTCCTCATGAGAGCTTGATCAATTGGGTAATTGATTGGGAGAAGCTCGCAAACGAACAGTGGGCTTCGTAATCGATTGGGTGATCAATTAAAAAAGCCTGTAATAAATTGATTAATCTATAAAGTGACTAAGAAAAAAGTCGTTACGAAGTTTGGATGACTGGATGAATTCGGATCTGACGTGACAATCGATTGGGGGTAACGTCAATCAATTATGAGCCCTAATCCATGGGATATAAAGGCGTCGATGAAGATTCAAACGTAACTTTTCTGCTCTTCTCTTCATCGCCAATCCTTGATCTTTGGAAGACAAGTGGTATTGCACTTTTCAACCGATCAAGAGGCGTTTACAAGTTACAAGAAAGCAAGTAAGGTTTTCATTTATATTGTGTATTTTTCTTCTTGTTTGCATTGTATTTCTTATTTGTGAGCTTGTATAAGGTCTCTCCACCTCCGGAGTTATGCGAGAAAGAGTATTTTCATAGTAGAGAGTATACTCCGTGTGGATCCTTGGATTGGTCATCTCATTGAGGTGGATACCAAGTAAATTCAAATATTAGCATTGCTTCAAGTGTTTTCTGTTGTAACTCATCATTGAAAAAGCGATTGGAGCTAATCACCCCCCTCTAGCTCGCTTGAGTGTCCTAACAAATGGTATCAGAGCAAAGTCGCTCTTCATTTGACTAATCACCGAGAGAGCAACGAGCTAGAGGAAGAAGAAGACATTGAAGCTTAAAGACCTAATTTCAAAATCAAAGATTCATCGTCAAAGAGCTCAAGTTCAAAGATGGAGTTTACAGATGGATTCGGATACGATATCTGAGCACCTCCACCATTTGACATTGGAAGTTTTAACCTTTGAAAATCAAAGATTGAAAATTTTCTCATGATGGAGATAGAGCAATGGTTTGCTCTAATGGAGGGGTTTTATGCCCTAAGATATTTAAAGAGAAAGCTCCTCGAGAAGAAGAAATGGAACGAGGAACAAATCAAGAGGTGCAAACCAAATGACAAAGTAATCAAATTATTAGGTAATCTATTACCAAGCACCATATTGTGCAAAGTTGGAGAATTTTAAGACACCAAGGAACTTTAGAGCAAATTGGCAAAACTTCATGAAGATCTAACCTTGGGGCAAAGTGAATCAAAATACAAAGAGGGAAACTCTTTGTATCATATACATGAGGATTCGGAAGTTGAGAGATGCTCAACATCCAAGGCGGATATTATAGAGGTATTCACCTCAAGGATTGAGGGGGAGTGTCAATCTTTGACACCGAAGCAAGAAGAAGCATCTACTTTCAAGTCAAATGAAGAAGGATCATATGTCACTCCTACAAACAAAGAAGGTATAACAATTTTAATTTGTAAAAATAAAAATCATATTATTTTATTTGAGTGTAGAGAAAGTAGATACTACAAGAGCAAGTGTCCAAAGTTGACCAAAATGAAGGATTAAGTGACACTCAAGGGCAAGGGGAAGCCAAAGTAAGTTGGCTCCATGGTACGTAAAATAAGGAACACATTGTGTGTTTTTCTTACAATTAAAAGGGACATTACTAGAACCAATGTCCAAGGGGAAGAGATCAGACTAAGAAGAAAGGAGGAAGCTCAAGTCGAAGAGGAGTTTCCAAGAATAACATTAAGGTACCATTAATTAATGGTATTTCTTTGTGTCATGATAAAGAGCATGCTAAATCTAAATTTTATCATTTTAATATTATTTATCATAAAAATAAAAAAAAAATGAAAAACTTAGGGTTAATTATAAATTATTTCATGCTAAGACTACCTGATATCTATGGTTAGAAAGGTATGTAACAATTTGGATACAATTTGGGCAAGAATTCTAAGGATTTTAAATATATACCTAAAAATAAAAATGTCCAAAGAAATCAAGAAAAAACTAAATTCTAAGGATTTTAAATATATACCTAAAAATAAAAATGTCCAAAGAAATCAAGAAAAATCTAAATTTAAGGATTTAAGGCGAGAAAATCAAGTCTTGAGGTTAAGACTTGATAAATTGGAAAAGACCCTTAAAAGAATGAAAAATATCTTTAAGGGGTCAAATAAATAAGATCTAGGGATAGATAGGCAACAGTCAATCAATGACAAGAGAGGTTTGGGTTACAAACCAAAAGATAAAGAGAATGTGCTATGGAACTAACCTTAGATTTAGGAGTTAAGTCAAGGTAACAAGGGAAGTTATCCCTAAAAGTAACCTTAAAAAGACTAGTGTGATTAAGGCTTCTAAGAAGCCTAAGAAAGTCATTAGATGATCACAAGGAAAGTTATCCCTAAGTTGATCATGAGGAGTCTAGTGTGACCATGGCTTCTAAGAAATCTAGGAAGGTCATTAGGAAGGTATTAAGAGAAGTTTTTCCTAATGAGTATCTAGAGCACCCAAGAAGTATCAATAGATTTTGAGTTCATAAGAGTGTGTTCTCTATACTCTAGATGGGTTTAGAGAGTCAACTCTAATTGGAAGGGTAATTAACTCAACCTTGGTGAAATTGATACTTTGGGACATTTTCAAGGTATCACTACACTTTGAAAATGAAGGATTAATGTTTACTATTTAGAAGAGTAAAATATGTAAAAATTTGAAGATTTATACCTAATTAAATTGACACAATTAGGTTAGAAGTCAAAGAAATGTCAAGTTAGGATTTTGACAATTTCTTTAGGAGATAGGGCAACTAAAGCTTATTTTTAAATTTAGTGATTAGTTAATGATACTTAGATAATTTAGGTATTTCTTTTATGCTAAAATTACCATGATTATATCTCTATCATATGTCATGACATCATATTTAGTATTTATATATGTTTATGAAAAATGTCATATGTAATGTCATAGATACATCATTATTCATGATAGTTTTTCTTTTAGAAAAATATGCATTTGATATATGTCATAATCATTTTCATGTATTATTTTAAAATCCCTTGTAATTAATAACATTGGTATCAATTGGCATCCTAGGTTGGATGATCAAAATTTAAGTGTCTAATTAGATATGTATGATCTCTTAGTTTTAAGGAAAACCTATATACATCTCACAAGAACCATGGGCTTGACTTGTATGTGGTTTTGAGACACACTAGATACAGGTGAGATATTAGGAGGATGAATAAAACTCAAGGTGTTGATTTAATATATCTTTTTGAGTTTAAGTTTCATCTTAACAATAGATTATGAGAAGTCCAATCATTGGGAAAGGTAATGTACAAGTTATGTGCATTTAACTCGAGGAATATGGTTGAAAATTATATTTTAAAAATCATTTCAAAATCACTTTAGAAAATCTTGGTGAAGTCTATCTTTTGATAAAAGCCATTATTGATTAGTTAGACATAAAGTGGAGTGAAACATTAAAGTTTTCAATGGTTTCTAATTTTGTGTCAATATTTGAAAATAGGGGTTATTTTGTATAAAACTATTTTTCTCTAATAGTATATGACATAAATAATGTGTACATAAAATTTCATGATTTTTGGAAAATCATAGAATTAATTAGGGATTTCTGAATTTCGGTCTGAAAATGAAATCAGAAAAATTTAAAAATGTCAATTGATCAAGCAATTGATTCACCCAGGCATGAATCGATTGGTCAATAGATTAAAGGTCATTTCCGCCAGCATAGAGGCTCACGGAATCTATCAAGTGATCAATTAAGCACCCCCTGAATTGATCTACTGATCGATTAAGGTGGTTGTAATCAATTAAATCTCAACTTCAATTGATTTAGAGAGGTTGTAATCGATTGGTAGCTAAAACTAATTGATTAGGAAAGCTAATTTTAGATTAAATGGTCTGATTTTAGTCTATTAAGACATGTTTAGTTGAGTTAATTATCCTTAACCCTCTGAAATGCATTTATAAGTATTTAAGGGAAGTTTTTTTTTTGATGAAAACAAGAACGGAATGGTTAAAAAGACTAACTTAGAGTTTAGGAGGAGATTTAGTTTCAAAGTAGAATTTTGAATCTCAAAATTTTAAATTTTAGGTTTTCTAAAGGTTTAGAAACTCCATGTCATTGTTAGTGCAATGATAAAAGTTTGAGACATGTTTTGAGAGGGAGTTTCTCCTTAAAAGACATGATTTAATATTTTGGGGGGCATTGAAACAATGGAAGGTTGATAACCTTCATTGTTGTGAGTGCTCAAGAATGAGCATTGGAAATAATGGAAGACTGGAAATCTTCATTGTAGATGTATGGGTGCTCTAAGGTGAGCATATGATATAGGCTCAAGGTTAAGTATGCGATATATGCTCGAGAGTGAGCATAGGATACAATAAAAGGTATGTGACTTTCATTGCATTCCTTTAACAAAATTGACTCTTAAGGAAAAGAGTTTTTGATGTATGTCAAAGAGGAAAAAAATGTAGGGTTTAAGTTAAAAATCCAAATTCATGCTTCTAGCATGGGATGAAGTTGAAGTTGAGCTAATATGGGTTAGCCTAACTTAAACATATTGTCAAACATTAAAAAGAGGAGGATTTTTGGTAGATTATTGGTGCAATCGTTCCTTAGGTCAAGGTTGACCAGTTTGACTAAGCTTAATGGATCTAAGCTAAAGTTTCCAAGTGAGTTAAGGAGGACCGCACATTGGCAAGGAAAGTCCAAGTGGGTCAAGAAGGACCACACGTTGGCAAGGAAAGTCCTAATTGCGGTTAGACAAACAAAGTCCAAGTGGATCAAGGAGGATCGCACGTTCGCAAAGGAAAGTCCTAGCTGCCGTTAGACAAAAGGAAGTCTAAGTGGATTAAGGGGGACCGCACGTTGGCAAGGTAAAATCCTAATTATGGTTAGGCAGGAGAAAAATTCAAGTGGACCAAGGAGAATCGTACTTGGTGATCGGAAGCCCAACGAAAAGTTGACAAAGTCCAAGTGGGTCAAAAGGTTGATCGAACATTTGCTGGTGAAGTCTTAACAAGTCACAGTCGGTCGAAGGTTGGGCAAGAGAACCCTAGACTCGAGTTAAGTGAGTTAGGGTTGGGTGATCGATTAAGTAATCGATTGTGCCAAATCTAATTGATCAGTAGATCGATTGGGAGTCTATCTTCGCGAAGCAGAAAGAGCCCGAATCAATTGAGTAATTGATCAAGGTCAAACTCAATCGATTTGGTAATCGATTGGGGGAAGAAGTTCACAAAACAAAAGATGACTGGATCAATTGGTTAATCGATCAAGATCTGCACCAATCGATCAAGTGGGTGTGTTTCTTCGCGACAAACAATAGCTTCTTGATTGATCAGTTGATCGATCAAGAGAAGTTTTTCGTGAAGCACAGTAGCTTCCTCATGAGAGCGTGATTGATTGGGTAATCTATTGGGAGAAGTTCGCAAGCGAACAGTGGGCTTCGTAATCAATTCAGTGATTGATTAAGAAAGCCCATAATCAAATGGTTAATCAATTAAATGACGAGGTAAAGAGCTATTACGAGGTTTGGATTGTTGTATGTATTCGGATCTGACATGGCAATCAATTGAGGGTAAGATCAATTGATTGAGATCCTTAATCTGTGGGATATAAAGGCGTTGACAAAAATTCAAACACAACTTTTCTACTCTTCTATTCACCGTCGATCCTTGAGCTTTGGAAGACAAGTGTTATTGTATTTTCCAATCGATCAAGAGACGTTTACAAGCTACAAGAAAGCAAGCAAGGTTTTTATTTGTATTGTGTATTTTCTTTTTATTTGCATTGTATTTCTTGTCTATGAGCTTGTACGATATTTCTTCATCTCCGGAGTATTTACAAGAATGAGTATTTTTATATTAGAGAAGGTGCTCTGTGTGGATTCTTTGATTAGTTAACTCGTTGAGATGGATACTAAATAAATTTGAATATTAATATTACTTGAAGTATTTTGCACTGTAACATTATTGAAGAAGCAATTAGAATTAATTATAACCCTTCTCTAACTCATCGGAATGTCCTAACATATTTAACGTCAACTGAAAAAAATTTATACTTCTTTAGGTGGCTTAATTATGTTATCTTTTTAATGGTATATGTAAATCAATTCATTTTAATTTTAAAAATGAACGATCGGGTATCAGAATAAATCTAACAGTGCTAATGATTCATGGCTCCCCACTCCGCATTTTAAGATAGTCCTCGCACTGGAAATAAACAAACTGTAGTATGCCACATTTAAAAAAAAATGGTCCATGCATATCAGATTACATTTTGCGGCACCGTACACGCAGAAGATGCATAATTATGTTTGTTTTTATTTTAATATGTTGATCTACTCAATTAAATTAATTGGGGGCAGTAATCAATGCTCTCTACTTTAAACTACCCACCAATGTACCTTCCCTTTGACTTTTGTTAATTAATTTAATCACAGTGCTTTCCACTACGTACGTGCCAATTTAGAGGTGGTCACACGTGTCTCGACGGTGATGAAATCTCTAACAGGGCACACTTTGCCAGCCAGTTCACCGGCGACCCCATCTAACTCCAGCAAGTACCGCCGTCAAAGTAACCCCTAAACCCTGAATGCAAACCCCAAATCTCAAACCCTAAATTCTAAACCTCAAATCCGAAACTCATAAATTCAACAACACTCAATGACTAAATCCTAAACCCCAAACCCCAAAACTCTTGAATTCATTGTTCAGTGACTAAATTCGAGATTTCGATTCACTGCCACGAGCTGCAGGAATCAGATTCCATCTTCAAACCATCCGCAACCTCACACTTCCTCATCACCCATTACTTACTTCCTTTTATTGTTCGTGGGTGGGTTCAATTCTTCTTCCCTCTCGACAGATCACCTGCATGCGCTGTGGCAAATATATACTTGCTCAGATCTCGCCGTCGGATTCGGATGCAGGGAACGGTGCAGGGCCGGGTGCGAGAGGAAGAGAATGAGATGCTGCTCAATGTGCTTTCCAGGAATAATTCCATTATCAGCATGCATTTGTTCTTTTCTTGCCTGAGAAAATATTGGGTGGGAGATCCTAGCCAAATTTAGGGTTAGTTTATTATTTCTTAATCATTTCGTAATTAATGTAATGGGAGCACAGATCTCTTGGACTATTTTTTTGTGATTCAGGGGATGTGTCACTCGTATTTACAGTCAAATCGTGGTCGTGATCCGGCCGAAAATTGTTGCAATCCCTTCTTGGGTTCACCGTCCCCACCAGATTATAGTTTTTGTTTGGAGCGGGTGGCCGGAGGCCGCTCGAAAGCCTCCGGTGGTGAATAGGTAGTCAAGTTATTGGGCACCGAGCGGGGGTATCCTCTGGGCGACCTCCGGTCGTTCGCTCCGAACAAAAATTATAACATGATGGGGACGGTGAACGCAGGAAAGGATCGCAATAATTTACAGTCAGATCGCGACTACGATCCGACCGTAAATACGAATGACACATCCCTTGAATCATAAAAAGTGGTCCAAAAAATTTTGCCTCATGCAATGGAGTCATCATCTTAATAATTTTTACAGGACGGTCCTATACTTTCTAAAAAAGGCTAATATCTAATATTAGATTCGATCGAGAAAAAAATAAAATCTCATGGACAAGGAGTCCCTTTGTAGTTTTTTCAAGTAAACACAAAGTACATCGACAATATTTTATCCATATATGACCTAGTAACACAAACATGATACATCTAAAATATATCATAAGTTAACCTGCTATCCAATTATTTAATTAAAATACTAATATTAAATTTGACTACATCCCTAAAATTAGTTAGTTACATTAAGATGTGACGTGAAGGTTTACTTAGGAATTTTTCTCCCAATGAGAAATAGATCTAAGAATATTGATTATGTGAATGAATTTTCATGAGTATTTTTTGATTTATCTTAATGATTAATAAAAAATATTTGTGAGTCCTAAGTCAATTACCTTTAAGATTAATCGATTAACTAGATACCTTGTATCAATTAAAATAATAATTATTATTAAAAAAATTACACTTGAAAATTGAAATAAACATTTATTTTATTTAACAAATTAGGTCTATATGGAGGAGAATCCACACCATGAGTCAACTTCAATTGCAAGTGCAATTAGTTAAACACTATGCTAATCACCTATGGTTGACTTCTCATAATTTATTCAAATTTTTAACTTTATAAAAAAAAATGATGATAAATGCACTTAATGGGAGAGACGCAAAACCTTCATAGTGACCAAGAGATGGCCACATTCCTTGGCCTCTTGGCGTTGTAAGAGTCAGAAGATTTAGTGTTTATAGTCGAATCATCACTTACCATTATTAAACAATTATAGCAATACTTTAGGACAATAATTTAGCAAATTAACATAATATTAAACTAGCAAGGCACTAAACATCTTGCATCATTAATTTGATATGATTTTTTTTCTCAAATTAGGTAAATTTAACAAGTTTTCAATTTAACATGACAAAAAGATGAACACACAGTTTGGCAAGAGTTGGTGATTGTAGCATAATCAGGTACCATTATTGAGGAATTAAGCTGATATTTTAGAACAATTATTTAACAAATTAAAATATATTAAACTAACACGGCTCTGATCACATTGCATCACTAATTGGACTTGATTTTTCTATCTGTTTTATTATTATTATTATTATTATTAAAATGGAGGTTATTTTTGTTGGCAGTTATAAAGCAATTTAGGGACGGCACAACTTTTTTATTTTTATTTATTAATTTTATAAAGCAAACTTAGATTTGAACCATTATAAATTATGTTTTGGTGGGCGGTGCGTTCTTATTATCTTAATGAAAGTGTAGTTCCATATTTAAATCAAGGCTTACATAGACTTGAATGCATTAAAATAAGACTAAATATTTAGTTGAAACAAACTTAGTTTATTTTGCAACTCATTGAAGGTTGGTAGTGATGGATTGACAATTGAGAAATTAGTAGGTAGTTAATTAATCGATAGAAAAATTATATCCAAACTTTACCCGACTATTTTTAAAAGTAAAAATTTTCTCCTTCATTCCAAATAAATTCAAAATACAATCTATGTTCACTTAAAAATCGACCTTTAGGATCTTCAAACTGTGCTCCTCTTATTACTCCTCTCAGTATTAGATTTGAACCATTATAAATTATGTTTTGGTGGGCGGTGCGTTCTTATTATCTTAATGAAAGTGTAGTTCATATTTAGTTGAAACAAACTTAGTTTATTTTGCAACTCATTGAAGGTTGGTAGTGATGGATTGACAATTGAGAACTCAGTAGGTAGTCATTTAACCGATAGAAAAATTATATCCAAACTTTACCTGACTAATCTTAAAAGTAAAAAATTTTCTCCTTCATACCAAATAAATTCAAAATACAATTTATGTTCACTTGAAGAAAAAAAATTTAAAAATGTTACTTGCATATACAAATGAATTATATTTTTCTTTCTAAAACGAGAACAGTTAAACGTATTCTGACAAGATAAGATAACTACTGTCTATTTCAGCACTATTTTAATAATTAAAGTAAACATTTAAAGCATCGATCGTAAAAAGACGGGATTTCAATTGCACACCTCATTTAAAATAAAGACGAGCAGATTTTGATACTTCACATTTAACTTTCAAACAAGAAAGAATCATGCCATATTCCATGAAAGGAAGTCTCACCTTAACATTCGCCTTGAAGTATCAAAAGTGATGAAATGCTAGATTGTGGAACCATAATTCAGAACCATGATTGGATACATGCTTCTTGCATGGTTTGGATTAAGAGTGAAAACTCGGCATCAAAATGTTTAGTTATCAATCAAGAATATAACATATCAACGACAGAAAAATAAGAGCTATCCTCTCCGAGTTACATCACATGTTGCTTGAAAGCCAGTCGCAGAATGAACAATAACTCTTCCCAGATCGTTCGGGAATCCCACTCAGAAACAGCCTCAGTAACACCTAGGTTGCAAGGCAAGGGACATGGGTTTATGCAACCCTGCTGATAACTTTAGACGTTACAACAAAATTATGGAGGGGATGGCATGAAGGTACCTCGGGTTACATATTCACATCCTGATGTTGAAGTAATCTGAGTCAAAATGATGGAGTCTCACGTAACCATCTTCGCCTCCACTTGAAAAACTACAAGAAATGGTCCAAAAACAAGCAACCTGATGAGTGAAAATATATGGAAAACAATCGACCAAGGAAACAATGATAACGAAATCTGTTAACAATATGGGTTACTACCACTTTTCCATCACTAGAATGGGTGAAAAAAGGACACCTTGTTTTATTCTTAGTTTTTGTCAAGGAGCACTGCTGCAATCTAACTATAATACAAACCATCACTTTTCCTAATCACTTTCAATGAAAAAAATGAACAAAATCATTTGTGCTTTGGTTATCCAATGCGCAGGTCCATCTCTAAATGCCGAATTAGATGAAGATTGATGTGCATCTTGATCCCAATGAATCACCAGAATGTTATAACCATAGCGTAAATAATCAAAGGTGCCAATCAAAGGGGAAAAGAAAAAGAGAACAGCAATACAATATGCAAGTCTTGTAATTAGTGAAAGATTATTCATTTTCTTCATCCGCTAATAACACATAAACCCACTATCTTTCATCTTCAAGCTTGGGAAATCTAAGATCATGTAGATGCCAACAAAAGAATGGCAAACACAACACTCTCAACAAAAACCACCAGCAGCAATTTCATCAGCAGTACATCAACAATCAAATGTTTAGACTATTTCGTGAATAAAACAAAATATGATAAAGTATTTCACCATTATCTATCTATAATTTCTGGACATTGATACTCAAACAATTATAAGAATCCCACAGACTAGGATAATTGCAGAAAGGCCAAAAAATTGAGAAATCAACTTAAACTTCAGTGGAAAAATTAGATTTTGATTAGATACTAATTTTGTAGATCAAACAGCCGGCTAATGAGAATTGATTATTCCATTAAAGATGAGCAGGAATTCAAACCTTCTCCCGTCAGGGTTGAAAGCCAGAGCATTTATTGGACCAAAATGTCCTTTTACACCACCAATTTCTTCTTGAAGAATCTATTAGAACAAAAAAAAAGGAAGCATAAATAATTGGCACAACTTAAATAAAACAAAAGGCAATTTTAATAATAATTCTATAGAATTCCTAAAGATGAGTAGTATACCTTGTGAAAGAATTTGGCCTCAAATTTTCCTGCACGTCGGTCAGTGGTAGTGACATGTACTGCTTCTTGGCCTCCCCCAATAACCACCTACCAAGAAAAACAGAGGAAGCTAAAATCAAGATAAATTATACACCTGAGAACATATAAAAGTGTTTCAAATCAGATTGACTGTGGTAGACAGAAAATATATATGTGTACAAACATTTGTATCTTGACACCAATAATTCACTTCCAACATAAAATTTCTATTTGCAATCATAAAGTTACATCCTAAATTGGGGAAAAAAAAACATGAAGTTGAATACTGTAGCCAATTATGCCCCTCTCTATATAAAGCTTACTTTCCAACCATCGGACAATAAAATACACAAAATGCATCAATGCTCCAATGTCATGAGACGACATACATATTAATGAACTGTTGCAAAAATTTTACACTCAAGGTACAAAATATTGCATATTCCATAAATTGTTAGCTGTGCACTTAAGTTACAAATTACAACCACTCATTGGACAACATCTAGGTGGAAAAGATAGAGATATAACTAACACTCTATGAAGTTAGAATTAAGAGATTTCTATGCATATATGTAAATTGTAAAATGCAAGTAGTTTGGAGTAGGACCACATCCATATGCCAAATGTTATAAACTTAGCCAAAAGTCTGATAAAAAAGACACAATTCTTCGTGAGTGTAAAAAATAAATGAAAGCTACATCATCATCCCCAAACAAAAGGTCATAGTTATAGTACGACTTCATCAATGTAAAAATCAAAAGAAAACTACAACGTTATCCCAAAACAAAAGGTCGTAGCTATAGTATAACATCCTTTTGAAGGAGAAAAATCTACTGTTACTAAAAAGAGAAGTAAAAAGTACCTTCACAGAAAATGCTGAGAGTGGAACCCAATAGAAATAACTTTTTTTTAGACAAAGAATACAATATAAAATAAATCAATTTACAAAAAGAAAATTTAGGAATAGATCTTGCATGGAAAGAGAACTATAAATTTTCAGGCAATCTTGCAGAGGGAAAACAAACAGAAAGTATGGAAAAATTTTGATAGGTCACTTACATGATCAAGCAGTGGAGATATAGCACAAGCATTTACTGGACGTTCTGTCACATAAGTCTTGATAAGTGTTAAAGTTCTCATATCCCAAAGCTAATTCAAAGAAACCACAAAACAAAATAAGTGGAGATAGATAACAAAACCTGAAATAGATTATAAAAACATTAATGAAATTGGCTATTACCTTAGCAGACTTATCTGAGGAACCTGTTAGGAAATGGGAACCATCTGCAGATTTTGACAGTGAGGTAATTGTTTTTTGATGACCAGTTTCTTTGTCAGATTCCTTCAACAGCTGGCCAGTCTGTAAAATACACATACAATATACATCCAAGCTACCCAATGAAAAGTATAATACCATAACCTAAGCAGTAAGATGTCCTAAAATGTTTGCATATCAGACATCTACATTAAATAACTATATGGTATTTACATGTTTTATCTTTCTTTCTGCTATTCCTTGAAACTTAGAAACCAGTGACTTCCTTGATTATTTTGGATAAGTTGAGTCAACACTAATAGTTAGACATCCATATTTAGTTATTACACCTTATCAGGGATTAAAAAAAACTCCATCAAAATATAACAACCATGATGAAATATCATCACAGAAAAAGTCAAATGTGATTTAAGATGTCTGATACAACAATTGAACAGGAACTATAGCAAATGGTAACAGAGAAACAATCCATACTAGTTCAACAAAGAACCACCAAACAGCACAATTTACAAAGTGGAAGAACAAGAATTCCATTGTAGAGAAACTAATGTGATACAAAAGATCATACCCGTACTATACCAGCATGATTTTCCAACATTTTTTAAAATAAATTTCCACATGCTATAGTTTTTATGCTTTGTCATATTCAATTTCCACAGCTTCTGGTTTCCCAATTAATTCGAGACAGTATTCCGTGAAAATGAAAATGTTAATCATTACATGAGTTACTCCAAGATAAATGTAGACTTGCATATGAGATTGAACAAAATCACTTAAGTAAACAACAAGAATGATATCAGATGACATCAAAAAAAAAACCTACAGAAATGAAGGCACCCACCTCAGTATCCCACACACGGATTACTGTATCTTCACCTGCACTAATGATAGTCTTGTTTAGTGGTCCCCAAACAGCCCTGTTGATGCGCCCCACAGGTCCCTTGATTGTAAGGACTGAATCACTGATTTCTGCATAAAGAAACAATTTGAAATTAATTAAATGATCATCATCAAGATATGAGTGTAAAAAGGTGAAGAGTGTGAGGTTTTGAACCATCCTGCCATATTGAGGTCATTAATTTGCAATACAGTTAACCAAAGTTGATAATGGCATTTAACTAAACATTGGTACACATCCTATTATGCTAATTCATGAAGAATAAGCTTCAAAGAGAGACACAATATGATATATAACTTTATTAGAGGCAAACTTATGAAGTAATACTGAGTCACAATCTTCCTTCCATCTTTTAGGACAGAATTCTATCATCTATTGGCTGTTCAACAATTATCGTCTGCATCACTGTAGATTATTTCAAGGTCGACCGAACATGAGATATAGGAAAACTTAGGAGTGCAGTTAAGGTATGGAAAAAAGCAGGTATGTTCCAAGCATACGGAAATTGAAGTAAATATGTTCATTCTTAGACAATCCTTACGATCACTTGAATCTCTGGCAATTTGCTTCACTTGAATGGCGGATGGCAAACCCATGAATGGATCAGTGGTAATTACAGCAAGTTTGTCACCAACAGAGAAATCCACCGATTTAGCTGGAGAATCAAAATTAAACGAATAAAGCTGAGTTCCATTCTGCACATTCCAAAGCTTCACAGTCTGATCAGCACTGGCCGTGATTAACCGCATGGAATCCCCTAGAAGCATCGCAAAAAGAAGATCAACTCCACAACCCAACAAGACTAGAAAATAATAATGCCCCATTTGGAAAAAAAAAAACTTATCTTTTACCCCCAGATTGAGTCAAGCGAAATACTTTCCATCAAATAACCAATCCCAACCAAAAAAAAAAACAATATTAAAAACGGGCAAAGCGGGAAGGACTCACGGGAGACATCGCAGCACCAGACGGCGCCATTGTGGCCACGGTAGGTGCCGAGCCTCTCACCGTTGTCGGCAAACCAGACGTTAGGTGTGTGGTCCTTGGCGCAGGAGAAGAGTAGGTCTCCCTCCCGGTTGTACCTCAGAAACGTCAGTGGCCGCTCATGCCCTTTCATCAAAATAGGCCTCATGGTTGCTGCTGCTTCTCTAGCCTTCCCGATCAGCCGACGATTCGCTCTCCCGCTCCTACTTTCTCTTGGCTGTCTAATCGCAAACCCTAATTCACTGATAAGGAAGCTGGCGACCAAGTTAGAGTTTAGCCCAAAGATCCACATTGGGCCCAGTAATAATAATAATAACAATTGGGCCTATTTTGGGCTTATAATTTTGGATTTATGAGAATTGTATTGTTACGAGGATTTTATTTTTAAAATTATTTTTTTATTATTTTTTAGTGGGCAGAAGGTATCCCAGTTTATGCTAACGGCGGCAAATGAGTCACAAATCCGCTATATAACATTTTCTATAATATTAAATTACTTTCGGTATCAAATTTAATAATTATAACTTTTTAACATCAGATAACCCTATATTTATAAATTTATCATACAGTTTACCCCTATAAAAATATTGCGATGGACACAATTGACTATGATCCTTTCCTAAATTCATATTCCCATTAAAATTATAATTTAAATTAAAACAGACAATTAAAAATTATCCGGCGCGAATCGGGTGTTAAAAAATTATAATTATATTGGAGCGTATGATAAGAGCATTCTTGAGAACATGTAATAAATTTATTAAAATCAATAAAGTACTTGATAACTTTTATAACTAATTCCATTTAAAATATTTTTTTTTAAAAAAAAAAGAGAATATCAATAATGACAATAGCCAATAAAGATTACAGAAAATTCAGAAGTTAGTAAGAGATTAGAGAAATAAATAAAAATATATTAAGAGATCGGAGTGAGAAGAGAAAAGATGCAAATATCTATAGATTCTCTTAAAAAGCATTATAAAAATTTAAAGGGATTTGAATAATTTATAAGTTACGACACCTCATTTAGTTATTATTATTTTGCTACATAGGAATAAAATAATTATTTTACATAATTTTTAAAAATGAGCAAACAAAAATTGACCATTTTAAATTTAAAATTGAGCAAAGAAAACTAAGGCAAACCGTGGAACCGGAAGTTAACACCCGACTTAGCTAATTTGCTGTTTAGGTCTAGCATAATTGCCCACTGGTATTTTTTCCTTTTTCGATTAATTTCAATTTCATAAAAATATGATTGAATGGTTTCACATTTCACTTTTTAGTTATTTTTTTTATTAACACCCCGTATCCAATTTTTAAAACCGATTAATCCTAAAAAGCCTTAAAAAAAAATCCACGCAATATCCAAATAAATCATGATCTATCCAAATTGACCTGTTTTCTCAAGCCCACTATCCATGAGAAAAAAAAAATCCCTAATAATTAGTCTCTGGATACACACCGAGAGGTAAAGATGGATGGCAAAAGTTTTCAAGCATTGAGAGAAATTTTGAGGAAGAAACTCTTGAATAGTTCAAAGAAACAAATAATCCCTAAAGACCAAGGTAAAATTTCCCCTTTAACACTACCATATACTACTAGGGAGAAGATAGATCATTTCTGAAGATCAATATACAAGCTAATTTTCTCATATATATAACAAGATAAACAGGTACTCAAAACCACAAATCTCCATTTTTAGCTTAGAAAAGCAGAATTTCTTAGAAAATTCCAATCAAAAAGGATTTGAACAAAATAAATGCAACAGTGAATCAAAGACACGTCTCAACTTCCATTACTGCCCTGTACCAAATGCTTAATTTCCTTGGGAGAATTGGTAAAGTTCATCTAAAAGTTACAGAAATTAAGATGGAGGGGCAGCTCCATATCCTCCACCACCACGGCCAAATCCAGGTCTGCTCCCAGAACCCTGCACAATTTCCATAACATGAATCAAGAACAGTTTTAAGATATTCTCCAGTTGTGGAATTAGAACCGGTGCGTATACAATTAGCACCGTTATTGATTGAATCTAGAGTAGGAAAACATGGTATAAGTTCTAAATGATTGTGAATGCTGAATTTATGAATAATGAAAAGCAAACATATCAATATTTTGAGAGAGAAGACATGATGTCAGACTAAATGTCATAGCAACGAGTACAGTCTTAACACTACATGGATTGAACCAAGTCCATTTGGAAAACAGAACCGTGCGTTTACGGTTCCAAGAGACTAAATAATGATCAAATTTACTGATATTTGTGAATGCCTTAAAATGTGGAAACAAGAAAAACAGATGGTCATGGTGCACATTGAATAACGAATCTTTGTTGCTTCACTTTTAAAATAACCTCATAAGCAGATAGGAACAAGCACACAGTTTACAGTTACACAAGCCTATTTCAAATGTACATTCTGTGTGATAGCTGTCCATCTTAATTTTGTGTATGCTACAAATCCAAATAAGTAACACTAAAATAAACTTGTTTTTAGCTCAATAAGCAAGTACCCACAGAAGAATGTAGTTTAGGTTTGCTGGACTAGGTTTCATTAAGATTAGTGAACAAAACACATGAACAACATTCAACATCACTTGGTAAGCAGTATGTGTAAGATTGAAAAATCATTAACAGACATACATTAAACACATAAATGCATCTTCAAATATTCCATAACAAACTTAATACTGATTGAACTCAGATTTTCAACATGTTTTAAAACCTTCAATTTTCAAAACAAATTGGTTAGAATCTTCCGCTTATTGATAGATGAGGTGAGTTTCATTTGCTGTTGGAAATATTAATACTCATAAGCTTGCCCCTACTAGAGCTAAGTAAGAGCTAGAGTTCTTCAGTTTTTGAAAAGCAAACTCAATAGCACAATTTGATTTCAATTTAAATAGTTCAGATTTTTTCATGGTCGACGTTGACACAATTTGTTTACATCCTTACTGAGACAACATCATTGAAAGCACAGATAAACCCTACGTTAATCTCAATAGCTAATTCAGAACCAAACATTTCAGAAACTAAAGTCAAACTATCAATGCAAGAAAGAAGAATGGTTTTAACAGAAAATTCATACCCTGAAAGAAGGCTGGAATTCAGGAGGTGCGCCACCCTTGTCACCGCCCTCACCAGGAGGGCCTCCAGGCCGAGGACCTCCACGGTATCCGTCCCTATCCCCAAATCTAGGTCAATCTCCCTCAAACCGTGGTGGCCCCCTGGAAAATAATGCAACAAACCAAATGCCGTAAAAATGTCATACAAATGCACACACAAAATTTTTTTTAAAAAAAAAAGGAAAGAAAAAGCAAGAACACAGATTGAATCAATTTTGGTAGTACCTTGGGCGGTCACCAGGAGGGCCAGAGCCAAATGGACGAGCGGGCGGCCTCGCGGACTTCTTCAGCGTAGCAGGGACTATTTCAGAAGGAAGGTTAAGGAAAGTTCTCAAGAACTCGATGCCATCATTGGTGAGGTACCAGTAGTAGTACTGCCAGGCAAAGGTCTCCCTCACGTACTCCCTCGACTTGAAGCTCTGCATCAACTTGATGACCTGAAGGTTCGGCACGTCGACCTCCGGGTGCTTGGCCAGATTGTAATCCTTCTTGGCGTAGAGCACACCCTCTACGCCAACAGAAAGCAGCATCAAACCAAAGCCAACGGAAAGGGAAAAAAAAATCAGATCTTTCGACGAAAAAGCTTTTTTAAAAAAGAGAGAAATTTATGGAATAGAAACGATAGCGAGGAGTAAGCGTACCCTGGAAGAGGTACTTGCAGATCTCACGGCGGTTCTTCTTAGAGATGATCTGAGAACGAGAAAAACAACATTATGTATCGAATTATCATCAAAGAATAGAGTTGCATAGGGAAAATCAACAGAGTTTTCAGCTCCCACCATGATTGCGCAGGATGGAGCACAGCCTCCTCTCAGATGATGCGCGACGCGCCGAACAAACTGAAACCTAATTCCAAATGATGTTGTAGTGTATAGCATGGGCCGGATTAATCGATAAACCAATTGGGCCTCTTGTTTTGGGCTTACGAAGCCCGATCTATTAGTTGAAATAAGTATTCATTATTTACTCCAACAAAATTCCTCATCAACTAGAGTCGATCCGAAAAGAACAACTGGACCATGAGATTGCCCGGTGTGAATTCAAACCATCGTACAACGAACCGGGTACAATTATTCATTACTACTGCATTTTGAGTACGAAGAGTTGAAATATTGAAGTATTGTATTTGTTAGGTTAGTTTACAATAAATTTAAGAGTACTAGCTATGATTGATGGATTTGTTTACAATTAAGAAACGAGATTAAAGAAGTCACATTGAAATGATGTATTGATATTTCTACATTAATAAAATGACAGGGTTGCTCCAACTAAAATGAACAATAAAAACGTATTTAAAAAGCACCAGAAAATACACTAAGAAGTAAACTACTAATCACTGGGTCACAAAGGACCAATAAAGAAAAGTATCATAATAGATTATCAACAAACCAAAAGATTGCTCACACATCTAAAAGCCTAAACACACTATTGTCACTGTAATATTATGGTTTTCGTCGATGAGATTACTTTCTGCCGGAAGCTGCTTCCACTTCAACCAAACATCAGTAAAGTATCACCAGCAGTCAGAACAGCTCCAATGACAGACAGCGGCTAGATCCTTTCGCATCGATTGGATAAGCAAGAATAGCATAATTGAAATCTGAAACGGCAAGTAATATCCCAACAGATCAGCCGGGAACACAAGAAAAAGCCACAGAAACAGCTCTGCAATGGAAGTCATCGAGCACTATAGATCCACCATCTCATCCTGTAGCTCGCTGGGAGCTATTAGCCCAGGAATTGACAGCATCCTCTGGCGTTCCACTTCTCTCTGTGCTGCAGCTTCTTCCGCATAAAGATCTTTGTTGTCCTGTGAAAAAAAATAAATCGTGGTTAAGTTTGGTTGCCAAAACTATGAATACTACAATACTAATACAGGAAAATGCAAATGAGACACCTTTTATCACATTGTTTGGCCATCATCATTAATCCATGTTTATCTTAACTAATTGGAGTCGGAAGCATATATTTTATCGCCAATTAACTAAGCAACTATGTATTACTAGCCCGGTGCATGAAGCTCCCGCTATGCGGGGTCAAAGCAACAACTTTACCGTTGCGTCAAGGCTCTCCTTCTCTCTTATTTTATTATCTATTGCAACTAATCTCTATTTTCATTAGCAGATCCATACATTTATCTTAGCAATTTCAGTCAAATAATTCGTCTACAATTTCTGTATAATACAAGTTTAACTATAATAGTTTTAAGCGAATGATATTATCTAACTTCTAAGCAAATAATTATTTGAAATATATATATAGATAAAGTAGGATAGCATTTTAAATTACATAACAGTACTAGTTTATTTCCCTGATTAATCCTCAAAGAGTTAATCGGGCAAGTCTCCTAAACCATCCTGCAACCACATTGTCTAAGGCCAGCTCAGTTGGAAGATCAAATCAAACCAATCAAGCTAGTTGGAATGACTTAGCACAGTTATCAAACTAATCTATCAATCATTTTCTCATTGATTTCCAAAAGCTTCTGCATTTTTGAATAATTTGTGACCAAATAACAAATTTAAAAGCTAAGGCCATTTTATGTCAAAATTAAATTGTAGGTATACAGCAAGTGTCAGGTTTAAGTCTCTATCTTCTTATATTGTACAAGATGAATTTGCTGTCGAACATAAACTTTTTTGATGTATCTTATTGTCAACGAGAAAAGGATTGAGAAAACAGTTACAATGAATAGATGAAATTCCAAGAAAAGATTTGTAGAGGGACTCACAGTTCAGCAAGAATGATACTTTTCGTTTCTGAAAATGAGAATGGGATATTGATGACGATATTAACGATAAAACAGAGTATTTTGGAACAGAAGGGAATCTTGGAGTCTCATGTAAATTTCATGTGTCCTAAGGCTAAGAAAAAATTTACGTTCAGCCCAACTCTATTGATTAGGACGTTGAAAACTTAGAAAAGAGACATGAATGGTGGTTGTATCACTACTTTTCTAGTGATACAACTTTACATAAAATTCAATAGGTGGAAAAGATCCATTATTAGCCTCAAAGAGATTATGGAACCAACATATTCCATGATGATGAACTATCTATCCTCTATTTAACTTTACTGAGATAGCTATTAAGTGCATAAGAGATTAAGCAAAAACCTTTGACAGAAATTTAAACTAATCTGCAGGTGAATAGATGTGTATGGCCCAATACCCATAATTTGCATTACCTGGGCAGAGAACTCCTTTGACTGTACAAGAAAATCTCGTATATGGTTCTTAAAGGTTGGAAGATCACTTTTTGACTCAAATAGTACACCAACAAATTGTTTAATCTGAAACAGATAAAAAACAACCACCTGAATATTTAACAAAGTTCAAAAAAAAGGGGACTATAGTAACATGAGGATGAGGATGTTATCCTTACCTCTGCTGCATTCATGTTTGGAAAAGATGATGCTAATAATTTTATAGTGTAATCTTGAACATAAATTGTATTGTTCGGGTATGGATATGCTACTGTAGAAACATCCCACAGGGGCTCTGTAATTGCACCAGAATCGACCTGCATGTGAACAGAACTAAGAACAAGGCCAACAAAGGCAAAAATATCTTCACTTCTTACCAAACAAAACAAACGCTGAAGCACCAAGACATGTAATTTAAAGCCAGGCTTGTGGAAAGTATCCGTCAAGACAGCAAAGATTTCTTGGTTAATCGTCAAAATATAGTTTCTATAGAATTGGTTGCAAAACTCAGAAACCTGCAAAAAAAACATTAGGAACACTCATGAACACAAAAGAAAGGGGGGAAAAGAAAGATGGTTAAATCTGAATTTTCAGCCAAACCTGGAAATTTTTCAACAACTCCAACAAAAGACTGAGACCAGTTTCAGCAATATTTCTTTCAGTATGTCTGAAAGCCCACATGATAGAATCCATCACAAGTTTCAATTGCTGGAGAGGATAGGAAAAAAATTAAAAATATATGGCGGACTGCTGAGTGCATTTAAATTGCAATTGATTTTTCTTGTAGTAAATAGCCATTACCTGGTCTGAGAGTTGAATTAAAGCTTGAAAACAATGTGTGCCAATTGCACGCAATAAAGAAAAGAACTTGAGACGATGCTCTGGATAGTCCTCAAAATTCTTTGTGATCATCTAGAATAGAGATACCAAGGCTAGCAAAAGGAATATCCATCAAAACTTCAAAAAACTTAGCAGTGAAACAATATTTACCTCAAGGGTGCACTGAAAAACAGCCTCAAATATGCGAGGTACGTACTCCATCATTGCACCTTTGTATCTACAGGAATCAAGTATGAAATAATTACAAAAGTAGAGCAAACATGTAACAACATACTGAAGACAAACTGTCACTCCAATGTGTGGCAAAACCAAAATATCTGCTATATCCAAAATTAAATACAGAAATTTAGCTCTTGAATGTTAAACTTTTTAACAAATGCACAAAATTATCATCCATAAACTATGTTATTACATCATGAGACCTGCAATGTTGCACAATGCACAATTAACTTGAATGCCACTCGTCCTAAAGTGATGAGCCAGTACATTAAATTATCTTAAAGAAAAAAAAACAATGCTAATATGATCAAGCATTTGGACAGATACAGAATGCCAGAAAAGTAAAGGGAAGTTAATTATTTAACAGGAAAAAAATGAATGAACAGCATCCCAAATAAACATTACCACCATGTATCATTCTAGAGCAGATTATTTGAACTTTCAGCTGGAAGAGAATTTGCTAAAGATTGCAGAGACACCGTACTCGAAAATGCACATGTGCACTTATACAACAGCAAATGTTGATCACATACAGGTCGCTGGTATTACTTTATGTTTTTCAGGGAGTGTCACGCAAAAAATGTTTGAGAAAACAGAAACAATTGGGTGCACTATGAGTTCAGGCACTCAGGGATCACTAGAAAGAAGGAATAGAATGTTTGTATGGCCAACATTACATCTACAAAAAGAGGCCAGATGCTTTGAATGTACAAAATAACCCACATGCAATCAAAATGTCCATATGGATGGCATTCATTATATATGAAAGAGACACTATCTTTCAAATATTTATTTGTATAAGAACAAATTAATTCTACCAAAGGGATGAGTGCCGCATTTGTTCAGCAAAAAAAAAAAAAGAGTGAATGTTGAATGATCAAAGTTGAAACAGAAAAGGGGGAAAAAATGAGATGAAAATTGCTATTAGCATTTAAAATTTAAGCAACATAAATGCATGCTATAATGACGAGTATGAGTAAATACACATGGTAAATAATAGAGAACAGACGGTCACAAAAGATACTTCAGATTATAATAGATTTCAACCTTTCTTGCAAATGAAACTTCCTCAAGATAACCCTTCAACAGAAACAAATGAAGTTGAATGCAGGATAGAAAATGTAGAACTCATGCATACTTATTTATAATTGTTGAAAAGAGCGACAAGACTTCAGACTCCCTGGCATCTGGCAAATTCCTAGCATAGTCACCAAGGATTGGGTCCATCATTGGTGGTACAAACTGCTTTCCGATATGTGGCTGATCTTCAGCTTTGTCAATAAATGTCTCGATCAACTTTAGTGTCTCTCTCTTTACAGATCTGCCAGTATAGGTATAGAGACGAGAATAACAGTAAGGTATAGGTTTAGAGAGGAAAATAACAGTAATAGAATAAATAAACAGGTAAGTAATGGAATTTTCATTCAGACCTTAGAAGCTTCACAAAAGATGTTTTTGAAGCAAAAGGTCCTCCTTCAGCAATACTACTTGAAATTAGCTCACTATACATCCTGCATTGAAGAAGAAACATAATTTATCACATTAAAGGTATTAAATGGAGAAAATGGAGGGACGATGTAATAGCATTGGATAATAGTAGTTCAATCCTCCTCTTTGTTTAAAATTTCTAAATAGAAAGTCTAGATCGCTACAAATGAGGAAGAATAACATACCGGTATACAGTAAGCATGTCCAAGAATATTAAAGATATTTGAGGGAAGAAATAAGAACCAAGAGAATTAGCAACACTTGTATTTGTCTGCAAGGAATTACCAAGATACTAATTAGTAGCCATAACAAATCAATTGCTTTCATACAATTAATAATCATAATTATAACAGTTATAACAGAAACAGTCAACTACACAATAATCATCCAACATCCAATAAATAAGCAAGAACTTCTAAAATAGTAAATCAGTAATAGAAATCAGTTAAATAAAATATTCTTAAATGTAATGAAAAGAGTAAAAAACAACAAATAGCATCCTCACAAGAATTTAAAGAAGGAAAAGGATCCTCAGCCGAAACATGAATTTGAATATTTGGTAATACATGACAAATGGTATGGGTATCAAAGTTCAAGAAAGGATCAATACTTAGCATTCCCCTAGCCTACCAGTAAAGTAGTGGTCTGACATAATAAAAAGAGTTGCATAACATTATATTGCTAGTCAACAGAAGTGGGACCTAAGTGAGGATCAATACAAAATTGTCAAACCAAGATAGAGAGAAACATGAGACAATAACTACACACTTGAAGTCATGCAGTTCAGTGAATGTTACCCTTATCCCACTAAGTGGGGTCAGCTATATGGATCATTCTATACCATTGGACTTTATCCGCTACTATATCATCATTTATATTTAAATAAATTTTATCTTGTTTCATTATTGTTAACCAAAAAAACTAAAAATGGCGAAGGGGAGCTTTGGTGCAACGGTAAAGTTGTTGCTTTGTGATCAAAAGGTCACGGGTTTGAATCCTGAAAACAGCCTCTTGCAAAAAACAGGATAAGGCCGCGTACAATGGATCCTTCCCCGGGACCCTGCATAACGGGAGCTTCGTGCACCGGGCTGCCCTTTTTTTCATTATTGTTAACCAAGTCATTTTAGATATTCTTCTTTCTCGTTTGATGTACATATTTGTCATAGTTTCACGTCGTCTAACTAAAGCATTTATTGACCATCTAAGTACATGTTTGTACCATCTTAAACGTGTCTCTCGGAATTTTCATTTTTTATCCCGTCCATCCTCGTATGTCCTGCAAAGTTTTACCCCAAAAAACAATGTTGCCCTTTTCATTTACATGTAAAAGTTGCCTTCACTTTGTGCAATTTTTAGAAGCAAACCTACAAACCCAACATTCCAATATAAAAATAAGATAACAATTAAAGAACACATAATCAAAATGTATGGGCTGTGCACTACTCTGACATTCAGCAAGTATGAAAATCAAATCATGAAAATAAGACATGAAATAATTTTTGGCACACCTAAAACTAAACCCCTTTCTACTTGAAAAACAAAATTTGTACCTACAAAAGGCTACAAATACAAACCAAGAAAAAGCAGCAGATTGAATTCAAAACGGCACAGGTGTATTCATCGGAAAGATAAATATGAACATCAAATCCCAATGGATATGGTTATGGATAAGATTCTCACACAAAAGTTGTGTTATAAAATCAATCACAAAATATATAAAAATATTATGGAACAAAAACACTAAAAACATATTAACTCTGATTTAAAAAGTCAACATACAAGCCAGCCATTGGCAAGCAATGTCAAAAGAGATACCTGCATTATATTAAGAACCGATCTTATAATTTCTTGGTCTTTCAGGATATCGACACTTTGTCTGGCTTGTCCAATTATTTCAGCCCATTTCTACAAAATCACACAAGAGGCACATTTTATTATGTTATAACTGAGCATACGACAATGTAAAACTAAGACCACGGTATGTACTCGATTTGGAAGATCCATTAATCTTCTCAAATACTCGTCTCTCTTAACAGAATCAGGTTCTGCTTGAATCATTTGACCAACCTGCATTTGTGAAATTGAACCTCCAAATTTCAGATGGCAATGTCTAAATGAGAAAATGCTCCATGACTTTAAATATTTGCTTACAGATTCATAGAAAGAGTGAATCTGGTGAGGCTGAAGATCCACGATTGTACTTGGAAGACCAGTAAGAAGTTCCAATACAAAAGGCTCCTTCTCTCCCAGCTGCATCATCAAAGAACATGTTGCCCATAAGTGACTGAAAGAAAATACCGTTTGCCAATGGAGTTCTGTTTCCACGTTGAACCAATTATTCTTATTCATTCAGTAAAAGATCAAAGAATCCAAAGGTCACATGGAAAGAAATCAGCACAAACCATTTTTGCCACTAAAAGTTAGCACAACTACATGCATTAACACTGTTTTCGTGACTGATAATGAGGCTTAAAACTGTCACAAAATCTGAATGCGACAAAATGTGATCTGTAGTCCTCACTCTTACACGACCAAAGACCTAGAACATTGCATGCTTGAGGGCCAACAAATTATGTAGGAAACTACAGCCTTATTAAAACTGTTTCCGACTCCAACACTCGCAAAAAATCATGGTAATGTATGACAAAGACAGAAGGCCACGTATCACAATAATAAAGAAATATACAATCATGTTAATACACAAATCACCATGCAATATTAAGAAACAAACAATTTAACCACTTAATGGTAATTTTTTTATATTTCCATAATATTAAGATTAACCCTCTGTTTACTCCGAAAGATGGAACAGAGAAGGAAAAAAATTCATGGTGGAAAAAACATCCGTAGGGAATGGTAAGAGAAAGGAAAAAAGAAAAGAAAAAAAAATGAGGGAAAGGGAAAAGAAAAAAAATAACCGCGAAGGCGAACTCACGCACGCAGGGATGCTAGCACTGCCACCCGCCGCCTCACGCTGAATCGCTGACTGCGATGGCGATGGGTCACTGCCCATTGCAGTGCGAGACCTAGTTGCGACTCTTGCGATTTGGGTTTGAGAAATTCGAATGGACATGGGAATCAGTTGAGAGGGAGGAAATTGTTTTTCGCGATAAAAAATGATAAAAAACTGAGCCATGGATGGATTTGTAAATCCGTCTGCCCATCTTGTAAACAAAAGAAAGGAAAATAATTCATCCTTTTTTACGAAATAAACAAGGGAAAGTTTTCCACCGTGGAAATCTTTCCACATTTTTTATTTCCATCATTCCAAGTAAACGGAGCTTAAGTGTTGTCTTAACACGAATTGTCATAGTGAAAACCTCATGCAAGAGAGCACACATTAGACACAAAAAGATCTTGTCACTAATCCTACAAACAAAGGGGATGTTGAATGACACATTAATTATGGTACCATATCAAAAATGGATATTGTTACTACTCGTAACATGACCAACTACCAACTAAAGAAACTAAGAAAAACAAAATTCGACGATAATATCCTCAAGAGACACTAGAAGCAGAATGCACTGACTCAAACAGTCCCTGCAAATTGGGATGACTAGAAGTAGAATGCACTATAACTCAAATAGTCCTTGCGAATTGTGATGACTAGAAGTAGATATTTACATTGTATGATCAATCAAATGAACTTGAAGCCATAGAATCATTATAATAATCAAAAACAAAAATTGAGAGACAATCCTTGTGAACTGGGATGACTAGAAGTAGATATTTTGTATGATCAATCAAATGAAATTGAAGCCATAGAATCATTATAAATAATCAAAAACAAAAATTGAATGACAAGATGTCAACCATTCAAGGAGACAAATGGAAGGGAAGTACAACTTTGAGCTAAAAATAACAATTATAATTTAAGCAAACATAACTTGCCTGAATAATCACAAATCTACGCTTGCATTTCTGGACAATTTTAAGAAAAGTATCACAAGCCATGTCCTGCAATGAGATAAAAGTCAGCTGTCTAAGAAAGCAAACTTCATGGAGCACAAGAAATTCTGTGAATAAGTACTCAGTTTAGGAAAGCATTTGTGGCACAACTCCACAACTATCACAATCAATACACCTGCCTATAGCATGTTTAGTAGTTGAGAGTTGGTACTTTGGCACGACCTAACCAAAACCAGGTATTCTGTATCATTTCGGTGACTGATTAATGAAATTCTACTACTGCAAATTGTGCACTAAAGGCAAGGAAAATAAATGGACAAAATAAAACAAGTATAATTAACACTGAAGCCTCAGAAAGCCAATTAAGCCTAACCAGTACAACATCAAATATCTGAAAACCATTTGACTGAATTTAAACATCATTGATCTCAAGTCCATACTTTACAAATTAGAGGTATATATATTACATACTAGTACTCCAAATCAATTAGGTGTAGTTTCAATACATGATAAAATGAATAAAAAATAAATTGACATGGTATGGACATGCTCAAAGACACCGAATAAATCCTATAATTAAAAGAATTGTATATATTAAAGTGGAGAGTGTAGAGGGAGTTCCAAGAAAATATCAGCCAATATGATGATCAATGATTAATTAATTTGAATATCAGTAGTAATATAGTAAAGAATAATAAGATTCATGTAGCTGACCTAATAAAAGTGGGGCAACCTCAAATAGATGGGACACCCATAGTTAGACGATGATGATAACCATCATCTAGTTTCAATGTGGTGACATTTACTTGTATAACTTTGCACCTATGCAAAACATTGTAAAACTTAATGATACATCTTCCTCCCCTACTTGACTGAGTCGAGTTCCTCTTGGTGGGGGAAGATGATGTGGCTATGGTTTTTTCAAAAGGTTGGTTAGATTTAGTTGGGACTTGGTTAATTTCTTAAAGGTTGTTTAAATTTATTTGGGAGTTTGTTAAGATCTTTAAAGGAATATTTCAACTGAGAAATTGATTAAAAAAAAATAGATAACTAAGTCACAATTTTCACGATCTCATTACCAATTTATAAAAGGGGTTACAATCCCTTATATTGGATCATCTTTGAATAATTTCCCTCTCAGTAAAAGTTGAGTTGTTCTTCATGTTATATGAGTTTAGGAAGGCATAAAGTTATGAGAGACATGAATCAAGGATTAGAAGAAATACAAGATCGTCACCTAAATCTTTGATTCAAAAGCGATAATGAAGATATACTTTCATCCTTGTAATTCCTATGACAACACCCTTGGTAATGATGGTATTGAGGGTTGTCTCACCGAAGATGAATACCATGGAAACAGGAATGTAACACTGAAAAGGAATGCCACAGAACCGGTGATATGACAAAGGAGGAAACCACTGCTTCTAGGGAACATGATAAAGACATGCTGGCAAGTTTAGTAGCGTGCAACAAGTAGATGATACAAGTTTGACATGAGCAGGACCCGCTGAATCCTCTCTAAAAACAAAGAATAGAAAGAAAAGGAGGACGAGGCTGTCACCCTAGAGGTGACAAGGACTATATAGAAAGACAAACTAGAGAATAGATCAATTAGTCCTGCTTTGATACTAATGTTACTTTGGTAAAAATATTATGGTTAATCCCTTATATAGTACCATCTATATATATGTAATTTTAAATCTCTATGATTTGTATATTTACAAATAGGAGCTTAATTATTTACAATTTGATCTCAAACAATGGCTACAATGATTTTAAGATGACCAACATGTTTTAAAAGCGAAGGAAGAAACTTATAATTATTAACACCTCCCATTATGTTGTGACTGAGTAGAAAAAGCTTACTCATAAACCGAAACAAAGTCAATCACCTGTACTCCTGGGTGAGTTTCGTGCATAAATTCAAACAATTTATTCACAACTGTTTTCAGAAACTTCCAATGAGCCCTAAGAAATCTTGGATATTGTCCAACAACATACCTAAAATACAGTGGATTAGATTATAAATATGAAGAAGATGTAACCAATCAACCATAGACAAAGTATTTTACTCACATAATGTTACTTGCAATCACCGCTTTGTTGTCTTTTCCTTTGGTTATTTCACAAAGATTCAGCAAATCACGAATGACCAAAACTAGAAACCTATTTTCCTGGCATCATAAGAAACATTGAAAGAAATAAATTCAGTTGGTTCATGATAACCAGGAGAAAATATTTGACGCTATCATACAATCCAGTTTAAAAGACAAGATGCCAATTGTCAAATATGCAAGTTTTCCAAACAATCATGATACTGAAGAGAAAAATTAAGATCATAAGTAGCTTCACGCATCCAATTCCAAATACCAGATTGTGAAATTGACCTTTGGGGGAAAAAAGAGTGAATTCTAATCAAAGTATTTGTCACAATGGTTTCTTAACCTAAAAATCTTAATCAACTATTCAATATCAATTACCAGAATATAAACCTTTTAGATTTAACCCTAACAATACACCATATTGTATTGGTCACAAGGACTGCCAACCAATGGAAATGAACACAGAGCTTAGGAATATACAGTTCACAATCAAGAGTATCAAACTATGTGATTGTTGATACTAACCAAGTAGTAAATTTCACAAAAGAAAACAACACAATGAAACAAGGGTTTATTTCTAAATTCAAATCGTTCAAAAAAGTCGAGTATAATCATAGAAAGAGTACCTGCTCCTCCATCATTGAACCAGATATTGATCCAATGGCCCAGCATAATGCATTTAAGTTGTTCCAAGACCATTCTTCCCCACTCAATTGCTTGTTTAGCTTCTTCAACATCTAAGATGAAAGAAAATACATCTCTAGAGTAAATTGCTGATAAAAAGTGGAATAGGAACATAAACAACAGGTTATAAAAAACAGAAACAAGGAAAAGATTAAATATAAACAAACCCCTCTATAACAAAAAAATTTAGCACTTTTTTACAGCAAAGCTAAGCTAATTATAAAAACTATCTGCGCTTGAAAAAAAAAAATGCTCCCACTTTGAAGAAGCACAAGAATAGCAAGCTCTCAACAAAGGTTTGTCCAGGTCCTTCCAGAGAAGCTGATGAGTCTCTGAAGTCTGAACTAGCTGCTCAGTCTCTCCTCTTCTTTCCCCACATCATATGCAAGCAAAGACCATTGTGTGAAGCCCCAACTTAAAGTACATCTTATTCATATGCAAATTCAGAAATAGGGCCCCAGATTAGCATTCATTAATAACTAAAATGAAAAACATATCTTGCCAGCACTTCTGAGATCGATTGTCCATAACAACTTGCTAAAAAATCATTTTATGATGATTCAACAAAGTAACATGACATAATAAATCAAACGGATATCAAAATTATACCTTTTTCAAATGTATGGGTAAGTCCATGTAAAACTTGATGCGAGGATCAATACATTAAAATTTCAACTAAGCCTGGTTCATTTACTAATATCTCTTGAACCTTTCAGTAGAAAATGTCATAGTAACAAACTTTGAGAAAAAGAAAATATATAGACAAACAAAACACTAAGGAAGACGACCATTGCCAAAAAAAATAAAAGCCATATGTCAAACTTACAACATTTACAGGTATGAACAAATGAAAACAATCAATGAGATGTACCTGCTGTTCTGTGTCTTCATGATCAAGGTGTGACAAATATATTAGTGTTTCCCTCATGATCTACACCAGCAGTGAAGAATTAGTGTCAAGTTTATAAATAAATAAATGTAAAAATGAAAATAAAGAAACATAAATATACATAACTTACTATGGTATAACTTTTTCTAGAGCAAGTTTGCACTTTATAAATACCTCAATGGCTTGAGTCAGTTATTCAAAATGATTAACAAAACCATAAAAAAATTGTCATAACAAGGACCCAATGTTTCTTTCACAAAAGTTATTCAGAGTAAAATAATCAGAACTCTTTCAAACGACCTGAGCAGGCAATTAAAATTTCACATCCAAAAAAGGTTTTAAAAATCAATAGATTGAATATAGAAAGCACAAAATAATTGAAAAAAAAATGAATGGTTGCTATTTCAGAAAGGGAATGCAGCACAAGCATACCTTATATTGAACAAGGACATCATTATCTTTCATAGTTTCCCGAACTATATTGCCATTTTCATCTTCAACTATTAAAACTTCTTCTGGTTTAGCCATACGACAAATCATGAGTGTCCTTAACTTAGACAACGGAGCTGAATAAAGTTGTCTCCTTTGAAGAACTGGTGAACTAAGACCATCAACGATCTCCGGAATCATTCTTGCCTGAAGAAATGATATAAGCACAAAGTAAAAAAAACAACATTTTCAGAAAACAACATATCTCAAGCAGCATGCAAAAAGAAAAATTCAAATGACAGAGAACATTCCCGGCTAACAAGGAAATCACAGCTACTATTGGTTATTACTTTCTAGCGGTTGCAATGGATAAATTTCATAAAGAATGACGAATAGGATGTGTGAGATTCAAAATCACACATGACCTAGCTCAATAGCATCCACTAGGATACTTTCCCAGAAATAGCACTCCAGCTAACAAATTAGTCGCAGCACAAAATAAATACTAGTTGCAAGCAAAGAAGAAAGTATAGTATTAAATACAGAATTAATTTCTTAGCTTCAAGGAATATTGGCCTAGATGTATCAATAAAAATTATGATTAAATTGCGACTGCTATAAAGGATACCTGAAGTTGCATCAGACCACCAGAAGTAACAGCAGTGTTTTCCAAGTTTTGATGTGATTCAAACAGTTCTAAAACCAGCAAATTCCAATAGTCCATGCAAACCTGCACAATGTAGAAGAAAATTTGATCACCAAAGCTAATTAGCAATGCACACAGTAGCTATAAATGGGGAAAAAAACATACCTTGAAGACTTCTGTATCGTCTACATATGAGATACCAATAAGATATTCAAGACCCAACAACAATGTGGCTCTATTTTCTAGTGTAGATTCCAGAATGCGGATGTGAGACTGCAAAGGTAAAGATGCCCAATAAAATTAATATGCTGTGTCAATATCCATCTGTTAACTGACAACGACAAGAACTTAGATTGAGATTGAAAACCAAAACTCAGTGATAATACAGCATTGGTAATAGATTCAAGCGTGTGAATGCAGATTATAAGGCAAAATGGCAACAAAAAACAACATTGACATTGTAAAATGTTTCAAAATGTGTCTAAGTGAAAAATATTGCAACAAGAATTAACTAATATTTTCTCAATCGCTAGACATGCTACTACCGCATGCAACATATTAAACAAAAAACTACCATCATAATTCCTGCTTGAAGTATATGCAAATTCAGATGCAACAATTTGTTTCTAGAAGTAAAAGAAGATGAAAAACTTGCCTTGTAAAACGAAGCAAAAAATAAAGCAAGGTTTTGGATAAATGCCTACAAAAGGAGCAAAGTGTTAGCATAGTACACTGGTGTAGTACAACGAAACAAATAGTTTTAGTGGGAATTCCATTGGCAACTACCAAAAAAATGTAGAATTACCTGCTCTTCACTTGAACCATTTGTATAAGCTTCAGGAAAATTTGTAGCAGGTAGAATAACAGTCTACAAAAGCAATAGAAAGTTTCACTACATGAGCACAAAGAAGACAGGCAAGTAGAGCCCAAGAAATTCTAAGACAATCTTTTTGGATAAAACTTTCCCAGTTTTTTATTTCTCTTTTAATGAAAAAAGTGTTTATAACAATTTTTTCATGTAGCATAAGATCAAGCATCCATTGTATATTGAAAAATAAATTTTTTTGTATAAAGAAGTAAAAAAGATAATGACAAGATTTTTTATTTTCCAAATTTTGTAAAACAAAAAGCAGAAAAATTTACGAGAAGCAAACACACTCTCATGCATATACAAATTAAAAAAAATTACCTGCAATTGTATCATGAAGATGCTATACATCTTTGCATACTGCAAATCATAAAATTCACCAAACTGAAGTGCAGCAACCTGCAATGTAGCAGAAGTAAGATGCATTAAGCTTCTATGGTGGAGGCAAATACTTGTGGTTTATAGCACATTGGACACCAAACATATTTCAGTGTGTGCAAGATCAAACATAACACAGAACATATATATAATCTCCAAATTTAAAATAAAGCACCAAATCAAACTCAAGGTTAATACTCAAGTAGTAACATGGAGCACATACCTCCGTCAAGCACTGAAGTGCAGGGTTCCGGTATGATGTAACAGGAAATAATTTCAGAAGTATCTCCAACTAAGTATAGAGTGAAAAATAAATGCTCAGCAAAACTTTACGGAGATTAGTTTTTCATGGTGAATCAAATTAAGGAAAAGATGAGAACAGTGAGCGAAGTGCAAACCAGCGGAGACTCAAATATGTAACCAAGTGGAATCCACGATAAAAAAGCATTAAGTGTATCCAATGTGGCCCTGATAAGTTCTGTTCTTTGTGATGCTGACAGTACGTATAAGCATAACTCATGAATGAGTTGAAATTCACTGTTCAGAAGAGATAACAAACTTAAGAAGTTTGAATTTAATGGATAAGTAGAAAGAGCTGAAGAAAAAATCACAAAATATAAGGTAATTATTTATGATGCAATAGACTGGAAAATGATTGCAGAACATAGCAACAGCATTCAAATTTCAAGAAATCACAAAACCTTTTCTCAAATCCTGAACAGGAAAAAGCAACTGAAAGAAAAACTGCCTGTACATCGCTAAACTAATGTGATCATTGTTGGAGCAAAACAATAAGCATCCAACAAAAAACATCAACTAATTCAGAAATCTCAATAGAAGACATGGGAAATCAATTTCTAAAACAATCCTTCTTGTGGATATTTTTCGTAAGGCATAGTTCTGTGTGTGACAATTAGGCAAATCAAAAGGTGGTTCTTCCACATCCCAGTCATCATGATTCCATACTTGAAACAACCAATCAATGATGATTCATTATTTTCAAAACGAATAGCAGGAACTTTATAAAATTTCACTTGCCTCGTTCTGGTGATCATTGTATGAATTTTAAAGGAAAAGAACCTCATGTTCAGCATGTCTAACTAATGTTGGTTTGAAAGGTTCACGAAGTCTACGTTTATTCACAGAAAGGATTTTTCAATGTTTGGTGCAATAGAAAATTATGGTCAACCAGTGAATATTTCTTTTGTTAGTAGGTATTTTCTGAAGAAAATGAATTCCTTTGGAAAAGAGTAGCAGTCATTTTCCTTAGTCATCCACAAATCATTCGCCTATCAATAAGCACATCTCAATATGCTAATATTCACCCTAATTCATGCAGACTCATCAATTAAGGAAAGGCTGATCTGACCAGATAGGCCAAGAAGACCACACAATTCAGTTGGTCTGGGCAGGTCGAGTGGTTTGAGCTACTTAAGCGAACCAGCAGGGTGAACTAGTTAGGACAAGGGTGGGGTTTAGGCTAGTATGTTGAAATGGGTCGATCCATCCATGTGAACTGATCAGTCAAGATAACTCGCCACTCTAGATGGGCCAGTTATGTTCATCTGTTCCCAATCATCTCGATTTTGAGAAGGGCAAATTATATTTCCTTGTATATACCAAATACAAGAAAATATTTTTCATAATATTTAGTAACATATTCAATCAGCAAAAAATAATTTATTTTCCTAGAAAATATTTTTCCTAAAGATATTTTTCACAGAAATTATTTTGCTGAAAATAAGCATACCCTAAGATAAATAGTGCAGTGGTTGAACAATTTTACATTGAAATATTTTCCTTTCAACAAGTTAAGCGATTTGAAGAAGAGACAATATTAGTATAGCTCGTCCATTTCTAGATCTTTAAATATTTTGGTTTCATTACCAAATAAGACCAGAATTTTCCCATTAGGTTTAATCAAGGAGATTAACTTTAAAAAAAGTGTTCGTTTCTTATGCCAAAGGAAAAATGTTTATTTACAATTAGCAAAACTAACAGATCAAACCAAGAAAAACTAAATAAAGCAATGATTATCCTCAAAACTAAAATCCTTAGCATTTATTGCTTCCAAGACTGAAGCGGAGACCTTCATTAAACCATGTTTACAAGAAAACTGCTTGCCTTCTATGATCTTCAACATTAATTAGATTATAATCAAACCACCTAGTAATGGCAATTTCATCAAAGCTTGCAATGCACTAAGAATTTGACCACGGGACTGAGAGAAAAAATATTAATTATTGCAATATCATAATAAAATCAACATGAGTCCAAGTAATAAAAAAATAAACAGACAACAGTACTAATTGAAATATGATACCTGAGGTATAAACAAGGTTTAAAATTTCGAGTCATGCCAAAGTTTCATTTTATAACTGGAACAATAAAATTCAGTATCGTGTAGTGCTGAAACAATTTTGGTACTTTTTAAATATAAATATATTAATTAAAAGATGCTTATTATTGAGTTATATTTGAGATGTTAAATGTTAAGTTCAAGTTTGGATTTGCTTATTGAGTATAAGTCAATTTAGGATTAGCTCAAGTCCACCAAGTAGATTAATTAGGCTTAAACGAGATTTAATTTGAATTTATTTTGGTCAGTTTAAAATTAAATCAAATTTATATATATAATAATTTTAATTCATAGCAGTATTTTTTATAAGGTTAGAAATTTATTTTTTCCTCTGTGAATAAATGGAGGGGAAAAAATTAAGAAAGATTTTTTATTGTTTATCTTGTAGATGGATGGAGGAAAAAAATAAGCCACATTAAAGAGGTTTATTTTCCTCTCTATTTACCCTCGTGGACGAATGAAGAAGGAAAAAATTAACGATGGAGGAAAAAGAATTAATGGATTGGGGGGGGATTTGAATTAAATGTCTAAAAAATAAAAATTAATTTAAAAAAAAAAATAGAGGAAGTGGTGATGTCACGGAATCCTCCGCAGCCTCACGGAGTCGTGCCAGTGCCAATTGGTAGGCAGAACAGAAAATCCCGCCCGTGTCGATCGGCACAGCATTATACCATGGGTGTAACACAAATCCACTTCATCAAATATCAAGCAACTCAAGTTAATCAACTAATGGAAATATACAGGAGCTAAGAAAGTGATTGCTCAATCAAGTACAAGAAACAATAAGATATATTAACAACTCCTCCAAAAATATTAGAGCTTATGCATTAATGATAAAGAGCAAACAATAACAGAAACAATGTGAAAACACAATGAAACGCAATCAATACCTGTTCAAAGACTGCTTGAGCTCTTTTATTTTTAGTTGGGTCATCTCTCCCCTGGAGAAATCAAAGACTTCTTCACTCAATAGCTGTGAAACTAACAAACGTCAGTGAGAACTCTGAGAAACGGATCAAACAAAGGAAAGAAACAAATACCTTTAGTATAACCATGCAATTTTCACAGATGGTTTCACTGCTCTTTGCAGCTGAAACAAGATCAGGAATGAAACTTGACCATTTGGCTGGCCATTCATGCTTTAAGACCTAATTGACACAAAATGAATACAGTGGGCAAAAAATAGACAGTAATAGAGCCAAAGAAATCAAGATCAATGCCTTTATCAATCCCAATTTCCCAGAGTTGAAACAGAAAGAACACAAACAAAATAAGGAGATATCGTGTGTGTGAACACCATTGATGGCCAAAACACTCCGCCATAAAGAACAGGTATCTCTTCCCATTTGTAGTCTCACATGACTAAATGAAACCCTGCTTGAGAAACAACCCCAACCAACCAACACACACATACAACAAGTCAGACAAGTGGAATTACCTGCACTAATATAACATTAAGCTTATTGATGTAGAGCCTTTCCTTCCGAAAAGATGCTTCACTAGTAGAAAGCTGATCGTATGATAAACATGTTATAACACTATGAAACAACTAGTGCATCAATAACAATGAAAACAATATCAATGTAGATGGTGCCATAGATACCTGAACAATAACATTAGAGACATAATTTTTCATTCCATCACGTTGTTCAACTGGTAGTGCATTCCATCTATACTTGATGACACTTTCTAATACCTAGGCAGTAATTTAAAACAAAAAAGCATTAGTGGTTGCAAGTCTGAAGATGAATTAGTGGTAAAATTTTACATCAGAGAAAGAAAACCCAGGCATAAATTACAAGAACAAAAACTGTGCATTTCATTTATAATTGGAAAACCTTGAGCCAGGTTGAGGTCAATACCATTTGAACTTTGGTCTTAAGAGGGTGAGGAGAGTGATACCAGGCTCACTAATTCTTTAAAATTGATGACAGTCCAAAAAAGTTGATGATGAAAACTTATGGGTGAAAATCAAAAGAGCACCTCTTATGAGGGTGTGGTGCAGTGGTAAAGTATTCGAGAAGCAATAAGAGGAAAAAGTTAATGATGTCATAAGAATTGTTCACAAGTTTTACTATAAATGTTAACGAGTCAAGCTCAAACACTCAAGCTTATTTATTATACGCATGCACATAGAAAGATATATTGAAAATAGTTTTCTTGTGTTGCATTGAGTAGTATTAGAGTTAATGCTAGATTCGCTCTCAATACGAGTTCACTTCTCTTTGCAAGGGACCCATACCTAACACCAGACTTCAACTCTAACCCATCTTGCATGGATGAAAATTCACGTCAATTCTCCCTTCCTTACTCTCCCCCTACAACACAGACAAAACTGACGCCAGACATCTGGTGCATCTCGTTATCCTCTACAACACAATGAGAAGCAACAATTGCAACTTCTCCAACCCTCATATTGACCCTCCCAAGAGCCATCCCTAGCAATAGCAACGCCTACTCCCATCATCTCCAAAAAAACAAAACATCTCCTACTCCTTTGCCCCTACAAAACCCACTACCCCTGACACAAACATGAGTCATGTCTCTCAATCGCTTGCTCCACCATCACACCACAACTGCTCAAGTAGGGTTTGTCAATGAACAAGATGTTGATAAACAAACTCAGTATTTGGCTCAATGAAAGCTATTTATGTTTTTACAATAGTGTAAAATATATAAATAAAACAAATTTAAACACTAGTGAGCTCAATTGGTTAACATTCATAAACATCAATTTATGAACAAATGTATTAATTAACTTGTTTATGTCTATATCTCGATCTATTTTTTTCACATGCATAAAAAAAAAATTGTTCCCTATGAAATTTTATAATTTTAAATTAATTATAAATGTTAAAAATGATATAAATTTCATTTATTAAATCAATGTTTCAACTAAATATAAGGGGGAAAAATGCCTTAGTTGAGCTTGATAAAAAAAACTCAAATTTGGTTTGCCAAGCCTTTATCCTACTACGTGGGGATCATTAATAAGAAAATAAAAAAACTTGAACCAACTCAACTTGGCTTTACACCCCTACATTCAAGGATCTTGAGATTAGCACTCCATCGCTTGATTTTAGACGTGGTATAATGTCCCAATCTAAACACCTCCTTTGTTACTTTGCACAAGTCACAAGTATCACTTCTCTGCCACTTGCCCAACACTGATCAGCTGCCTACTCTTTTACCACTTTTCCTAGTTTAGCCCAGTCCTAGTTCAGCCCAGTTATCACCATGGCACTTATTTTGCTTAGCAACTTATTTAAACCTTAATTTTTAAAATAGAGAATAAGAATATATGAATCTACTGCAAACCATTTGATCCATCCTTCATCATTTTATATTGTCTTTGTCTCAGATTACACCCCTTCAATCCCAGTGTTTTCATCCTTAGCACCAATATTTCCTAACATCAAAACTATAGTGCAACTCAAAAGAGCATTCATGCTTTGTGTTTTATGATTAGTTGCATTGCCTTCTAATTAATCAGAAGAAGCAACTCGAAAGAAGAAAGGTGTCAATAAGGTTAATACTTAGTCCTCTAAGAATTCGAAGGAAAAAAATAACATACCTTATTGGAAAGTCGTCCAAAAAAAGAAAGTGATGAAGAAATTTGATTTCTCAAGAAATAAAGCAAAAGATGAAGATGAACGAGTTTCTCATTCATTGAAAAGGTCGACAAAGGAAAAGAAGATAATGAGGAAACCATGCACAACAAAGTTGACAAAACAATTGCTTCTTGTGCTTAGCGATGACAATATGGAAAGATGTTGAAATTCTTCTTGTTTTATAACATCTTCAGCAACTTAATTGTCCTATTTATCTATAGCATAAGAGATGTCCTTTAGAAGCTACTCACAAGGAAGAAATCAGTGCATGGCTTATTCCCTTTCTATATGCGGAAAAAGGCATCACTCCTATGCACAGGCTCGCTATTCACTTTCTAACCATTTCATTTTTTCCTATATATAAGTCCATTTCCTGAATCATTTGAAGCATGATTAACTGAGTTAGTACAGCACCACAATTTAATTCTTGAACAGCATTTACGAAAAATTATAAAAATTTCAGTGTGATATCCACACACTCACATAAGCTCAGTTACTATGGTTAAGCATTGAGGTTATAAATTCATAAAAAATGAACCCATCAAGATCCATATGAAATAAAATTTCTCAATAAAACAAGAGGAATGAACGGTTGTAAAGAAAACATAATTTATTGCAAAGCTGCACATGTCCTATAATGCATTAGGAGTAGAAATAAATATCCTTGATTCAAGGACTTCTTTCTCCTAGTTCTCCCTTTTAAATCTCTTAAATTAATTTTAGCCACTGTAGTCAATAATGCAATAGTTACAATCTGTGACACAACATGTTTGTCAATAATATGTCATGATTTATAGAGTTTAGGACGTATTAGCTGCTTAAATCCCACTATGTGCATCCTTTCTTATCTTAACCCTGTGACAAGCAAGTTGTTAAGATAGCATGTTCATATTTGACACGAGACTAAGACTCACAAATGAGCAAGTTGGAATCGCATCATTTTTATTATATTTTCATACTACATCATAGACAGATTAAATTAAACTGTTTCCAGCTTACCTGAAGTGCAAAAAACTTGGTATTCAAGCTTTGTGAATTTTGCAGAATGTGAACTACTTGCAGCCAAGTATCAGGGTTATTCTGTAATTCTCGCAACATCTGGTCGGCAGCTGACCTCTGTGCCAAATCAGAAGCCAAAAATTCAGTCTGGTTACCCATGAACTACTTATCAAATAAATAAACCACACAGCACGTAGTTCTATACAAGCTATAACTCTCCTAAACAACCCTTTTCAGGACAAAATTGGAGCCAACGAAAATAAACAATAGCCTCTCTTGATTTTCAAACAAACCAAACGCCTGGGAAAAAAAACATCCGGAACCTCTAGCAAACCACAACGCGAATCAACAAACCGAAAGAAAGACATGAGAGCCGCCCGAAAGCATCAAACACCGTCACCAAAAACCCTAACCGGACAAAAAAAACAACGAAAGGAAGAGACGAGGTAGAACAAAAAGAATGCCGGACGCAGCAGGAGGACTGACCTCCTCTTTGGAACCCGTGCCGTAGAAGGCGGACACAGTAGCGTCGAGGAGGGCCACATCGATCGGCTGGTTCAAGTCCCTGAACCTCTCGGCCATGGCGCCCTGCGATCGAGACAGAAAACTCTAGAAACTCTCACGGTGGCTCTGCGTTGTGGATTCAATTCAAACTTCCCCTTCCTGTAAGAACCCTCTCGCATCCCTCCGCTTCTTCCGTTTTATAGCTGTTCTTATTTAGCTTGGATGTGACGCTAAGAAATTAATAGGTAGAAAAAAAATTGTTATGGGAACGCTGACGGGGTTTGGGCTTTGGGTTTTGGGGCGGCAAATAAGGGCTCGGGTTATGTCACTAATAACTAAAACGCCACGGAAATTGTGACTTGGGAGGGAACTGAAGTAGTATATAACCCTCGCAAGGGGCACGCTGGTCATTTCGTTCATTCCAATTTTTGAGGGATGCACATTTTTGACAATTTACTCAATCCCATCTTTTATTTTTAATATTATCAGATCAACCAAAATCTCATCTTAATTTATATATATATATATATATATTCTAATTAAGTATAGATTAATCATAACATAAGTGGTCTGATTCAACTTATTAATTTATTAAAATTAGGGTTCAATCCTTACAGGTTCAAGGAGGTATCCTATCGTTCATTATTGTCCCAAGTCATTTTTTTGTATGATTCAAATATCTAACCTTTTAAATCAATTAATTTTAAAAATAATTAACTCAGTTCTATAAAAATTATTCATTGATGATGGTAATTAAGAAATCCGCGGATAAAAGGGTCTTATTTAAAGAATAGTCAAATGAAATCTTTTTATAAAAAACATCAAATAATATTTATCATAATTTTTATTTCAAGAATACCGTTATAATGTTAATGATTTTATTCTAATTAAAATTAATATAAATAAAGTACTATAATATTAAAATATTTTTTAATAACTTCATAAAAATTATTTAAATTCCATCCATATTATTTTAACTTCAAAACCACTTTAAAATTTTTATAGCAATTATTAATATTGTATTAGCTACTGCAAAAATTATAACAGCTAACAAAAGTTTTTAAAATTATTTTAATCAAGTTAAAATGATTTTAATAGAGTTTAATTTTTTTACAAATTAATAAAGAATTTATTAATATAATAATATTCTCCGTATAATAATTTTAATTAGAATAAAATATTATATTTTATCACATTGAAACAACTACAAGATAGCTCTATAGTTTCTAATAATTAGTTTTAGCTACAACTAAAATAATTTCCTTTTATAGAAAATAATGGAGCATCCATTTGAATGATCTATAAAAAAATATCATTATTATCGACTGAATATTTCATCGGTATTCCATCGATATTTGACATTACCGACGGAATTCATGGTATCATGAGTAATTTGGTCGGTAATTCAATTTACCGACGGAATAGTATTTCCGTCGGTACTCCTCGATAGAATTATATTTTCCGTTGATAAAGCACTGACTGAATATTCCCTCCGTCGGCAAAAAATAAACGGTAGATAATGGATAACGGAGCTTATTTGGGTAATCACATATATTTTTGTAGTGTGAATAGTTAAACATTGGGCCTTTTAATGAAAATAACTATCAAGTCGTTTGAATCATTTAAATTAAAGTAGTTGATTCATATAAGAATATTGTTGTTAATAAATATGAGATCGATTTTGGATATGAAATATTCAAGTGATTACCTCAACCCCTTTTTACTTACATTATTATTACTAAACGAAACTATCATAATTTACCTCGCTTGAGGATTTTACCATTTTACTATAAGTATTTGAACACTATAATTCTAATGTTTTTTAAAAGTTTTTTTTTTGATGGATATAAAATAACTTTAATTCTGTTAAATTCATATTATTGCAAAATTTTCTCTTTTTTTTATAACCTTTAGCTGCCTTGTTAAACTCATTAAGATTGACTTTCAATAATTTTATGGGCGAGGGACATGATGTGGATGGTAAATAATAAGATAATATACTCATATAATAAGAGTTCGATTTTCTTATCGATTATATCAAACATTCTACAATGCTCGAACTACTAATGGTATGCGCTATCACGTCATAACATATTTATACTTTTCAAATTTATTTGGTTGCTAGTCTATAAGATTAGTCGTTCATTTTAGGATTAGTCGAATGATAAAACTAAATACAGTTAAAATAACTAAATTTTTTATCTCAGGAGTTAGAAAGGAGAAGTTATCGCTAATAAAAATCATTACAAAAAATTATGTTAATTTTATTTAAGGATAATATTTAACATTTATCGCGTGTATAAAATTTATATTAGTAGGTATTTTTTAAACCATATTAATATTTATTCCTGTCTAGGAACGTTAATGAGTGAACCATCGATGAATTGGTGTGGATATCAACTTGGTCATCGATCCCTTAACGACAACAAAGATGGATTAAGAGATTCATCGAGCCTTAACATAAGAGGATGAAATAAATAGGGTTAAATGACAGCCAAATTTTCCTCGACACAGCCACGCTCAAGTTATATAACAGAGAAGAAGAACAACAGTAACTAGGATTTTAACGTGTGCGTCTACCTATACCCGTATGGACAAATCACCTTTTATAAGACAATGGTTGACATTTTCCCTGTGTCCCAAGATTCACACTATTATCTTTTTCCTAAAATAATCTAAGATTTATATTATTATTATTCTTTTCCTAAAATAATATAAGATTTGTGTGATTGTCATTCTTTTCTTGAATAATCTAAGATTCAGTATCACGGTATCAAAAAGATAAGCGTCTAAAGAGATAGGGTGCTACGGAGTCGGGGAGCGGAGGAGTTAGGAGATGGCAAGGAGTCAAGCACTACGAAGTTGGGGCATAACGGAGTTAGGGTCAACCCAATTTCTCCCGACTTGGACCGCCACATCAATAGGGCTACCAACATCATTTATCCATGTGACATCCTTTGATTACCCCCAGATAACAAGTTTTCTCTTCAAATCTAATCAAATGAGGCGTAAGTTTGACTGACTGAACTATGGTGTGTCAAAATGGGATCATTCCAGCTACCTCTATTGCTATAACAATATTGCAAATCCTTTGTGTATTTCTGAAGAGAGTACGCATTAAATATCAGCATGTCTCTGCTAATATTATCTTTAAATGCAATCACTCCTTTTAAACATACCAGTTACATCATCTGCCTCGATTATTTAGCCCAAAATGTGCGTATCTCTGAGGTTGTCTCACATTCACGTGATATGACTCGTAGCATAAAAGACTAGACGTTCTGTACCAGGTAATGATTAATCAAATTTGATTTGTTCCATGCACTTGATGCTTCAGTTGAAGATTCATCTCACTCATGTAACAATAGATATTCAACGACCCTGGTTGATCAAACTAGAATATATTAGGTCAGATAAGGATGCCCTTACCCTTAACCTTGCATTCGCTACTTCTGCGTCTATCGTTCTTCATCTACGTCCTCTTTAAACTTTCGATGTCTTCTCGTTCAATAAGTTATTTATGTTAGGACCGATTTATAGCTAGAGGAGGGGTGAATAGCTCATTGCGTTCATTATCTTGCTTCGTGGTGATGATGATATGCAGCGGAATGAAACATGAAACACACTTACAACGCTAACACGAAGGATTTACTATATCCACATCAAGATGAGGTGACTAATCCAAGAATCCACACACACGAGCACTCTTCACTAAGAAAGAAACTCCTTCTCAGTACTATCGGAGGTGGAGAAACCTCTTACAATACCCACACAAGCATACAACTCAACGCAAGAAAAAAAATACATAGAACATAAATGAAAAACCTTCTTCTTGCTCTCTTGTTTCTTGTAGATACCTCTTGAACCTTGGAAGTGCAACAATACTTGTCTCCAAGAGCTTCCAAGAACTGGCGAAAAGTAGTCGGAGAAGTCATGTAAAGATCGGGAGAATCCTTGTGAAGAAGAAAGCGTGCAATGGCTTTATACTTGGCGTTTCCAAGGCTTCCAATCGATTGCCACGTGAGATCCACATCATCGCAGTCGTCCATCGCTCGCTACCTACGCAACGGTCATATCCCAATCGATCGGTCAATTGATTGTGGAGGCTTGAATCGATCGGTCGATCGATTCTGAGCACCTCTGTGCTCTTGCTGGAAAACTCTGAATCGATCGACTGATAGATTTATCTTTCACTCATCCACGCGAGAAATCCAGCCCTAATCGATCGCCCGATCGATTAGCGGTACCCAATCATTCAGCCGATCAATTGGGGACCCTTCTATGCTCGTGATAAAAACTCTCAATCGATCAGCTGATTGATTGGGCTTGGTTCAATTTGATCACTTGATCAAATTGACCAACCCTAGCTCATCCGTATCAAGTCTAGGGCTCCCAAACGCAATATTCAGTCAACCGTGACCTGTTGAGACTTCTCATACCTAGCATCCGGTCAACATTGACCTGCTGGGACTTTTCTACCAAGTATCCGGTCAAACCGTTAACCCACTGGACTTTTCTTCTCGTGCCAAGTGTTCGATCAACCTTGACCCACTTGAACTTACCGTCTCGTGCCAAGTATACGGTCCTCCATGACCCACTTTGACTTCCTTCCACCATCTATCCGGTCATCCTTGACCCATCTAAATTTTCTTGTGCCAAGTATCCAGTCACTTCTTTGACCTACTTGGGCTTCCCATCACCAGGTGTCCGATTAACCTTGGCCCAACTAGATTTCCACGTGCCTAGCTTCACTCACCGGGTCTTTCCATCTGCCTAGTTTCACTCATAAGGATTTTTCATCTGCCTGACTTTACTCACCAAGACTTCCTACTGTCCGGTTTCACTCACCAGAACTTTCACCTAACTTCACTCACTAGGATTTTCACCTGGCTTCACTCACTAGAATTTTTTCACTACCCCGCTTAACTCACTAGGACTTTCACTACTAAATGTCCAGTCAACACTAATCCACTTGGATTTTCGTTTTCGCCAACATTCCTGTTGGACTTGTCTTTGCCTAACCTCAAGTTAGGACTTTTCCAGTCAAATATCCAGTCAACCTTAACCTACTTGACTCTTCTTCATATCAAACTAGTCAAACTTTGACCAGAGGAGAATTGCATCAATAATCTCCCCAATTGAACGATTGCACCTGCAATCTCCATATATTGTCAAACATCGAAACCAAAATATCAAAACTCAGGCTTGAGCCAACTCAAACTTAGTCAACTTAGTCAACCTTGACCTAGGAATATTGCACTAACAATCTCCCCCTTTTTGATGTTTGACAATACCTTTAAGTTAGGTTGATCCCATAGCCTCAAATTCTTCTTCATACCAAAGCATGAATTAGGGTTTCCTTCATTCTCTCCCTTTCCTAGAGAGCAAACTCCCTCTTTAGGTAATGAAGGCCTAACTTAAACCCTACATTCTCCCCCTTTGGGACATATCAAAAACTCTTCATCTGAATAGTTACTCATACATTGTTCACAACTTCAATCGTTATTCACAACACCACAATGAAGGTCTCATACCCTTCATTGTCTTCAATGCTCACTCTTGAGCATTTACTCTAACGAAGGTTTACCACCTTCCATGGTATTTGAAAAAAAATAAAATTTCATATCCGTAAAGAGTGACACCCCCTAAAGACATGCTCTAAACTTCTGTCATTGCACTAACAATGACTTAGAATTCCTAAATCTTTAGGAAACCCAAAACTTAAAGTTTTGAGGTTTAAGTATCAATATTTGAATGCAAACCTCAACCTAAACTTCAACCTAGTGTTCCTTAACCATTTCTCCTTATTTTCATCATGAAAACTATCCTTAAATGTATATAAATATATTCAAAGGGGTTAGGAGTGGTTAATAAGGCTAAAAATATTAAAATCAGACTTTCCCAGTCAAAATCAGTCTTCTTAATCGATTGGGGTTGTAACTTAATCGATTGACACCATTTTAATCGATCCAGCGATAAATTTCGTGAGCTTCTGTTCATGTAAAATACCCTTGAATCAATCCACTAATTGATCCAGGTGTGAATGAATCGATCGGTTGATCGATTTAGTGAGATTCTGCTCATGGGAAACACATCTCAATTGATCGGCTGATCGATTAAGGCACTCAAATCGATCGGCTGATCGATTGAAGCTCTGATTTTCTGAAAGTTAATTTCAGCCAAAATTCAAAAATACCCTAAAAATTCTAAAAATCATGAAACTTCTTATAGACATTATTTAGGTTATATATTATCATGGAAAAAATAGTTTTCTAAGAAAATACACTTTATTTTCAAAGATTGACACAAACTTGAAAACTTGTAAAAACTTCAATATTTTTTCAAGTTTGTGTTTAACTTTTCAATGATGATTACTATCAAAAGATAGCCTTCACCAAAGTTTTCTAAAGTATATTTAAAATAATTTTTAAAATCAATTTTCAATCATGTTCTTTGAGCTCAATACACATGACTTGTACATTAGCTTTCCCAATGATTGGAATACGCATAACTATGTGTTTTGATGAAATTAAAACACAAATAGATGCACTTAATCAACATCTTGAGTCTTGTTCATCATCCTAACATCTCACTTATATCTAATGTGCACTAAAACACATATAAGTCAACTTATAGTCTTTATGAGATGTAGATTTTGGTTTTACCCTAAACTAGAGATCATGCATATCTATCTAGGCATTTTAGGAATTATAAGCATGCACCTAGGATGTCACTTATTAGTAAATGTCATTGTCCTTAAGTATAAAGAAATTAAAATAATGCATGATGATTTTATGGCATATATCAAAATAAGTAATTTTCAAAAGAAAACATACTATGACTGCATGATGTATATATGACATGACATGATATTTTTGTTGTATTTTTCATAATAAGCATGAATGCAACATATGATGTCATGGCATATGATGGGCAAACAATCATGACAATTAGCATAAATAAAATATACCTAGATAATCTATCTAAGTATCCTTAATTCTTTAGCTAAGCTTAAAATTAAATCTAGATTGCCCTCATTTTCATAAGAATATGTCAAACTCCCAACTTGGCATTTCTTTTGATTTTCCACATTTGTGCCAATTCAAATTAAATCAAATTCCTCAAATTTTGGCACTTGTTACTCTTCAAAAGAGTAAACATCTTATCCTTTACATTTTCAAGGATTAACAATATTTTGAAAATGCCTCCAAGTGTCAACTTTATTAAGGTTGGATTAACCACCCTACCCATTTAGAGTTTACATTCTCTAAACCCATCTAGGGTATAGAGAATATGCTCCTTGGAACCCAAAGTCTATTGGTACTCCTTAGATGCTCTAGATACTCACTAAGGATAATTTCCCTAGTTACCTTCCTAATGACCTTTATAGGCTTCTTAGAGGCCTTGGTTAGTTCATCTAGGTCAACTTTAGGGATTGCTTCCCTTGTGATCTTCTTAGTGACTTGCTTAGACTTTTTAGAAGTTTTAGTCACATTGATCTTTGCAAAAATATTTCAATGGATAACTTTTCTTGTATCTTTGATTTGACCCCTAAACTTAGGATTGATTCCATAGCTATATGGAATCTTATGATAAGATGTCACTGTTGAATCGATGAGTTTCGTTAGAAGGGGGGTGAATAGCGATTAAAAAAATGAGATACACAGTGGAAAATAAACAAGTCAAAGCAAACACAAAGATTTACTTGGTTCGGAGCCTTTAGCGACTCCTACTGTAAGGCCCGCAAGGGTGCTTTCGATGGTCAATCACTAATAATTTGAGAGTTTATTACAAACTAAGTACAAGAATTAATTAGCGAAGAAAATGTTGGGGCAATTTCCCTAGGTTATGTTTGACCAGTTTGACTAAGCTTGAGTTGAGTCAAGCTTGAGTCGGGAATTGAGTTTTCATGTTTGACAATATATGGAGATTGCTGGAGCAATCGTCCGATTGTGGAGATGGTCAAGGGATTGACCAGGTTGATGAGAAGACAAGTCAAGTGGGTCAGTGTTGACTGGAGACTTGACCGGGTAAGTCCTAACTGGAGTTTAGGCATATGGAAAAGTCCTAACTGGAGGTTAGGCAAGAGAAAAGTCAAATAGGTCAATGTTGACATGAGACTTGACTGGGAAAGTCCTAATTGGAGATTAGGCAAAGGTAAGTCCAGCAGGAAGGTTGGCAAGAGTGAAAATCCAAGTAGGTCAGTGTTGACCATACTTGGTGACAAAAGTCCTGATAACTGAGATCAAGCAATTGGAAAGTCCTAGTATAACTAGGCAAAGGGAAAGACCTGGTGAGGAGCCAGGCAACTAGAAAGTACAAATGCGATCTTGGCAAAAGGAAAGTCCTGGTGAGGAGCCAGGCAATTGGAAAGTCCAAATGTGATCTTCGAAAAGGGAAAGTCCTGGTGAGGAGTCAGGCAATTGGAAAGTTCAAGTGTGATCTTGGCAAAGTAAGTCCTAGTGTGACTTGGCGAGGAGAACCCAACAACTAATATGAGGCTGATGAAAGCTCCAGAAGGCAAGGTGTGAAGGATGGGGAGATATCCGAGGGACGCAAGGCTGATGGAGGAGGCTAGAAGGCTAGTTCAAGGTTGTCCGGGAGTAGCCAAATGCTAGGCGTACAAATCCAATAGGTCACGGTTGACCAAGAGTTGGGTTTGGGAAGCTAGACTTGTGTTTGAGTCAAGTCCAGGGTGTTCAATTGATCGGGCGATCGATTAAACAAGCTCCAATCGATCAGCCGATCGATTGGGAGCATTACTTGCAAGCACAGAAGCTTTCCCAATCGATCGGGCGATCGATTGGGATCTACCAATCAATCGGTCGATCGATTGGGGAGGAGAAGCTCTCGCGCGGACGCGAGAGCACAGAATGGGTTTGAATTGATCGGTCGATCGATTCAGATGGTCCCAATCGATCGGTCGATCAATTGGGAAGTGACCGTTGAGCATGAAACGAGCAATGGATGACTGGGATTGTGCAGATGTGACATGGCAATCGATTGGGACTAATTTGGATCGATTGGGAGCACTATATAAAGTCTGGGCGGAGCGTTTTCTTCGCCAGAACTTTGCGTTCTTTCCTGCAACTCTTCTATGACATTCACAGCGATCTTCTCCAAGCTTACAATGCCAGTTCTTGAAGGTTCTTGGAGGTACGTCCAAGTCAAGAGACGAGTTACAACAAGAAGAAGAAGCTAGGGTTAGGGTTTGGTGTACAAATCTTGTAAAATTTCCCTTGTATATGCTTCTCTTTGTATTTTGTGTTGTATTGTGAGCTTGTAAGACTTCTTCGCCTTTGGTAATTACCGTAAATGAGTGATTTCATAGTGGAGGGTGCGTGAGTATGTGGATACTTGGACTAGTCACCTCTTTTTGAGGTGGATACCAAGTAAATCTCTAGAATTAGCGGTGTTTGTGTTTGTATTGTATTTTCCGCTGCATATCAAGATGAAGCAAGCACAAGCACGCGACGAGACGCTATTCACCCCCCTCTCTAGCGGGCATATCGGTCCCAACAGAAAACCCGACAATAAGAAAAGAAAGATAAAACAAACTAGCACTTGTCGGAGAGCTTTCACAACGTCGCAGGAGCACAAGAGAGCAAATTGTGAGTTGTTTCATTGTTATGTTAAGCTTCAGCCTTTACCCTCCTTATATAGGAGGTTCGGGGTGCCCTGAATATGACATAGCCGACCCAACCAGGATGCTCCACGTGGTGAGGCGACGTTGAGGATAGAAATTACATTCCGGGTGCTCAGATCCTTCCCGGGCGCCCGGACCACTCTTCTCTGGAAAGTCCTTCTCCTGTACAAAAGAGTTAGTCCGAGCCAAAATGTAAATAATATTATCCTGCAAAATAAAGTGTTAGCACAGTTATAATTAACACTCATAATATTAGCTAGATTTCGTCTTCTCGAGACCGGAATCTAGTCACGATCTCGACTTAGATATCCGAAATGGATCTAAGTCGGATTGACGCCTAATGTTCCCTTCCCGGGAACGCGTTCTCACAGTCACTCCCCTCTAGTGACTTACCTCCACTTACCTGTCAGACGTCCAGCCAGCCCTTCGACCCGTCTGAGCTTCGTGCCAGCTATCCGATCAGCCCGTCGACCTAGCTGAACTTCATGTCAAACGTCCGGTCAGCCCATTGACCCGTTTGGACTTCATGCCAGCTATCCGGTCAGCCCGTCGACCTAGCTGGGCTTCATGCCAGACATCCGGTCAGCCCGTCGACCTGTCTGGGTTTCTCCTGCACACTCAATCAGAGTGTTAAATAACAACGAAACTAACTTAACCTATTTTGTATTCATCAAAACTTGAGTTAGACCGTTAGTGCTAACCGCACCAACAGTTTCTCCTTTTTGATGCAATGACAACCTGGTTAAGTTAGTGAAAAATATATGTAAATGAAAACAAGCATTTATAGGGTTGTTAAGTTAGCTTTGTTTTAAATTTTATTGTTTAACTAACTTAACCACCTAACCCTCCCCCTTTGGCATTCATAAAAAATAAACATAGTAGAATTCAAATATTTTTCAAAGGATTTTGAATAAGTTTTTCAAATATTTTTCAAAGTATTTTTTAATAAGTTTTCAAATATTTTCAAGTATTTTAATAAGTTTTTCAAATATTTTTCAAGAATTTTGAATAAGTTTTCAAATATTTTCAAGTATTTTTAATAAATTTTTCAAATATTTCAAAGGATTTTGAATATATTATTTTTCAAAAGGATTTTGAATAATTTTTCAAATATTTTCAAGTATTTTTATATTTTCCAAATATTTTTCAAGGATTTTTGAAAAGGATTTCAAATATTTTTTCAAAAGATTTTAAGATAATTTTTTAATTAAAGTTTTGAAAAGTTTTTCCTTTGCTATCAAATACTTTAATTATCCATCAGAGATTTGGAGCTTGAGTCCCTGTAAGTGATCATCCCTATTCTTCTCTTCCTGTTTATATTATTTATGGTAAAATCTAGGATCCTATCAACATGGAAAAATGATATGCAGAGGGAAAAAATCCCAAGTAAAAGCTAAGGGATAGACACATAAAGTGATTTGTGTCTATCCCTGAGCTTTTCCTTGAGATTTCTCTCTGCATATCATTACTCATCAACATGTTTGTAAAACCACCAATCCTATTGCCCCTCTACACCACAACCCATTTTCAACAATTGCCAACTCTAGATTTCTGCTGATGCTATCCTAACTTTGGCATCTTTTTAACCTCACATAATACTTAACACCGCCTTCCACATTGGGATGTGCTGACTTTTAACACTAGTAGACCTCAACCAATCACAAGCATAAAGTATCATCAACATCTCGTGCTCTGGTCTCTACAATACAGACTTGCCTTCTTAAAGCATAGTTTTTCATAGGTCTTTGTTTCTTTAAGAGAAGAAACAAATGTTAAAAAATTGAATTTAGGATGTTCTTAACTCGAATTTAAAAAATATAGAAGAAAAATTCATTCCAACACAGAGACGAGATTTTTAATTGGTTGCAAAGTGAAAAAAAGAATGTGAAGTAAAGTTTTAAACTAGGTTCTAGACATTTAGTCATGGAGGTTGAGGTATTGAGTTTCATGAGTTAGTTTTGGGCAATCATGTACAATTTATTGGTTAACTAATTTGATTCATGGAATAAGTTTTTCAGATTTCAGTTTGAACATCTTCGGATACTGATATTTTCTTTATTTGTTATAGGGAGTTGAAAGAGAAATGTTGGGTGGACTTTATGGAGACCTTCCTCCTCCTGCAGCAGCTGATGAGGAGAGAAGCAACAGTTCATCTGTTTGGTCAAGCAGTGGAAAGATGGCTCCGCCCACGTTGCGAAAGCAGTCAACTGTATTCTCACCACCTCAGTCTATTTTGAGGAATCAACAGTTACAGATCAAAGCTAAAAGTTCAATCACACCACAACCAAGGCCACTGAGTGCTTCCACTCCACCATCTTTGCTAGAAAATGATACCAAAGGCCCAGCTTTTCAGCCAGCTCTTGTTGGTGTGACATCAACAGTCATCGAGGAATATGATCCTTCTAGGCCAAATGATTATGAGGAGTACAGGAGAGAGAAGAAGAAAAGGATTGCAGAGGCAGAAATGAAGCGGGAACTAGATAGGAGACGCCGGGAAGAGGAGGAAAGGGAGAAGGAGAGGGAACGAAGGGAACAGGAAGCTGCAGAGAGAGAAGATAATGATCATCGATCAAGGTCCTCATCACTGAGTGTATCTGGTGAAGAAGCCTGGAAAAGACGTGCTTCCATGAGTGGAGGAGTTCCTCCAAAATCACCTTCTCCGCCTCCAAATGGAGATGGATTTAGCATTGGAAAGTCAACTACTGCCGGATTGGGAATTGGTGCTGGTGGACAAATGACTGCTGCACAGAGGATGATGGCAAAAATGGGTTGGAAAGAAGGCCAGGGTCTTGGCAAACAGGAACAGGGTATTACTACTCCCTTGATGGCAAAAAAGACTGATAGGCGAGCTGGGGTTATTGTTAATGCTAGTGAGCCTAAATCCGAGAAGAAGGTTAAAAGTGTCAATATGAACAGCCCACCCACTCGTGTCGTACTACTACGAAACATGGTAAGACAGTCCAAAAAATGCATGCTTCAAATAACAGAAGTTCATTTTGTTCATTCAACTGTCTGATACAAGATTATTCTGTTGAGTATATTTGTCTACTTTCTTGCATAGAAACCTTTAGGCGCCGCACATGAATTTGGGTCTTCAGTAATTTGCTTAGTTTTAGATGCCGTTGAATTTAACAGCGGTATACTTTATCAAGGCACCTTGTTTTTGTTTGCCTATGGTACTTAGTTTAAGAGATGGTCCTGTTCTCGATCAGCAAGGGGCCATTGCATGTCTAACTCCTAGAAAACTCAATTCTCCAGAATGATGGTTCTGGTCACATCACATTTAAGAATATTTAGAAGACTGAGGAGCGATTCTATGCCTTGTCTTAATTTTATTGGTAAAGATCATTCAAAGTGGTTGCACTTCATCAAATCCACTTTGCATTTTACACAAGGCTGACTTCATTTCATGTAATTGTGTATTTGCGATGTTTTTGGCATTCCTTTTGAACACAGTTCTATCTTGTCAAATTAATTATTTGGACACTAAAAGTTTCAGAATAGTTTTCTACTAAATGCTCATTAGGCTTTCGTAACAGCAGTCTTGTTGCTCCTTTTGCATTAAAGTATTTTTTTTTCAACGTAACAAGTAAAAGAGTAGTTGTTAGTGCTGAGGAAAAAAAATCTTCCATTTCGGTCAGAATTAATATCACACACTAAGGCACTAGGGATCAACCCTCCAAAATTTTGTAGGTTTGTTTGGATTCTTTTTGAGTAAAATTTTTACCTTTTGTTTTATTGAAGCAATTTTGGGTTGAGAGCTCAAAATGTTACTTTTTCATTATTTGCTTTAGATCACTTTTGAAGTACTGTTACTTCTGTGTCTTGGAATATTGTTTCTCACTATGATTTTTTAGCACTTGGCAATCTCTTTAGGTCAATATTTCCAGTGAAATGTTTCTTGCTATGCTCGACTTGTGGATTATAGACAATTAAAAATGGTTATTTGAAATGGCTGCTGAACGGGTGAAACTTTTCCCACTTGCTTAACTTGTGGATTGTAGATGATTAAAAATAGTTTATTGAAATGGTTGCTAAAGAGACCATTTTTCTCAGGTTGGACCAGGAGAAGTAGACGACGAGCTTGAAGATGAGGTCGCATCAGAGTGCACAAAATATGGCACTGTTACACGAGTGTTGATATTTGAGATAACCGAACCAAACTTCCCAGTAGAAGAAGCAGTTAGGATCTTTGTGCAATTTGAGAGGTCAGAGGGCGCGACAAAGTCATTGATTGACCTTGATGGGCGTTTTTTTGGCGGAAGAGTGGTGCACGCTTCATTTTATGATGAGGAAAAGTTTGGAAACAATGAGTTGGCTCCGATGCCTGGCGAAGTGGCTGGTTACCAGTAAGATTATTAACTCGACAAACAATTGGAAGGTTAGGACTTGCTGCTATGGTGGCATTTGCAGTTGGGTATCTCCTTCCTATTTGCTTTCCTAATCTTGGTAGAGTATTTTTTTGGCAACTTGATGCGATGTGGTAACTATGCTTCTTGTTGTAATACTCAATGCAGTGGTTTACTGTGCATGCCTAATTTATGAATTGAGTTAATATTCAATTCTAGTTTATTGTGCATGCGATGTGGCCCTTCTTTGATTTGCTAGTAGAAGCCAGCCTCTAAGATGTTCGCTGCATTTGAGATTGATAGGAATGATGTTTTTTACTTTAAGCTATAGACTTGGAAACATAGATGATCATGATTTTATATATCAATGGTTGTTTCTTTAGATTAAAGGGAGCCTTGCTGCTATGTGATTTTATGATTGAGTTTGAGTCGTGGAAACAATTAGGATAAAATTTGGTATAATAGATTCAATGTGATTCAGTTCTTGTTCTAGCTTTCGGATCTGTATTAGTGGGAATTTAGCGCATACCTTTAAGTTGTTTCTTTAGATTCATAATTACATGCAATATTTATATTTTTTTCTTGCTATCCTATGGTTAATATAATATTTCTTAGAACTCGTACAGTAAACAATCAATGCCAAAGGTTCTATTGTATTATTATTTTATCATAATTAGCAATATTAATCTCTATGGTGTGAAGTGATTAGAATTTGAAAAATGAATTTGTGAAAATTTTATGTTTATTTTTACTCAAGATTTTTTTAAACATGCATATATTTTATCCATCAAAGAAAACGAAATGATAGTCCTTTGAATCTGACTTTTTTTTTTTTTTTTTTTTTACTATTTTTCATGAAAAACTTTCTATCGGTAGGTAATGGTGTTCTTAGGTTAAATACTTACAACTCTCGCTCTTTCATTTGAAAATTTTAACTAAGATAATAACTTTAATATCATTTTCGATAGATTTTCTATGTTTTTTTTATATATTCATCCATTTGAATATAAGGATTTCAACAAAGAAGCTTATTTTATAAAGACATTTATGTTCTGTTTAATATGGGGAAACAAATTTAATATGGAAAAAAAAATCCTTAGAAAAAGGTTAGAGAAAGAATAGAGAAAAGAAAGAAATCCGAGAGAAATAAAATTAAAAAAAATACAAATAACAAAGACAAAAAAGAAAATAAATGGACAGATCAACTCACGGCCGTCGCTTGCGGCTGCACAATTCGACCTCGCCCGCAGCCGTGAGGCATGTTTGCGGTTGCGAGCACGTCGAGAGAAATTGAAGAGGGGAAGAGAAAATTGATTTCCATCCGGTCGAATGAAAAATATATTATAAAAAATATCCGCACAGGAATTGTTATATCCACGAGGAAGAAATATATTTCATTCTTTTTAAAATACATAAGGCAATTTCCCACCATGATTTTTTTTACCTTAACAATGTTTAGATCAATAATTGAAAATTTGAACCCCACATATTGACCTAACTAATTGGTCTTGAGATTAATTTTCAACATATATAAAATATCTTGTTAGGTGTCGTTTGAGTTCTTGGGCAGAATATAAATATATATTAAATGGCAAAACTATCAGTTCTCGTCCTAGTAATATTTGTTAAGGGTGAAAATATAAATAAAAGAAATTAGAGAAGCAATTTGTAGAATTCGAAATCACAATCCAAGGGTAACAAGAATTCTAAACCTTGAGGGGGAATTTGAAATAATGCTACATTAATTAATTAAGAACGTAAACCAAATATTTTTAATATCACTTTTAAAATACCTTTAAAATCATTTTATATTTAAATAATGAAAACTAAAATAACAATAAAAAAATACAAGCCAAGCATGCTGATTCTGCTTGAGAGCGCAACGCGATGAAGAGCTGGGGGCGACAGACGAAGAATTTAGGGAATAAACGGATGACGACTTCGGAGAAGAGAAACCACTGCGGATCTGAGAAAATCAAAACAGATCCGAAGAAATATAACCAGAGAATACCTTCCCAGTGAAAGGAATAGCACGTCGAAGCTAGATCGGAGAAACTCAAAGTCGATCTAGGGAAGACTCCGACAAATTGGAATGCCACGATAAAGGAAACCCAGCTCACGACCCCAGCGAAATCTATCGTCTCCTGCACACCACGCAGCCAATCAACCAGACGTCAGTTACCTAAGACCGAGGTAGGAATCCTTTGCTAGACCCTCCGACACTCAAGTTAGCTCCTTCTGTTGCCGTTAGGAAGGAAGAAGAAGTACAGTGAAAACTGGAATGAAACTAGGGTTTCAGTGCTGATGTAATGTGCGCGTACCTGGCCAACGGAAGAGATTTCCTTTTTTATACCACTTCATATAACCTCCGTAGTCATGAAGTAGACCCCGATTTATTAGAGTTTGTTCTCAGATGACATAAGTACTTACAATAATAGTTTAAAGAATCTTTTTCATACCCCAAATGTACCTTCTTTGTCGTCTAGCATATTTACAGGAGTTTTTAGAAGCTGTTTCCGCCAAATTGTCATATGATTGTATATTATTCATACATCATCTATATTTGGTTGTAATACTCCTTACTGGCTATGTTCACGAGATTTAATGAATGTGAGTGTTCTTATGCCCGGCTTGATTTTGCTAAGTTGATTTCATACTAATAGCCTTCTAAAGGTATGTATTGATATACCCGCCCGATATCACATTACCGAGTAAATTCGTCCGGGGTTGTTCTACCGACCGCGCTAAGTCGAGTCCCTCCTAGTGACTTAAGTTCATACGTCTGCTCGATCACCCGAAATTATATTACCGAACGAGCTATGTATATGCTCGTTCGGATTTATTTTACCGACCGCGCTAAGCCAATTCCCTCCTGCCGACTTAAGTTTGTAGGTCTGCTCGGTCGCTCGGAATTATATTACCGAACGAGCTATGTATATACTCGCCTGAGTTGATTCTACCAACTGCACTAAGCCGAGTCCCTCCTAGTGACTTAAGTTTGTACGTCTGCTCGGTCAGTCGAAATTATATTACCGAACGAGCTATGTATATGCTCGTTCGGATTTATTCTACCGACCGCGCTAAGACGAGTCCCTCCTAGTGACTTAAGTTCGTACGTCTGCTCGATCGCCCGGAATTATATTACCGAACGAGCTATGTATATGCTCGTTCGAGTTTATTTTACCGACCGCGCTAAACCAAGTCCCTCCTAGTGACTTAAGTTAGTACGTCTGCTCGGTCGCCTGAAATTATATTACCGAACAAGCTATGTATACGCTCGTCTAAGTTTATTCTACCGACTGCGCTAAACCAATTCCCTCCTGGCAACTTAAAGGTAGATCCGCTACCTTAGCGGCCCCCTAGTGCCGGCCCTACGGATATGCAGGGAGGTTCATGCAGGTACACAGGCCATAGGCGCATGCCGAGATAAACCCCAGGTCGTCAGTTCCTGAGAATCGACCTCTGGCCATTACGCCAGAGATACCATGCGCCCACCGTCTGCGCTACGCCCTGGGGGCAAAACTCTCCTCCCCTCCTCCTCCTCCTCCTCCTGGCAACTTAAGTTCGTACGTCTGCTCGATCGCCCGAGATTACATCACCGAGCGAATTAATCTTGACCGAACCTCCTTACTTCTTCTTTCTTCTTTCTTCTCCTTATAATCCTTTTCACATTATTACACGGACTCCACTCCTTATAACCCATATCACATGCCATAATAGCTCTAGCAAAAATGCAAAATTTAAAAATGATTAAAAAAAACTTTAATGACAATTATTTCTTAATCATTAAAAACAAAAACAAAAACCAACAGAAAAAAAATTGAACAAAAATGGCAGATTACATTGAACATCCAAAGCCCAACATCGCAATCACATCAAGTTCATGTTAACTTGCAAACCTGGATCCGATATCCCAAGAACTATGTTGGTTTTCGCATGTTTCGGCCGGCCCGAATCACTTCATCCACCAGAAGCAGTTGGGAAGCGATAACAGGTCTGCAAACAGAAATGGAACCAGTAGTTAAATGGCTAGTGAGAATCAAGTAATTTGTTGGCAGTGGTGTCCAGTAATACTTACCCCGAGTTTATGAGCTGACGTTTTACTGAATAGTTATCAAAGATGCCTTCCATCTGTGGATCTACCGGAGTACCGGTATGAAGATTCAAACCCACAATGATGCCTCTGTCATGCTCACCCTTTGAAATCATATATGATGGAGAGGTTAGATCATGATTCTAACTTGAATTGTGCAGGAAAAATATCGGTGTAGCATATCGCAAGAGAGGCCTTTACCGAGATTGCAATAATGGCATCCAAGGTGTCGTGGCCAGAGTTCTCTGCCAGTGTCTTCGGAACCACGAGAAGAGCATCAGCAAAAGCTTCGACTCCGATTTGTGCACGCTATTTATGACTGAATGTTAGACGAACATCAAGATAGTTGGATGTCTTACATATAAGAGCAGCTTACCCCTTGAACAGTTTTCTTTACATTGTTGATCAAATGCTGTCTCGCTGCAACCTCAAAAGCCCCAGCACCCTGTCAAAAACAAGATGGCGAAGATATTAATATCAGAATTTGTTCAATGCTTACAGTTTCGAAGATATGCAACAGAAGGTGGAAATGAAGTAATATGATGCAGCATTTGCATGACTAGCAATTAACATAAACAGAAGAAATCAAATCCATGGCGACATTTCACAGACAAGTTGAAAATAATAGAAGACAAGATTCAGGAAATGCAGTGTAGGTTAAGGAAACTTGGAGCAGTTTTAAATTACTCTAGTTATTGTTGGTGTTTTGCCAAAAGATATTGATAATATTCCTTATAAAACAAAGTTTGTCGAATAAAGTGTTGATTTCTTCTATTCATTTTCTACTATGTTTTCGATGTTACAGTATTAGACCTGCTTGACCTTGAACTCTGCATTAATGTGCCAGTAGAGAGATAAGATCCGTAGAAGATTGGATAAACCTGCACGAGTAGGCTGAATCTTTACCTTAGGATTGTAAGCCATCCCTACAGCTTGTCTCTGGCTCATTCTCTCTACTCTTATTTATTTATTTACATCATAATTTGTTGATTAATTTTTAATATCTTTGATCATAATTGTTCTAGTGCAAATTTATTGGTTGAATATTTTGTTAAATTGATGATCGTAATATTTCCACTAACCGAAAGTATATGGTTGTTTGACCTCTCTGCAGCAGAATTACTCATACCTTGATGCTTAGACAAAACAAAACTTATCAGACATGGACACCATTTAGTTGCTGTCTATCTTGTGCCAGAAGCCTTGGTTTTCAGTGCAACTAAACTAGACCAATAATAGTTTATCTCGACTTATTTCATGCATCTCTTTCAAATATTTCAGATATTTGAAACTCACCAGAACAACAGCTTCATCTTCAATTGTATTCTTGACAGATCTGAGGCCATCACGAGCAGCATCCTTGATTTGAGCAATGGTATGATCATTTGGTCCTACAATAAAGATGACAATAACCTTCATTGATATTCCAATTATATGTTTCAAAGGCTAATAAAAAAGAAATTATCAAAATAATTATGCAACCTTTGATCAAGATAGTACAAGAGCGAGGGTTTTTCACATTCTCCACAAAGGTATACTTTTCTTCACCGAGAATATGCTCATAAACAAGCCCAGCCCAACCAAGACAGACAACCGTCAAGTCATCGACGGAGTTAACAGCTTCCCCACCACAAGCCAAAACCAATCTTTCCATATTCCTCCTCTTAGCTCTTCTAAGTGCAATAATCTAAAGGTACTCGCGAAAAGAAGAAAATAAACATCATATTTCTGTAATGTTTACAAAATCTGGAGAGTTAATAGCAGTTGATGTTGCAAAAAACATAGATCCTTATTGTTCACGACTACAAAAAAATCACTAGCGGCAAATATTAAACAAGTGAAAAAATGGCTAACCAAAAGCTGAAGCAATCAAACATCACTAGTATTCACGCACAGAATTAGAAACAGAAAAATGTAAAATACAATATGGCAAGGCAAGAGCAGATTATGTCATAAATTCCTGCCATTGCTATATAGTCAAACACCACCGTAAATAAGCTGTTTTAGAATACTGCACGTCATTGATAGCTTTGGTCATACAACATATCATCTACATCAAATTGAAAAGGCTAGTTATATTCGTTGATAGCTTTGTGCGCAAGAAGATATAACATGATCATGATGAACACAACTAGGCAAAGTTGAAAGTTTCACCTAGGTACAACTTGAACAGAAAAAAAAATGTCAATAATTAAGTGAGGGCATGATTTACCCCTGCTCTGGCAAGTAGGTCTAGAGATGGAGGATCAATGCCTTTTTGGTTAATCACAACAAAGTTTTTGTCGTTGCCTGAACAGACCTGCATTGAAGGAGGAATTTAAGGAAACAGAAAATATATGAGAATTGAGATCATTTGAAGGATTCAGAAAATATTAATTTGCCTTGTTTTTCAGTTCAATGATCTTCTTTACTCGCTCATCAACTTGACGTCGTTCAGCAACTACCATTTGTTCCCTCTGCTCAGCATTGGAGTAAAAAAACCCTGCATTTATTTCACTGAAAAGAGAACACATCAACCGCATATGTATGAGAAGTAAGGTTCTTGATTATCAGGACTAAAATTGAAAACAAACAAAATGCTTGACTGGTTGTGGTATAGGCGCATAAATGCAGAGAAAGGTATCATTATCACATTATGTGATGAACATTGTACACAAAAAAAAATTGTTAGCTAAGGATTCAATGGAGTTGATTGATAGAATGATTGGAATGAAGTATTAAAATACAACATAATAACCACAAGTTGAGTTTCTACAAAGCAACTAAGAAAACTATACTTGTCAAAGTTTGTTAATGACAGATTCTTAGTTATTTTGGGCAATAAAAACTCAGTTTGCATCCAGGAATTTAGAGAGGAAGTAATTTTCAATTTTCAAATTAGCCACATGAATTTATAGATAAATGACAACAAATAAAAGTTCTACATATGGAAAAACTGAATTATCTCATCTACTAGTTTCTTTTTTCATAAATACTAGATGACGAAGAAACAGATTAAGATTCACCTCTTCTCATATTCCAAGGAGACATTGCAAGTCAAGATATAGCAATTTTCTGCCCTCCGCTTCATATCAGGATGTCGAGATCCATGATCAAGGACAATGCCTTCAACCTTGAAAAGGAAAAAAAAATGGACACACTAATTATGTGAAGCAATTAATAAAAAGCAATCCCTCAATACAGAATAGTTAATTCTTATGTGGTTCTAAGTGGGTAAAACCATTGATGACCAAGAGAAAAATGCAGCAGAAGTACTCATGCAAAGAAGCTACTTGCTCCTAACAATTTGGCTACATAACTTGGTGAATCTTGTATATGCCTTTGTTAACAAGTGCTTTAGTGACATTTGTAGAATTAATTTTCAGTAAAGTATCCTATATCAATTTCATTTACAGCAAATACTCTATATATTCGCTCATTTGCAAGTTTCTAATAGCTTCTAGCCACTCTCTTGCACATATCATTCCTCTGTAAAATCAGTGAAGAAACCACCAAAAACTACAAATTCCAAAGGAAAAAAAAATTCCAGAACTAATGAATCCAAATCCCTAAATATACAAGAAAAAACAGGTGGACCATGCAATACCACATTCAATGTGAACAACCAACAAGAAGCACAGGGTTGTTTAAGGCACTATAAGGCACCTAGATCCCATATTGTCCAAGACCTAGGTGCTTCCAAAACGATTCAAGGTGTGTAAATATAAAAAATTCTTAACAAATAAACCAAATTATTAATAATATCTTATAGTTCATAAACAGTGTGAATTTATCAGTTGACTAAATGTTAAACAATATGTTAATAACCTATATTATCTTCATTATAAGTGTGCAGCAACTATTTGAGGTTTGTTGCATGGATCATATCTTTTAATTGGGTTCTTTCTATGCCAGGCTATATCCCTAACAATATTCTAAACATATAAAAAAAATTTATAAATCAACAAAAAAAAAAATAGTCTCCAATACCTTAGACCTTCTACCTAATCAATTCTCCTCTACTAACCATAGAATCTATTGCTCACCTTGAAGCATCTTCATACCATCTTAACCCATTTCTATTTTTTTATCGACATTTGGAGCTACACCTATTTGCTTAAATAGTAGTTAATTTTATTCTATCCCACCTTGCAAGTAATATCACATATCTATCTTAAATTCTCAACCCTATATAATTAATCCTTAGTAGTACGAAACAATTACTTAATAACATATAGTTATAGTTTATTAGTTAATGACATATATTTAAACCATATTAAACCATCAATAATACATATGTTAGGGTTTATTAATAATATTAGATTATTAGTATTAAAGTATTAATCAACAAAACATAATAGTTAACAATTATCAATTATTAACTTATAAAACAAAACATAAAGTTACGGATTAAGATATCAAAAGTTTAGTTCAGTGTTTCACAACCACAATAATTAGTCATCTTTGGTAGACAAATATCATCAAGATAAGTTCTTAATCATCAAATATCATAAAGTTATTGCACATATGTTCGCCATTGTTCCTTTTCACCAGATATATGCAGTCTTGGCCTGCAAAAGCATCGCCCTTGGTCTCCTAGGCAGATAAACTGCTATATCAAATATGAGATGAAGTCCCTTGTCTAAAATGCAATTTCTTTTTAAAACAATGGTCACTTGCCTCTCAATGAAGCCTCATTATATTTGATCGTGTGACTAATCTCTATTGTTGACTGAGTCACACAACAATTTTTGGTTAACAAAACTTTTCCTAAACAGATAGCCACCTACAAAGATCACCACCAGAAATTCACTAGAGAAGTTTGTAGGATAGTTTGTCCACCAAAATTGTGTGGGAAAGGAGTACACTTCTCTAGAGTTTATTGCGAGGATGAGGTGCTGAGGCTTTGTGTAGGAGTTGTTTTTTTTTTTTTTTTGACATTCCACAAGCTTTTTTTGGCCTTTTTCTTAACCAACTACCCTATCTCCTAGAAGCAAGCACATGGCTAGGCAATGCCTATCTGGTTAAGGTGTCAAGGCATTCAAACCTCACCTCACTTGGGTGCCTAGGCAAGCAACCTAGAGACTTTTAACAACACTAAAGAACAATCGCAAGAAGAACATACCAAGCGTGTGTCAACATCAAATTTATGTCGCATGTGCATTATCTCAACCATGAAGAGATCAATTGGCTCATCCTGTTTTCTTATACAGAGTACCTGTTAATGAAAATTTTAAAAGTTAGTAAATATAGTTAGAAACTAAGATTGAGATTACAAACATCATGTATAAATCATAAAGTATTAACAAATAGGATCTTCATAGGGAAGGAATGGTAGAATGATAAAAAAAAATAATAAATACATGACAGAATAAATATAATGAATGAGAGAGAGAGAGAGAGTTTTGCAGCTTAAGAGCCAAGAACAAACTTGATAAACACATTCTATAAATAAAGACATGTATCAAACAGAATTTCTTTCAGGTGATACTGATATATTTCAACAAAATAGAGATGATAATTTTCCTCAACCTATCAAGAAAATTCAATTGTGATATGCAGTCAGTTCAGAGCTTTATTACTACTAATATGCTTTAACCAGACTCAATCCAAAAGCATTAAACGAGATCTATAAGAAAACGTGTGCAAGTAAATATAAACTTACTGCATCAACAACAGCGTTGGTCAGTTGATCAGCTAGCGATTCATATAACTACAGAAAAAGAAATTCAAACAGAGTTAAGAGAAACTCATATCAATGACCTAATAAATTTTTATATAAAAAATATGGTTTACCTTTGTCCTAAGAGTCGTCCTTGCTACCATTTTCAATATCTCCTTGTCAGGTGCATCACCCATCACGACAGGTGTCTTAAACTTCTCTAGAAACTCTAGAGTAGCCCGCTTGGCAATTTCAAATCCATCTACCAATACTCGCGGATGCATTCCTAAAGATACGAAATGTTCTTTTATGGTATTCAGCATTTAAAGCTTGAACTAAGAGAATTTATATAATAATATATTATCTTACCCATTGATAGTCACTAAACTGAACACACAATGGCTATACAGGCAACTATTTTAACAAAAATAAGAACAAATAATTATTCTAATTTCCACATGCCTTGAATTTCCAAAAGTTAATGATATAAAAATGGTAAGCAAAAGAGTAAAAAGACAACTTTCTTACTTAACTCTAGTCATGCAAAACCAAAAGAAATTAGTTAGTTTAAGAATGTTAGCTCCTGCCAATCCTCTGTTGAATCCCATCTGATTATAATCATAAATCCATAATCATCTAATTCTTTCAAGTTCAAACTCACTCTTTTAAAAACCCAAAAACCATGAGCCTTGGAGTGAAGGATATATCAAATCATCAAACTCTTGTGCTCAAGTTACAGATACTCCACCATGATAACGCAGATAGTGCTAAGTTCTATCCAGTATCCCTTAAATAAAGTAAATGGACAACTACGCAAGTAAAGAAGGGTGTCATAATTGCAACTCTTGAATGACAAAGAATAAGCCTTCATTATTTTTCTATAAGGAAAAGTTCTTGTTAAGAGTTATGATTAGGAAGTATCATCTTCAAGTTAAAGAATCAATGCTTCTGCTGACAATCTTGGAGGATGGAGTCGCAGAATGAGAATCTATATTCTAATGTGCTAAAAGTCAGTAGAAAAGCGTATCAAGCATGCAATAAGCCTCGAACTAACAATAATGGATTGTTTGCATTGTCCAGGCTAATAATCTCAGGAAGGACAAACAATTTTTTTTTTTTGCTGAGATTCATGAATTTCAAACAAAATCAAACAGCAAATACCTTCACTGATTTTCTGTTCTGATTGCTTCATGAGTTCCCCAATGAAGAGAACAGTGGAGGTTGTTCCATCACCGCTAGTATCATCCTGTGCTACTGCTGTCCTCGCAATCATGATCGCCGTAGGGTTTTGGATTTGCTACAGATCCAACAGAATGCTGAGCAAGACGAACCATTTCCTAGAAAAAAGGTTAAAAATCCGAACTTCAATGCAAAAATTTCAGTCCCATTACCATCTCTTTCAGGAGAGTGTTCCCGTCTTTAGTCAGCTTGATATCCCCAGCCCCTCCGACAAGCCTGAACGCGAAAATCAATACTTGGCGAAGGAAAGGAACGTAAAGAAGAAAAGAGAGAGAGAAAAAAAAATAACATTTTGATGGTGCCCTTGGGTCCAAGGTTGGTCTTCAGGACATCCTGGAGACCCTTGGCGGCGTTAATGTTCATGTGGAGCGCGGCCGACTTGTTCAGCACCTCAGCTTGCGGATTCAACACCCGGATCGACATCTTCCCAAGCTTTCAATGAGGACGACGAAGCAGATCAATGAGGAGGCGACGAGGCGGAATCGAGTTATGAATGAGTCTGAAGAGAGTGAGAGCCGAGTTGAGGGGAAGAAGAAGCCGCCGTTCTAGAGCGATCGAAAGATCGAATAATCTAAGGCCGAATACTCGGCCGGGCCGATCGTGTGGTGAAAGCCTGTTTGAAATTTAAAAAAAAAGTATTTTCTAGTTTAATTTTTAAAATGCTTCTAATATTTTTATTTTAGTGTACATATGCGCTCTTTTTATTAATAAATGAGTAATTTAAATGACAATAAGGGAATAATTTGACAATAATCTTAAAAAGTAGAATAAATATTTAATTTTAAAGATATTAAGGGTTTTTTTTGACATTCATAATTTTTAAAGACACTTGAAAAATAAATAAACTTTAAAAGATATTTTAATATTTTTTTCTTTTTTATTTCCATAGCAATAGAAATATTAATTTTTTTTACTGACAACTATCCTTAATTCACTGATTAACTGATAATATATTACTTTATTCACAGGACACTAATTCACTAATTTATTAATTAATTGATTAATTTAGTATAATTTTAAGTTTATTTTACTTATTTTAAATATATTTAACATCTATTAGTTAATTTTTATTATTACAGTTCTCTTTTAAATAAATTGATGAATAAATTGACTTTACTGAAAGAATATTATTAATATTTTCGTTGAAATTGGCTAAGATAAGATGGATTATTATGAAAATGACTTCTAAGTGGAAATACTTAGAGATACAAAAGTCTTATTACTCTATGAATGCTTCAAATTTGATTTGGTTGAATCATGATCAAATTACATGTAGAAGGGCCTCCCTAATACATATCTTCATGAACATTCATTTCTCATATTAAATTAGGGATCGAAGTTGATTTCGGTCTCTAATTTAGGGACTAAAATCAACTTCGGTCCTTAATTTAGTGACCGATTGTAATTTGATTATTAATATAAGGGCCGAATTTAATTCGATCGTTAATTTATGGACTAAAATTAATTCGGTCACTATTTTTGTCATTGTTTGAGAGTTTTCTTGTAGTACTTGATCCTTGTTTTTTTACTAGGCTCAGGGATGCTTGGGATAACTCATTAATTGCATGCTTCTAGTGAACTGAGACGGTTAGAGATAGATGATTCTAAATGAGATAGAAAATGATACAAATCTCTATTACTTTTAGTTTGTATGTTTTTAAGATTTGTTAATTTTTTAATACTTGTAGAAAGTATAAGATGAGGTACTAGTTGTGCCTTCAAGACAACTTTGGAAAAAGAAAATTCTGATGATTGTGTCTTACTTTGGGATAACAAGAAATTTTTTCTTAGTTGATGTCATCAATTAGTTTTTTTTTTGACATTTATAACATCCTTATGTCTAATTATCACTGAGTTGGATGATATATTTCTCAATTATATAAGGTCATGAAATTAATAGTTACAATATCATTAACTTTCTACACGGAATTAGCTTGAATAATTTAATTTTTATTTATCAATATTTTCTTGAATTATCATTTTTGAACAACTTGTGATTGCTGGGTACGTCATTAGTTCTATGTTGTTGCAAGCAACAAAAAGATAAGTATTTATTATCTTCTTAGATAATATCCTTATTCACTTGTTAGGACTCTCATATCACTCCAAATGTTAGGTTAATTTTCCTTTTATAATATTTTTGATTCTTCAGTTCAATTGTAAACTTTATTCAATTTGTTTGCTCATAAGTCGGTTAATTAGTAGACCTAGAATATCTTCTGGTTTTCATGCCTATATGTGCCGAGCTTTCTTTATTTTAATTGTTTAATGTTTGAGCTTATCTTAGTATGATATTCAAAACAGATCAAACGAAAGAGATCCGAGTGAACAAAATATATCCTTTTGAAAAATTTCTTGCAACTTTCTTTTAAATTATAAGCGATGGAATCATCCATCACGGTATATACAAAGTAATCAACTTCACATATGAAATGAAATGTCATAATATTTTTTTTATACATATTTAAGTGATGCAAAAAAAAATAATATCTTTTACATATTCACCTAGTTTATTGATTTTTTTAAAAAAATGATAGAATGTAAAATGATAGAATGTAAAATTTCTTTGTACACGACAGAAAAATTTATACATGAAGACCTATATAATTATTAGTTTTCTACCAATTAGAAAAAAAAAGTACAACTTCTATTTGATTGTGTGTATGACAATTAAAACTTGATTGTATAGAGTTGGATATTTGGTTAAAACTGAATTAAACAGAATATAATAAATTGAAATCAAATAAACTAAATTATTTTGAATTAACTAAACCGATCGAATTGTTTTAATAAAAATGAAACAAATCAAACGGATAAAATATCGATTAATTCAGTTAAAAATTAAATTAACCGAATTAACTATTTTTTTTTTAACTCAAATCGAAATAGATTTTTTTTAACATAAGAGATTTACTAATTCATTTTTTTATTTGGTTTAACTGAATAACGATTTTTAAAACTTAAACTAAATCAAATTAATCTAAAATACTATTTTTTTGGAAAAAAAAATTGAAATACTAAAATAATCAAACTGAATTTTTAAATTGTATCTCATCTTTAATTGTGTGTCTTGTAATCTTATGTTTTTAGATTTTTGTTAAGAAAATTATAAAACTGTATGACAAAGTATGGTATTTGTGTGAATGATTATTTCTATAAAGTTTGACTTATGTCAATGTGGTATTAGTTATCTATTATTTTTCTTCTTCCCTCTTAAAACTTTACCTGTCCTTTAGGCACTCAAGGAGATTTTTGAGTATTGCAAGTAGCTTTATGTTGAGGAAGACTTCAATTAAATTCAAATTGAATTAATTGATATAATCATTTTTAAATGAAATTCTAAAATAATTAAATTAAAATTTTAAATTCTATCGGTTTATTTGATTTAACTAAATTTGTGTAATAATATTTTTAAGAAGAGTGGAAGTGAGACACTAAACAATGAAGCAATTGAGAAGATATTTGAAAAAATAAACTCTATGCTGGCTTATTAATGTATTTTTACATTTTTTTTTGTCAACCTTTATATTTTTGCCTTGATCCGAAATCTTCTATATTTTCAGGTTGTGACAAAGATCTATTTTTCAAATTCTGTAGGTGAAAATCAACTTCATTTGTTTGTTGGCCTATGATCTGTATACTTTTATTTCAAATGTTTTTTTTGCATTTAAATTAATGGGTTAATATCTTTGGTTTCAGGTAACTAACCAAATACTCACTAAACAAAATCAAGCTAATTTTAAGAAATATCTTCAAACTAATCCACAGTTACTATTTTGACAAATAGATTTTGGTTAAATTATAGATCATCTAATCTCAAAATTCATTCTGAAATTGAGCTGAGATGGTTAGTGGTTATAAAATTAATTTTCTTCTAATATGAATAAATTAAATTTTATTAGAAATGATTGCCCTACACACTCATATATGATAAAATTTCATATCACTTCCTTTTTTTAATACTATTTAACTATGTATACAAGAAGTATAAAGAGGAATTGAAAATTTCTCTAATTAATAGAGCTAAACCTTTTAGATTGATCTAATCATCTTCCTATTTCAAATAATGAAATTGAATGAGAGTTCTATACCAAATTTAGACAGAATGATTAGTATACAGATATTGAATTAAGGACGGTGTATTTACTAAAAACATTAGTAACCTGATTTGGAATGTTGCTTTCAAGTTAGATGTGTATAAGTTGTAAGATCGGTGCTTATCAATAGAGAGAGAGGGGGATGGGTGAATATCGGCCACAAGTTTTCAAAGAGTTCTATCAGATGCAAACACATTGTAGGAAGCTTTCATGGATATATTCTTTGGGGACCTACAACATGACTGCCAACTTGAAGCCTAAAATCATGGAGCTTGTTGTGGCAACATATCAACTATCCATTCAACTCTTTCCTCCTTTTTCTGTAAAATAAAAAATATATAACAGTTATAAAATTTTTGTGAGTTTCTATTGTTCTTTAATGACTCAGAGAGATTAAACTACTCAAACATTGTGTCTTAGCTCAAGTTAACAAATGATGTAGTCAAATTGCTTCACTCTCTTTTTTGCTCGAAGTATAAAATTTTGAATAAAGAGCTGAACACGAATTCCATTTCCTCAAATGATGTCTTGGAGGTCGATTCAAATTCACTGTTAAACTAAGAAAGATCAAAGTATGCTTTAAAGCAAGGAAGTTAAGCTGTTGATTTTCTTTTTGTTCTGTTTTTATATTTGTCTAATAACTTGACAGCAGATCCTTCTTCCACTGCTAATGGATGAAAAATAGAAAATATTTGAAGACGTGGATAAGGAGAGAAGATTTGCTATTGATGCTCTAGTTCGCATTATGAAAAGTCATAAAGTGTTGAATAATCAACAGTTGATTATTGGATATATCAAATAGGTTAGTCGAATGTTCAAGGTACTCAATTTTTTTTTGTTAAACGATAGGGGAAGAACACATATAAACGCTTATGTACTTCTCCAACCCGACTTCAAACTAATAAACTAGCGAATAGAAGATTTGATTAAAAGAGAACATTTAGATATAGAGACTTAGAGGACCTAATCTTTACAAATATATACTTGACCTTATTGATTGAATTCATTGTTAGAACTTCAATTACCTTACTTTCATAAGTTGAAGATTGACATTTGACTAACTCATCTAGCTGTAGAGGCATCTCTATTGTGTATTTATATCAACCACAACTTATATATTATAATTTTACATATATTTTTTGATAAATTTATATTAAATCATTGTTGATATATAAAATATATAATTATATGAAGTTATAATATATAATTTGTTGCCAATATAGATTTGTCGTCAATATAATTTATCAAATACTATTGGCGATAATTATATATGTCAAGCCAATGACAAATTATATATTATAATTTCATATTTTTTTGATAAATTTATATTTAATTGTTGCCGATATATTAAATTTATAATTATATGAAATTATAATATATAATTCATTGATGATATAATTTATCAAATACTATCGGCGACAATTATATATATCAAACACAAATTATACTCAAACACAAATTATGCATTATAATTGCATATATTTTTTTTTTATAAATTTATGTCAAATCATCACCCATATTTCTATGAAATTATAATATATAATTGGTATATATAGGACAATTATATATATAAATATATATATATATATATATATATATATATATATATATATATATATATATATATATATATATATAATATCGGCGATTCCTGATATGTGTAATTTAGCCCTTTGGAAATTTCAATTCCTGGACCAAATGAAAATTGTAGCTTCTTGGATGGTGCAAAACATTGAGTTCAATATCTCGGTCCTTATTTGAATTGATTTCTATTGTGTATTCTATACATGTTAGAATTTCTGTAAATTCTATCTTATATCTTATATCTTATATCTTATATGAACAACCACCCTTGCATAAATGTAGTATAATTAGTTTGTACTTGTCTGCTTTTAGTGTTGTAATAATTTCTTACTCACTTGTGTTCCTTTATTAGAAAGGGGAAAAGTGTACTGTCTGCTGTACATTATACCAACGTTAAAAGAAATGAGATTTCATTGAGCCAGCTATAAGATCCAATTGTTCTTTATTGACTTACTTCTCGTCTAGCCATTTCATATTATCTACTATTTTTTTATTGTGAACAAAGTTTTTTCTATTGATAAATTGAATTTCATTGGAAGTTTATGTTTTTGGCCAAACATGTATAATTGTTTTTGTGCAACATCATTCTATGTCATTACTGTTTAAAGTTCCAATTATTCTAATTACCGACTCGGTGATAATTGTTACGCATATCATATAACTGGTGTAATTTTTTTCTTTTCAATAAGAGTGCAACTTCTATCACAATTTAGAATCTAACTCTCAGTATAAATTTCTGACATGAATGTTTTAAAAGTAAGGTTTTAGTATGATTGGAAGTGTCGCTAACGCAACATGATCTCAAGCCTACGACTTGGTTTCCATACTTGGGCGGCTACTGAAGAAAAGACACACATATATGGCATGTGTACATAATGCATTAATATTTGACTTCAGTATGGATAATATCATTTGGCCTTAAAAGAAACTAGTGATAAGTAGTACATAGTTGCGAAAGTATTGCACATTTTCTAACCTCCCTCTTTTTCTATCTTTTCTTTAATTTTTGTTTTCATTGTCAAGGAAATGTATTTAATTTTAACTCAAACAAACTCTAGCTCTCGAGTTGTCTAAGGTAGAATAAGTAGAACTCAGTTCTATATAATTATCTCATTTGATGTCTAAGATAAAAACATATGACCTAGTTATAAGGTAGAATAAATATGACTCAACCAGGGCATGGACATAGAGAGGATTTGAGAATGAGATGTTTTGCAATTAGGAATGAAACTTAATTGATGTTTTGCAGATACATGCACTGTTAGTACTTGTCTCAATCATAATTAATGTAGTTTTTTTCCCCAAAATTAATCATTATTTAAAAGGATGCTCTTAATTATGACATATAAATAAGGTGAATAAAAGTTCGGTTAAATCAAATTAATTGTTTGAACTGGTTGAATTTAAAAGTTCAGTTTTGTTATTTTAGAAATTTAGATTTTTTATAAAAATATTAGTTACTTCAATTTGATTTTGATTTTAAAACTTCTAATTCAATTAAACTTAATAAGTTGAACTTTAAATCTCTAAATCGGGAAATCCTAAGTTCTTAATTCCGAATTAAGTGAATAGAAAGTTAAAATCAGATAAAAATATATAATTGTTGAAAAGATAAGTTAATTCGATTGATTTGTTTAATTTTTGTTGAAAAATTTGATCTATTTGGGTAGTTAAAAAAAATTCGGTTTCAATGAAATCAGTTGTTTGATTTTAAATTAATTTCTCAACACTACATATAGATCACTATTGTTGCGTCGCTTAGGAATAAAAAACTAGAGCATTGCCGGCTCTAAAATTGACTGGGGCCATATTTTTTTAATATTTTTATATTATTTATATTTATTTTAAAAAATATTCACTTTAATTTTAGATTTTTTTTTAAAAATATATTTTTAATTTTAATTACTTCAATCTTATTTGTTGATTTTTTAAAATGTATATATTATTTTTTTTAAATCTAGTCGACTTTTTCTTTTCCGTATAAATCTCTCAAAAATTTCATAGTTATTTCATGTCATTTTCCACTCTAGTTGATGTTTCTGTGTTCTTTTTCGCTTTTGTTAATTGATTTTGTGCCCTTCTCTTCTCTTATTAGTCGAAGGTAAAAAAGTGATAATCCTCACTCTGAGGACCCCTCCAAGACTATCCCACATGCAATGTTTATAAAATTGTAATCCTGGATCATAGGATTGTATGATCCTGGATCGTAAGATCGCATGATCCTACGATACGAAAGCACAAATTGATCATGGATTGTGTAGAATCAATTTTTATAGTAGGATCGCAACAGGATCGGTAGGATTGAAATATGATTGGTAGGATCGTAACAGGATTGGAGTAGAATCAGAGCAGGATCAGTAGAAGTTTTGAGGGGTCATAACTTTTAACTCGAATTGAATTACATGACCTATAATATAACAAATCGAAGCTTGTTCAAAGATCTATAATTAATTTCAAAGTTTACCCTTAACCATCCAGTTTAAAAAATATCATTTAAAGCTTTTTTGGAGACCCAAAAGATTTTATCTTTTTTTTTTTTTTTTTTATCTTTTGCAGAGTTAGGGTTAGGGTTTTGAGATTATTTAAACATATGTTTAATTTTTTTGAGTTAATTTTTGATCAATATTATTATGTTATTTCTTTTCCCTAAAATGATAAGTTTTTGTATGCCTATTATTTAGTATTATGTGGAGTCCAAAAGTTTTTAGAAGATTATTTCTAGCATTCATATTCGAATCGAAGGATTGAATAGTTTCTGCTATGTACATTAGGTGTTTTGTTGGCTTTTAAATTGGATCATAAACCAAGAAAATATTTTTGAGGTTGAATGTAATTATTATTATTATTATCGTGTTAATAGAAATTTTATATTAGTTCATTCTATGATATGAAAATATAAATATTATTGAGTGCGAGAATAGTAGTTAAATTACTAGTTAATTTAAATTTATACATGTACTAATATAATTCGAGTTGTTGAGGGTAAACGATTGCATATAATATATATATATATATATATATATATATATATATGTAAATGAGTTTTTTGAGATATTTTTTCTAATTATTAATCATATATTATAAAATTTTAAGAATTTTTGGTAGGATCATACGATTCTACAATCTCGACCAATCCAATCTTAATACCAAATCATTATTCTACAAACTATGACCAAACGTATTAAAAGGGAGGTAAATCAATAAGGTCATTTTGATTTAGTAGAACGACCCTTTTACACTACTATCAAAGGATATTATTTTTCTTTTTTCCTCACTTTTTTCGAAAAGATAGAAAATTTTTATTCATTATGTTTTATGTTAATTTTTCAAACATCAAATTAATTTTTTTATTATCTTACTATTTAATTTAATTAAGAATCTGACCCCTTTAATAATTACTCTAAATTGATTTGGTGAACTACAAAATTTCTTTTTTCACATCGAAAAATAATTTTAAGGCTTATTATTAATTTTAACTTCTTATCTTTCTCAAATTACAATGCTTAACCTAATTTTTACTATCTGCATCACTTATTCTCGCCTCTCAATCATCAACGAATTTTCATCGTTATCTCCTTCTCTCGCTCTCTCTAATTTTTACTATAGCTTTTTCCTTCTTATCATTTTTATATCATAATACATCAATCAATCTATTTCAGCTCTTCTGCATATTGATATAGCCACATCAATCTATATGTATCTCATTGATTCTTCGAAAAAAATCATAGCCGCATCTATCTAGCTCTGTATCTTATCGATTATAATTGGTTTTTTGGGTAATATAAGACATTTTCACTACATAACTTGAGGTATGATTAATAATCTATTTTTTACTTTATTTTTGGATTAAATTTTTTATAGAATAAATCATATTAGCATTGAATAATATTGTTTAATTATTTGACAATAAATATTTATTTTATATAATTTACATGTATTCATGCATTATATCACACATGTAATACGTGTGCACGATAACTAATATAAATTAAAAATGACTATCGTTAGTTTATCCATCTATTTTTAGATGAGAAGTTGTTGCAGTTAGTATGCTTGAATCTTAAACCCTTTTAAAATATGAAACATATTGATGATTTAGATTTATTTTTAGAATTAAATATTTTTTAAAAAATAATAAATTCAGCATTAAATAATATTAAATTTTATATAAAAATAATTTTAAATTAAAATTAATATAATTTTTAAAGATTAAATAATTTATATTTTATTAATTTAAAAAATTATATAATTCTATGAGTAATTTTACTTCTCAAAAATGAGAAAAACATATATTTTTTAAAAAAGTAATATTTATTTAAAAAAAATTATCTAGGACCGCTAAATGAGTTGAGACAGCTCGAGCAACTTATAAATTGGCTGACCCGTCTAAAGGTAATTGAAAACTCATACCTAGCTTTTCAAAATACACTTGCAGAGTTATAGAATATATATGTTGAATCAGAATGAGGAGAAAAAGCAAAAAAATAGATGACATAGAAAACATACTTGAAGTCATCTATTCCTAACTTTTCCAACACTTTCATGTATTTCTTCTACAATAGCTCCGTGTTTCTTATACAATAGCTCCGTGTGATTATGCTCATCCCTTTGGTTACACATGTCGGATCGACAGCAAGGAGAGGATATTCATCGACTGGGGATTTATAGAGAAGGACAAGAAAGAAGTGTGTAGCAATTATGACCATAACTGTTACAACACATTAAAACAAACCGGCTCAATATTGTTATGCATTACAATAAGCAGTTATGGTCTTAACCTCTACCAAACAATGAACAGAGTTAGATGGAACAAACTCACTCCAATTGCATTGAGGATCTCATAACACATCTCAAGAGTTTATATCATTTAACACATCTCTGATGAGATTAAGAACATTGGATATCTATCTAGTCACATACAATATCAATAAATTATTGTTTATCGGACACCACTAAATAGTGACCAACATCTAACTGAACTAACATCATCAGAAGAGGCTCCAATCCTCAGAAGCTTCACGGTTTTCATCAACATGCTCATATTCTTCGGTTTGTTCGCTAGGAATCTCATACTCGATACTCTGTCCTGAGCCATATGTTTCTTCAGATCCTGAATCTCCATTACCGGCAAATGAGGTCTCTTCTTCTGGTTGGACAAAATTAATCAAGTAGTCGAGTCCGTAGATGATGTCGTATACCATCAATCCCATCCTTCCTCCAATCCAGCTACCGAGATGACTTCCCATGAGATAGCCAAATCTTCCCAGTCTTTGCTCTCCCTGGTAACCTCCTGCATAGGTGCCAAACAGAGTGCCAGCCCCTCTAAGGAAACCCTCTGTCATTGTTCCTCCGAAGTATATAGCTTCAAAGAAATCCCAGCCTGACGATATGATTGGACCCACAATGCGCCTGGCCTGCCTCGATGCATCCTTTGCAGCTTTGGTTCCAGCTTTTAGCGCCTGCTTTGCCGCCACACTAGCACTCAGGCCCCCGGTGATTGCCTCGGTCAGGGCTATCTCAGTTGCACGTTGCCTTACTCTTTCTACATGTGAATTTCTTATGTTGTAGACATAGAGCTTGACCCCCTCTTTGGCGACACAAGCAAGTGTTCCAGAGCCCATGTCGAAGCAGTTCAAAAATGTGAATTTTCCACTTTTGGATGCAGCTTCCTCTCCGACAAATTCCCTAAATTTCTCAGCTGCAAGTGCAGAAGGACAGTCAAAAGAAGCTTATACAACATATAATCAAAAACGAACAAAAGATTGAAAACTAAGATAGTTCTGAAGCTAATAATGTCAGTCCCAAATAAAAAGGTTTAGAATTGTCTCTAAACGCTAAACCCTTGTAACCATGGATTCCAACCTTACTAAGATCGATGGAAGGGCAATATCCATATAGCCGAACATTAAAAATTGGAACTAATACAGATTGTTAATTGCTGCAAATTTAATAAGATAGTTTTATTCTCTGTTATGCGATGTAGTCAGTGGGCTCAAAAACTAGTTCAGAATAGTATTATACTGTCATCTAGATCGCTGTGTGCTCATTTAACTAGTAGAGTCATCTACATGGTTTGATCACTTCTCAACTTCCAGCCCATCATCATCATAAGCTGATCAGAAAAGTTAACCAGATAGACAACTTAACCTCTCAAAAGTTATAATTGAGGAAGATAATAGTTAAGATTTAAGAGCCATATGGGGATGGGCTGATGTTGATCATTAGAATTCCAAGTCCATATAACTTCAATCATCATTAAGCTATGTTTATATCAACCGTTTGGGATAGACTACACAGATCTTATCCCTACATTGAGTTCATAACTCATTATTCCGAAAAAAAACCATATATCCATGTACATAAATAACAAAATATCAAGTGTGCGCCAATTAAAAAGAGAGCAAGGATAGCTAGAAAAATCCAAATCCATATCATAATTTTTATAAAAAAATATTTAGAATGGTTCAAACAAATACATGATGAAATGTATCTCAGAATCATCTAAACAAAATTGTAAAATAATAATAGTACATCAACAAGGCAGGAATAGGAGCTGAATATTTAGTCAGCCAAAATTGACAACAAATCCTGTTTCAAGGCAAGGTATTGAAAGAAGTGTGCAGATCCAATGCAAAGATGCTCTTCTCATGTGAACCAATACAATCTGCTACGTAGACCAAGTCTTGGTTTGATAAAGATTATATTACATGTTTCAGTCTGAATTCTCAGCAAAGTTGATTGCATAATCAGACAATCATTCATGCCAATAAAGCAGCACTTTGCCCTAGGATTTGAAGTTCATCTATAAGTAATATTTTAAGCTTAGTTTACCAATTGTAACTCAATAGGAATGGACCATGTCAATAGTAAATCCAATGTCCTTTTATTAGTGTGTTTATTGCAAGTCACCACATACTTTCAAGGTTTCAATAGCAACCAAGGACTACAAAGCCCATCACAGACTTTAAAAATAAACAAACACATTTTTTTAAGGAAAAATGAGCATCTTTTTGAAGGTGTCAAATTACTAAATTGGTAAATTCCTTGGTAGGTCTTGGCCCTTGCTTCCATATACACTATCAAAACAACAACAAAGTTTTTTGTTTGACATCAGATTAAAATTTAATCGAATTTCCCATTTCAGTAAAATAGAGGTAGTTTCATAAAGGAGATGAACCTGATTGAGTAGCAAGTCTACGTGCAATCTCAAAAGTGTTCTTCGCCATAGTTGGAGAGGAAAGGACTCCCAGAATAATTCTCCAAGCCTCCTTCTCCTCTATGATTACTTCTCCCTCCCTCCCTCCCTCCCTCCAGGTGATGTCTTCCTATGTTATTTCAGCCTATTCTATATTTCCCCCTTTAAAAACCCTAACCCATTTAATTGTTAGTTCTAGGTCCATGCAAATTCAATTCATGAAAAACTTGGTTACGCCCCCCTATCACCTGAGTTCCTAACACAAAATTGTAGTACATAAAAATAGAATCCAGGATATTTTCGATCAACTTCATCCAAAAATCCCAAATGACAAAAAGCGTCCACTACACTTATATTAGGTGACAACTCTACAGAGGGGACAACAAAAAAGACTTGTATTTGGACAGAATAGACAGAAACGAAGCGCACCTGTCATGCTGAGCGCTATTAGGCCGGCGACGAAGAGCAGGAGCTGTACTCGCCGCTTCTGGAGATCCATAACTCTTCCGAACTGCGAGTTCGATCCCGACTTCGACGCTTGTATCCCTTGATCGACGGCGATTTGGAGTGCGGAGGCAGCGTCCGAGGGGGGATTTACCTGCTCACGACTCCAATTTTCCTTGTGACCGAATAAGGGAAGTCTTCTGGCGAGGCAGGCTCCAGAGTGAGGCGGGCTCCAATAATAGCGAACTTTTACTTTTAGCCTCACAATTTTATCTGTTTTCCAAAGTACACCCTATAATTTGCACTGTTGTACCATCTACTGTTGAAAGCTGGATGGCATTTTAGACGAACTAGCCCATGAAAAAAATCTAAAAATTTCAATAATTCATTGAAATTCTCTAATAAATTTCATAATTCTCCATTTCACACTTATACAGTAAAATAATTGACATAAAAAATCCATAATTTTCACTTAAAAAAAATACATATATCATTGTAAATCTATAATTCAATTTTAAATTTTTTTTCCTTCTCAATTCATGAGCCAACCTTAGCCCAAGAACTTACTCACTTTCGCTAGCCTATTTACTATGTCTTTAAATAAATTGATAAAGTTTTAATTTAATCTGTTTAAATTATTTGATAGAGAGAGCTAATCAAATATGCCCAACTAAAATGATGGGTGAGGGCATATTTGATTGAAAGTTATTGTTAATTCTTACTTATTCGTCTAATGTTATGTTATTTAATCATGTTTGGTTCAAGTAACGAATGATTCTCAGATGATGGAGCATGCCCGCCACATTAGCAAATGATGGAATGTGATTATCTTGTAAGTGTAAGGTTTTACGTGATTTTGGAATTAATATTTTTTCCTAAAATTCATTTTTCCATTTTTTTTCCAAAACAAATATTTCAAAAATTGAATAAAATAATATTAGATTATATTTTATTCCGATAACTTAAACCAAACTGATCTTGAGTGTTGATAGTAAGATAAATTCATATGAAACAAAAAGATTTACAGTGCTGGGAAAGAAGATTGGAAGAACTTGTCATTAGAAGAACGATCGTGAATGAATCGAAAAGCTTTTCAAAGTTTCATGAACAAAAACCCTCTGTTTGCTCTTGATGTTTTCTCTTGATCGCACACTTACGATGAAATGATCATCTTTCACCAATTGGCTTGGACGCCTTTTATACAAAAGGCCAGCAATAGTAACACTGCCCATGAAGAGGAAGAGGACGAGGAAGGGGAAGCGACGCCCTTTCTTCTTCTGTGCAATGAAGGTGTACCCTTTCACCTTCTAAATTCTAACATCTCTCACTCATATAAGTCAATTCATAAAGACCATGGAAGAACATTCAATTTATACTTCAGGAAAAATAGCTCATGCGACAACAAGCACACTGAACAATTCTACTAAGAAAGTTGTTACACTTAACTTAGCTGTTCTATCAGCTGAATCAGAGACATCAATAACATGCCTTTACCCTAGATTACATTATTTATATCAATATAAACATTCTCTAATCCCTTATAATGACTATTATGTCAAAGCATGTTCAACATCTCCAATCAATATAATTATTCACAATCATATTTTAAGTACTAAATAAAAAATGTAACTGATCGACCCGTGAATAAATCTCAAAAATATAAATCAATATAAATCTTTATTTTAGCTAGAATCTATTTATTCTAATCAGTCACTTTTCTAGTTATGTTCCATAAACTGGATCATCCATATATAATAGGAAACATCGTAAAGTAGCATATACCGATTAGAACATTAAGTAGATAATTAAATAGTCACTTAGGATAAGATTAAGATTAACTTATAATCTTAAGGGTCTCACATAGCATAGAAGCAAGGATCCATTCTTCTAATACTCTTATTGTCGTCATAACACATGTAGTATGAATCATATGTTATGATGTTTTTCTCTTTATCAAAAAGAGTGTCTGTTTTCTTTTTAAAAATTTAACATCGTATAGATTTTGATCTAGATATATTTAATATCTAATACTGAATCTAATATATGAATTTCAATCTAGCCTTAAGTAGATTCAATAAATGATGGGTTCATTTACTTTGATCATTGTTAATACATAAATGATCTCATCTTAACACAATTATCAAGGTGACCTTAATTTATAGGTATGCCTCTATTCACAATTATATAAGTTATCCCATAAGTAATTGTCTTATCTCTATTTATACTTAATAAATAGAGATGATTGTGTTATGTGAGTGGATCAATCTTAATCCGCCAATATGCTCACCGAGACTTTATCCAAAATGTAACATATACACTAAATAAATCATGATATTTTCATGTATTTACAAAGTATTACATTTTGTGAAGTCCCAAAAACTTCATTTATCCTTGAAATGACTCTTTAGTTAAATGACTTAGTAAAAAGATTTGCAAGCATAACATGTGTAGAGATATACTCAAGAATTATTTTTTTCTTATCAACAATATCTCTTACAAAATTATACTTAATTTCTATATGCTTGCCTTTGTTGTGATATTTGGGATCCTTAGAAAAAGCTATTGTAGCTTGATTATCATAGTATATTGTAACAGAACTCCCACTGTCCTTAGCAATGTTTAGATGTTTCAAGAATCTCCTTAACTAGACAACTTCTTGTACAGTCGCTGCATAAGCTACATATTCAACTTCCAATATCGACAGCGCTACATAAGTCTGTTTCTTGCTATTCCATGAGATGACGCGACCATTCAGCAAGAAAGTATAGCTAATGTGAATTTTCTGTCATCAAGGTCTCCTGCCCAATCTACATCTGTGTAGTCCTTCAGGTTTATATTGGGCCCTTAAAAATAAAGACAATAATCTATTATCCCTTTGAGATATTTGAATATTCTCTTCACCGCTTTCCAGTCTCTCGATCCTGGATTTGATTGGAAGTGGCTAACTAAGCCAGCAACATAGCTTATATCAGGACGAGTACACAATATAGTGTACATTAAACTACCAATGACATTGACATATGATTTTTTTCTCCATTTTGGCTATTTCATTAGGAGTCTTAAGATATATACTTTTGCTCAGAATAGTACCTCTCACTGTAGGTATTTGTTCAATATTACAATCTGACATGTTGAAGTGCTATAACATATTAGTGATATAAGCCTCTTGAGATAAACCTAAAAGTATTTTTGATCGATCTCTAATGATCTTTACTCCTGAGATGTACTTAGCTTCTCCCATATCTATTATATCAAATTATGATGAAAGCCACGATTTGACTTTTATCATATATTTTATTTCACTTCCAGCCATTAAAATATCATTAGCATATAATGATAAGATGATTAATTTTTTTCTTTCTTAGGTAAACACAATGATCCTCATTGATTATTTAGAAACCATAAGACAATATGACTTTATTAAATCTTAGGTTCTATTGTCTCATCACTTGCTTTAGCTTATATATAGAATTTTTAAGTTTACATATTCTATTCTCTTGGCCTTTAGCAATATAACCTTCTGGCTGTGTGTCATATAGATTTCCTCGCCAAGATTACTGATCCTGTCCGAATCGCCGAACCAACGGACGCTGGGCACGTGGCACTCTCCTAGTCGATGACGTAGGCCCCCGTTTGGTCGCACGAGTCTCCGGCGAACCTGCACAGAAGTCGGGCCGGGAAGGGGTTCCCGGTGATGACCCTCCGACGCTCAAGTCAGGCAAGTAGGTAGTGAAAAAGTGGCTCCCAAAGTATTAGAACGCGCCCCCTTCCGGCGAAGGATGAGAGCCTTTATATAGGGCAGCGGAGAAGTGAGTGTACACATATCGAGGTGTACACGTGTCCGTGGCCCATGCCCCAGTAAGGGCTTGTCAGTGAGCTTACCTGACCCATACTGCTACAATCAAAGCATGTCCTCGATGGGACAGCAGAACCCCCTGTCATAAGATTTGGAGTATGGCCTACATGTGGAACATACCCGCTGTCAGAAAAAGATGTCCTTTGTCCTTTTCCCCTTGGCTCCCGAACTAGCGTCCGGCCGGCCTGCCTCCAAGCGTCCGGCCGGCTCGCCTCCGCCTTACGTCCGATCAGGCACATACATATAACGGTCCAGGAAGATTCTCGATGGTGTGCTTTGCGGAGACTATTAGCAGTATGCTACCTCATGTGTTCGGCCAAGCGATCCGTTCGGCTCTGTGATATTGTCCGTTGAGCGCCGGAACCCTGACTTTCGTCAGGGTGCCTTTGACCATCCACTAAATACCGGCCAGTCGCCCCGTCGGTCGGCCCACACCTCTCCGGCCGGCCACCTGCCACTTTGACTTCCACGTGGCATTGACCCCACCGGACGGGGGTCCCCTGTTCTTACAACCGGATCAATTACTATTAAGGAAAGCCACTTTTTACATCCATTTGATGTAATTCCATGCCAAAATGTGCTACTATGCCTAGGATAGCACGTGTTGACATAAACTTCATAACTAGGGAAAATGTCTTTTCAAAATCAATACCCTTTATTTGGGTATATTCTTTGGTAATTAGTCGAGCTTTTTATCGATTAATCGATCCATCTACTTTCCTCTTAATTTTGAGAATCCACTTATTCCCAATAGCCCTTCATCCCAAAGGAAGATTGACTAAATTCCAAACTTAATTTTTCTCATAGACTCTATTTTCTTATTCATTGCAATTTTTCATTTTTCTCTTACTGAGCTTCTCAATATTTCCTCACCTGTCAGAGGTTCCTTATCATCAATTGGGAGAATCATTAATGGCACATTCTCAATGTCAAATCTTCTCTGAGGAATAATTTGATGACTACTTAGTCGCAGGTTATATTGTTGAGAAACTAACTCATTCATCGACAAATCACTCGTGATACATGATTTGTTTATAAAGGAACATTATCCTTCTCCTCTATCATAAATAAATGATTATCTTATCAACCTTCTCGTTGGAAACTCAGTTTCGAGAAAAGTTGCATCTCTAAACTCTATTTCAAAGATGGTTTCATCTTATTGCTCACCAATGAAAATATAACCCTTAGAAGTATCAGAATACCTTATAAAATGCACTTCTTACCTCTGAGTCCTTATTTTCTATATTTGTGAGTCTTATCATAACATAAGTAGCTGACCCCCAAGGTCTCAGATTACTTAAATCTAATTTTTTATCTTTTCAACATTTATATGGAGCAGATGGAATAGATTTAAAAGACACTCGATTAAGTATATAGGTTGCAGCTAATAACACATCTCCCTAATAGGAAATTGACAAATTAGCTTGAGCGATCATAGACCTAACCATATCTAGAAGAGTTTGATTTATGCTTTCAACAACTCCATTTTGTTGTGGAGTTTTAAGGATAGTTAGCTGTCAAATAATTTATTTTTCATTATATATTGTCTTAAATTGATCAAACAAATATTCACCTCCATGGTAAGTACGTAAGGTTTTAACCTTACATTCTAATTGATTCTCAACTTCGTTCAAATAGCGATTAAAGAATCTAATGCTTCAAATTTATGAGAAATTAAATGCATATGATCAAAACGTGTAAAGTTATCAATAAATATAATGAAATAAGAACTTTCATGTCTAAGTTTCACATTCATTTGATCACAAATATTTAAATAAATTAATTACAATGGTAATTTAGCCCTAATAATGATTTCCTAGTTACTTTTCTAGCAAGACAATGCTCATATATAGATAAATTAACTTTAGTATAAGTGCCGAGCAGACTCTCTTTAGCTAATTTATTTATTTGTTCTTGTCCTATATATGTCCTAATCTACCATGATAAATTTTATCATGTACATCAACATCGCTAGTAAGAGCAATGTTTAAAAAAAACAACCATTATTGTCATAATTAATATCTGGTTCTATATCAAGAATCATAAAATCATTTGATACATAACAATATTCTATTAACATAGAGTTAATTCTTAGTTCCACACAATGATTATAAAAGTTTACACAATAATCCAAATCAAGAAGACTAGTAACGGAAATCAGATTCAATCGAATCTTAGGAGCATATAAGACATTATGTAGAAATAAGATACGTTTATCATGTAGGCTGAGTTTGCAAGTGTCAACTCCTTTGACTTCAATTCTTGCATTATTTTTCACATATATCCATTTGTTACCAGTTGATATTCGACAGTACTCCACGTATGTAGTTCAATCACAAGCTACATGATTCATTGCTCCTGAATCTATAATCTACAAAGGATAAGAATCAGCAAACAACACTGAACTAGCAACATAATGCTTATAGAAAGAAGATAAATATGAATCTACCTTTTTCGGCTCAATACATTTCTAAGCAAAGTGACCCCTTCTTGCCATAATTATAGCAAATCAGCTTGCTTTTAGGTTTCTTTCCATACTTCTTTCCTTTCTTCTTGATTGGGTCTTGCCCATCAGCAGCACCAACTTCTTTTTCATTTTCCTTTCCTTTCTTGAACCATCTTTTCTTATCCTTGGAACTAGATGCTCTAACAGAACCTTCAACTACAAAAACTTATCCAGAAGTCCTTATGGATTCTATTCTCTCCACCTCTAGTTTAACATGACATGAAACATCAGTGAAAGTCTTGATACTTTCACTGTGAGTCAGATTTTGTTTCATCGTTTCCCAAGAATCATGAAAGAAATGGATAACTACCTGAACTTGTTGTTCATCAGTTAACTCATAATTGATAGCCTTTAAATCCTGAATCATATTTGTCATTTCCCTAATATGCTAGGGCATGGTAACATTCGGGCACTTTTTGTAGTTGCTAAACTTAATTGTCAACTAACTAAGTTTGCTTAAACTAACTCTACTGCATTTTTCCCTTAGGGCAACCCTGACATGAACTTATGGTAATGATTCATATTCAAATATTAGATCATCTATCATTGAACTAATCAATATCCTCTTAGCACTACAGTCCTTTTTCTTCCGTGTCTTATATGCATCAACATCACGTTTATGCTGTGTTGTTAAACCATCAGTAGGTTCTTCTATAAACTGATTTATGACATCTAGAACTTCTTATTCCTAAAGAATATATTGTATTTCAAGATGCTATATTTTATAGTTATTCCCATATAGTTTCTCTCCCTTATTGAGTTTAACTATGATATTCTTAGTTGCTATGACCTAACATAAATAAACATATTATTTAGTAATTTAGTGTAATTTATATGTATCTTATTATTTAGAGGGTGTTTGGCTGAGCTTATAAACTCTCTAAAACAGCTTATAAGCTGTTTTGGAGCTTATAAGCTCTTCAAATTTGTTTGGTAAATTTTTTTTCAAACATCTTATAAGCTGTCAAAATAAGCTATTTTGGAGCTTATAAGCTGTTTTTAAAAAGTATGGAAGACCCTACTTTTTTAAAAAAGATCTTATTTTAATAATTTTTTTTCTTTAAAATATCCTTATATAATTTCATAAATTCTCATCTTATCCTCCATAAATTTTTATAAGCCTAATATATTTTTATCTCCGCCGACTTTTCTTCCAACGCTGTGTTATCTTCTCGACCAATGTCTCTTTCCAGTTTTCTCTCCTCCGGTGCAAAAATTCGCCCAAAACCCTCTATTAATAAAAATCTCAAAATTCTCTATTAATAGTATTATACCCTTTTTGGTAATTTTATTAATAAAAATATCTTATAATACCAAACACATCAATACCTTTAAGTTGATTGCAATAAGTTCACCCAAACACTTTAACAACTTATTTTTAAAATAAGATCTAACAACTTATAAGCTGTAAGAGCTTATCTTACAGCTTATAAGCTATTTTTAATAAGTTTAGCCAAACACCCTCTTAATTAAGAATTTCAACCCTTTAATAACCAACTCTCAATTGATTTGGTGAAGCCTAAAATTAAGTTATGTTAATGTCATTTTTTCTTTTCACACCAAAATAATTTCGAAGCTTATTAGTAATTTCAACTTCTTATCATTCTCAAATCATATATGCATAACCTAATTTCTACTATTTGCATTGCTTCTTTTCATCATCTCAATGCTCATCGGTTTTTCATCATTCTCTCCTCCCCCCTCTCTCTCCAATTTTTGCTACAATTTTCTCTTTATCCTTTTTATATCGTAACACATTAATCCATATGTTTTAGCTCTCCTGCATATCGATATAGCTCCATCAATCTATCTGTATCTCATCGATTCTCGAGAAAAATCACTCACGCATCTATCCATCTCTGTATTTCATCAATTATTTCATTAGTTTTTTGGGTGATATAAGACATTCTCACTACATAACTTGAGGTATAATTAACAATCTAATTTCTACTTTATTTTCAGATTAAGATTTTTATAGAATAAATCATACTAGCATTGAATAATGTTGTTTTATTACTTACCTGCAGTAGGATAGCTCCGATTGTTCCTTTCTTTTTTTGAAAGCTTTGGGATAAATTGTAGGTGGTTTGTGCTTTTGATCGGATTCTATGCTACATAGTTGCATCTGTGCCGACCACTACAGAACCTAGTTTTTAAGCATATAGTAATTTCTGTAATAACCTTGAAACTATGAATTGAGACAGACAAGGTTAGGTGAGTTGCTAATAGGTTTCAAGCAATAGCAATATGGTGGACCATCTGCCGTGAGTTTTGATGTATTCTTGAGTTATGTTCTTAAATTCATTTATGCTATTAATTAGATGATTTTATTGCAGTTATTTAACCTAAGTTTAGTCAAGAAACTGTGAACAAGATCTTCTAGTAAGGTGTGTTTTAAACATCAAGTTCGGTAACAAGGAGAATTGAGGATGTTTCTGTGTTCTTGTACATGGTCGGTTTGGTGTTATTGGTTCTCGTATTGACAGTGGAACTTTTGGACAAGATTGAAGTGTTTTAAGATGTTGGTCATTGTGTTGCACTACTGGTGTAGGCTGGGAAATGCTGGGCAGATTCGAAGGGATAGGTTTCAGTGTGGTTAAGTGGATGTGTCTACAACATTCTCTTATGAAACTTGGATTGCACATGTACTACTTGAAGTTTTGAGTTAAGTCCTTTAAGAATAACAGTAGAGGAGCCATGCATGCTTACCGGTATTATATGATATGAATTGAATTAAGTTTATATTCTGTTTTTAAAGAATTTAGAATGTGTGGATTTCTTGAGTTCTGGAAGTGTTTAGTTAGATAACAGTGGCTTAGTTGTTTCCATATAGAAGTCCAGTTATCAAATCTGAATGCCACGGAAGTGAATCTCTAAATTATGTTCCTATCCTTGCTGTTGATCCATATATGATAGTATATGTTAAGCATTTAGTTGGCATTCAATTACATGTTTAAGATACATGTTGCAAGTTATTGATTCTGTTTTGTAGATAGAAATTCAGTTTCCAAAGGAGTTAATGGTTAGACTTGAAGTTGAAGATATTATTTGATTTGATCTTCAGACATTGAGAGTATTTTGAGTAATCTTCTTCATTAAGTTAGGAAAGATGAAGTGAAAGAGATAAATTAAGCATCCAGGACCTACTCTCTTAAGTTAACGTGGGAAGAGAATACAGAACAAAGTTGGAAATCAATTTGGAAGTTTTAATGAAGTTTAGATCTCCTTGTAGTGCAAAATTTTAATGCAGTTTAGATCCCTTCGTTGTACAAATTTTATTAAGCTAGTATGCAAATTTTTGTTAAGTTAGTATGCAGATTTTTATTAGGCTAATATGCAAATTTCTATTAAGTTAGTATGCAGATTTTTATTAAGCTAGTATGCAGATTTCTGTTAAGTTAGTATGCAGATTTTTATTAAGCTAGTATGCAGATTTCTGTTAAGCATTAGTGCAGATTTTTGTTAAGTATTGTATGTGCAGATTTCTTTTATGTTTTATGCATGATTGCGTGTTACCTAGTTAGTTTCACTCATAGATGCATATGAAAGATACCCTAACAGTATTTTGGGTTTAAGAAAAGTATAAGAAAGATAAAGAAAAGTATAAGAAAGGTAAAGAAAAGAAAGTAAAAGGCCAAGGCCTTAAGTAGATCCCAAAGTCAAGACTTTAGGGATTTTGGCACACAAGGTGCTAAAGAAAATGCCGAGGCATTATATAGAAGTATTAAAAGATAACAAGTATTTTACTTTTATCAGTGGAACTGTGCTGGACTCTTAGTTGTCCTTGGGTTGGGCTCCCATAGTCGTCCCTAGGTTTAGATAACCTAGTAGTAACGGCACGGTCGAGGGTCGCCAAATGGGCCGCCAAATGGGTCGGGGTCGTTACAAAAGTAAAAGCAAGTACAGTTGCCGGGCCCAAGAGAAGTTGATTACTATTTTGAAGTATTATAAGTATAAGTTTTTGAACAAGTAAAACGAGTTTTACATAAACATAAAGTATTAAAGATTAAGTTTAGAACAAATGAAATAAGGTTCATATAGTTCTGAAAATCAGTAAGTTTAGTTCTTTATTCTATCATGTTTATCTAGTGGATGAGTAGTTTTCATGTTTACCTATTAGATGAGTAGCATGATTAGCGATTAGAATTACATGAGTAGATTTCTTAGCTTTTCTTTGCTATTAGTTTGACATGAGCAGTTATGTTTATGCTTTATTTCTTTTTAGAGCATATAGTTTTTAGTTCTTTTCGTATACATGCACATTCGTGATTTTGTGAGTTAGACAGCGCTTACTAAGCAAATTTTGCTTATAGACTACACCTCCTCTTACTGTAGATACAGGAAAGGAAAAGATATAGAAAGGAAGGCGACAAGGTGGCGCGGATGGTGTGTGATGCCAGGACTATGAAAGCCTTGGAACTTAGTTTAAGAATTTATTAAGATTGCCATTTATTAAGAATGTATTAGATGAGTCATTTAGTCTTCCGCTGTTAGTTATTTGTATATTTTTATTTTGTTTCCGCTATTCATTACTTGCATGATTTGATTTCATTAAACTGCGTGGTGATGTTATTCCCTTTGTGTGTTTGATATGTGTTTCAGCCGCCTGTGGCTGTGTATATTATGTTATGTATGTCAGTTTAAGGTCACCGGTACAGGGGAGACCCTGTCGAAATTTTTCGGTAGAGTTTCCAGGTGATTTTTAATCATACCGGTTAAGTAGAGTTAGTAGTTAAGTAACGGTCATCCTTAGAGAGTAGTAGTAGTAAGAAGGGTGGTCGTTACAGTTGATATGGTCACTCTTGATACTTTTTAAGAGTATCAAGAGTGACCATATCAACTGTGCTTTTACTTTTGTAACGACCCGACCCATTCGGCGGCCCATTTGGCAGCCCATTTGGCGACCCTCGGGTCGTCGACCGTCGATCGTCGGCCGTGCCGTTACTACTAGGTTATCTAAACCTAGGGACGACTATGAGAGCCCAACCCAAGGAGAAGTTGATTATTATTTTGAAGTATTATAAGTATAAGTTTTTGAACAAGTAAAACGAGTTTTACATAAACATAAAGTATTAAAGATTAAGTTTAGAACAAATGAAATAAGTTTCATATAGTTCTAAAATCAACAAGTTTAGTTCTTTACGCTAGCATGATTGTATAGATTTACTTTACATGTTTAGCCTTTCAGTATGTTTCTTTCACTAGTAGATGAGCATGAGTAGATTTCCTTTTGAGCATTCAGTTTTAGATTTCAGTATATCCTCATGCATATCGAGATTTTGTGAGTTAGATAGCGCTTACTAAGTAAATTTTGCTTATAGACTACACTTCCCCTTACTGCAGATACAGGAAAGGAAAAGATATAGAAAGGAAGGCGACAAGGAGGTGTTCGAAGGATGTGTGATGCCAGGACTATGGAAGCCTTGGGATTAGGAAAGAAGTTTTAATTTTAGTTTCCGCATTTTAGTTATTGTAAACATTTGAGTTGTATTTTAAGTTCATGTCATTTGAGATTATTCTGTTTAGATTGCATGTAGGATGAGTTCAGTTTAGTAAGTAGATATTTGTGTGTTTGATACTTATTTAACTGCGTGGTTGATTGATATGTGTTCCAGCCGCTTGTGGCTGAGTATATATTGCATGTATTGTTGAATATGGTCACCGGTACAGGGGAGATTCTGCCGAAATTTTTTGGTAGGGTTTTCATGTGATTTTTAATCATACTGGTTAAGTAGAGTTAGTAGTTAAGTAACGGTTATCCTTAGAGAGTAGTATAGTATAGTAAGAAGGGTGGTAGTTACAGTTTAAGGTCACCGGTACAGGGGAGACTTTGCCGAAATTTTTCAGTAGGGTTTCCATGTGATTTTTAATCATATCGGTTAAGTAGAGTTAGTAGTTAAGTAACGGTCATCCTTAGAGAGTAGTAGTAGTAGTAAGAAGGGTGGTCGTCGACCGTCGACCGTCGACCGTCGGGCCAAAGAAGAAGTTGATTATTATTTTGAAGTATTATAAGTATAAGTTTTTGAACAAGTAAAATGAGTTTTACATAAACATAAAGTATTAAAGATTAAGTTAGAACAAATGAAATAAGTTTATATAGTTCTGAAAATCAGTAAGTTTAGTTCTTTATTCTACCATGTTTATCTAGTAGATGAGTAGTTTTCATATTTACCTATTAGATGAGCAGCATGATTAACTATTAGAATTACATGAGTAGATTCCTTAGCTTTTCTTTGCTATTAGTTTGACATGAGCAGTTATGTTTATGCTTTATTTCTTTTTTAGAGCATATAGTTTCTAGTTCTTTTCGTATACATGCACATTCGTGATTTTGTGAGTTAGATAGCGCTTACTAAGCAAATTTTGCTTATAGACTACACTTCCTCTTACTGCAGATACAGGAAAGGAAAAGATATAGAAAGGAAGGCGACAAGGAGGTGTTCGAAGGATGTGTGATGCCAGGACTATGGAAGCCTTGAGACTAGGAAAGAAGTTTTTATTTTAGTTTCCGCATTTTAGTTATTGTAAACATTTGAGTTGTATTTTAAGTTCATGTCATTTGAGATTATTCTGTTTAGATTGCATGTAGGATGAGTTCAGTTTAGTAAGTAGATAATTGTGTGTTTGATACTTATTTAACTGCGTGGTTGATTGATATGTGTTCCAGCCGCTTGTGGCTGAGTATATATTGCATGTATTGTTGAATATGGTCACCGGTACAGGGGAGACTCTGCAGAAATTTTTCGGTAGGGTTTCCATGTGATTTTTAATCATACAGGTTAAGTAGAGTTAGTAGTTAAGTAACGGTCATCCTTAGAGAGTAGTAGTAGTAAGAAGGGCGGTCGTTACAGTTGCCAAGATCCCTAAAGTCTTAACTTTGGGATCTATTTAAGGCCTTGACCTTTTTCTTTCTTTTCTTTATCTTTCTCATACTTGTCCAAGTAAAATACTAGCCTCTTCAAACATGCTACAACAGATTTAAAACAAAGGAAAACAAATCTGAAGTCTTTAGGCATGCTATAGCAGAAATAAATCAAAGAAAGAAAGATCTGCATTCTTTAAAAGGAAAACTGCATACACTTAGAGAGTAACTGTTCATACTTGTTAAAGTAGCGAAGAAACTAAAACTGCACTGCTAATAAACAGGACTCTCTAAGGATGACCGTTACTTAACTACTAACTCTACTTAACCGGTATGATTAAAAATCACATGGAAACCCTACCGAAAAATTTCGGCAGAGTCTCCCCTGTACCGGTGACCTTAAACTGACATACATAACATAATATACACAGCCACAGGCGGCTGGAATACATATCAAACACACAAAAGGAATAACATCACCACGCAGTTTAATCAAATCACGCAAGTAATGAATAGCGGAAACAAAATAAAAACATACAATTAACTAACAGCGGAAGAATAAATGACTCATCTAATACATTCTTAATAAATGACAATCTTAATAAATTCTTAAACTAAGTCCCAAGGCTTCCATAGTCCTGACATCACACACCATCCGCGCCACCTTGTCGCCTTCCTTGCTAAATCTTTTCTTTTCCTTTATCTGCAGTAAGAGGAAGTGTAGTCTATAAGCAAAATTTACTTAGTAAGCGCTATCTAACTCACAAAATCACGAATGTGCATGTATACGAAAAGAACTAGAAACTATATGCTCTAAAAAGAAATAAAGCATAAACATAACTGCTCATGTCAAACTAATAGCAAAGAAAAGCTAAGGAATCTACTCATATAATTCTAATAGTTAATCATGCTGCTCATCTAATAGGTAAACATGAAAACTACTCATCTACTAGATAAACATGGTAGAATAAAGAACTAAACTTACTGATTTTTAGAACTATATGAATCTTATTTCATTTGTTCTAAACTTAATCTTTAATACTTTATGTTTATGTAAAACTCGTTTTACTTGTTCAAAAACTTATACTTATAATACTTCAAAATAATAATCAACTTTCTTCTTGGGCCCAGGCGTAGTACCATCTTATGCGCGTTCCCTAATAGGTTGGGGTAGCGAGCCACCAATTCTAAAAGAGCAGACATCGGTCTACCAGGGCCAAGACCTCGGAATTGGACACCTGGATTTGTTTAACGACAACCTCGGAAGTTGGGTACTAGCCTCTTCTTAAAAGTAAAATACTTATAATCTTAATTACTTCTTCTTTTAATGCCTTGGCATTTTAATAGGCACCTTGTGTGCCAAAATCCCTAAAGTCTTGACTTTTGGGATCTACTTAAGGCCTCGGCCGTTTCTTTCTTTTCTTTATCTTTCTTTTCTTTATCTTTCTTTTACTTTTCTTTATCTTTCTTATACTTTTCTTAAACCCAAAATACTGTTAGGGTATCTTTCGTATGAATCTATGAATGAAACTAACTATGTAACACATAATCATGCATAGAATACAAAAGAAATCTACACATATAATAGTTATCAAAAATCTGTACTAATACTTAACAGAAATCTACATACTAGCTTAATAAAAATCTGCATACTAAGCTTATCTAATCTGCTCACTATACTAACTAACTTCTGCACTTGAAAGCCGAATAAAATTCTGCATATTAAGCTTAATAAAAATCTGTTTTATTAAGCTTATCTAAAATCTGCATACTAAGCTTAATCAAATCTGCATACTACTAACTAGGACAAAGCTGCATGCTCATAATACATGTATAGAAACTATGTAAAGCTTAAGCTCATGATCTATGGACTGTTCTTGTAATAACACGCCTCTAACTGCATCCATGCTAAACCTAACTATTCTTAAACTAATTGTTCATGTCAAGTTTGATCATCCTTGATTTACTTGGTTAAATTATATCCATAAAGTATCTTATCAATCTTAACTTAACAAACGATATCAACTTTGGAAATCCACTAACCTGTCCATAGAGAAAGGAAATTCTGAAATCATCAAAGTGTGCAGGAGCCTTAGATGAATTCACACTTTACCCTATAGATCTACTACCAAAACTATAACAAAAAAAAACTACAAGACCAATTACAAGCCAATCATGCACATTAAGGCTGCACTGCTCATCAATTACAAGCTGATCATGCCTAGAAGAAATAAATCTGCTACAGCATGTTCTGAAAGCAAGGAAAAGGACTAAATCCCAGCAATACTTCAACTTAGCCTTTCTTAGAGCACAGCTACTTAAACAATTATGACTTTCCAACATGAACAATACAACTCGAATCCTCAGATCGCAGTTTAATAAAACTCATCAACCTCATAACATTCCAACTAACAATCCTCTTCTATCGCTTAACCTCACTATCCGAATCTCATACTCAAGTAACTGGAATGTAATTGCAATGCTAATTACAAGGGCTTCATCTATACAATTTAATTATTTAATTTTCTTTTATGCTTTCTTTATTAATTACAGTATAGAGTATCTGTTTATATGTGCTTAGGAAAGAAGAAAATTCATGTTTTAATTTTCTATGTTTTGATACATATGCTTAGAAAGAATAGAGACAATTTTAGTTTTGTTTCTCTTATATTCATATATATAAGTATGTTTAGAAAGAATAGAGAAGATATCAAGTCTTCCAAGGATCACTAATGGGTACAATCAGATATGGGTAATAGAGGATCAAGAAGTTAAGAGACTAAGGAACAAAGAGTATCATTAGTGAAAGTCATTTAGAACCAGAAGCACGAAGAAGTTATTTAGGAACGTGAGGACAGTATGAGACAGAGATATCCAGAATTATTCTAAGTTCGAGGACGAACTTTTTATAAGGTATGGGGGATTGTAACGACCCAATTTTCCTCATTAGGAGTTCTAAAAGTTCTTAAAAATATTTAGAAATGCTATAGAAAAATTCTAGAGATTTTTAGAGTATTTTTATGCAATTTTTGGAGGTCGTTTGGTATTTTTACTAAACGAAGGAAGTTATGACAAAAAATGTCCAAGCCGAGAATTGAACCCACGACCTTGGACTCGGTCAAAACCCAGCTGACCAGGTGGGCAAACGGATTTTTCTGTTTAGAATTGATAGCAAATTTATTTAAAGAAATTAACAGAATACTAAGGTTATAAGAGGAGAACTTAGGGCTTGATTATTTCCCCATGACCTAGCTTTTCCCTTCGCCTTCCTCGCGTGCGACGGCGGCGATTCTGCCCGAGCGAAGACAAAACGTAGCTGGAAGTTAGCATCTCTCCGGTGGCCGGCCAAAGGGATTCCACGAGTTCTTCTCGGATTTGAGCTTCCCTCGTCAAGAGGGAACTGTTAGCACGAAGAAGGGCCGGAGATCTCAAGCCTTCCGAACCCTAGAACCTTCCTTTCTTCTCGGTTTGAATCCAAGAATGCAAGGTAAGTTGCTACTCACCTGCAGTAGGATAGCTCCGAGGTTTTATTCCTTGTTCTTTTCTTGTTTCCGAAGCTTTGCATGAATTTTCTTGTGGTTTCAGTTTTCGGATCTTTTTGTGTTCATGATTTCCGAAGCTTGCTGCTATGTTGATATCATAGCAAAATTGAATAATGTTGTTTTATTACTTGACCGTAAATATTCATTTTATATAATTTATGTGTATTCATGTATTATATTACATAAGCAACGCGTGTGCGTGATGACTAATATAATTTACGATTGATTTAATATTAATTTGAGTTGGTTTACAAAATCAAGTAGTAATTATGTTTTCGCTCATCATTCATATAATCTAATCTAACCAATATTAATCAATTATATTACACACATCTCATCAAATAGATTAATTATTAAGTGAACCAATCATGAAATGAACAAATCATTTTTATAATATTTTTAACACATAACATTCTTTTTATATAAAATATAGTACTATTTGTACATAACAACATGTTCTTTTATATTATTTTTATAAACTAAATAAGCTAATATTAGTCGTACATATCGATAGTAACAACAGTAAAACTCAAACAAGCTAGATAAGTTAATACCACTCCCATTAGGATAAACACTAGTGCAGTACTAGTCAACACTATCCTTTTCATCCTGGATTTGGTTGGGACAATAATCTCAGGTAAGTCAGCTTCATAATTCTTCATTTGGTCCATATTTGGATCCTCTTCTGGATCCTCCTCAAACTCTTTAGGATCATTTTGCTCCACATGGTGAAGTAACTCCACACACAACTCTGTATATGAGGTACGCCCTTCAGAGACCTCCTATATGGTGTGTTGCCACCTTGGAATACTCCAGCAATGATCAAATCAGTGCTCATATCTTGTAATTATTTAGTATTGGAAACTCTTCCTGCTCAAATTTCAGAATAATCGGTCAAGTTGTTCAATATGTTCTTTGACTCCGCAAACTAAGTCATATTTGATCTCCTGAATCTCCTCCCATAGCTTATTCCTTCGCACATCGCGACGAGTCATCATGTATATCATTCGTGACATCTGGAATTGAAAATATTAATATCAGTGCAAAACCGATAAACCAGTAACAAAATCGGTTCAATTCAATTTACACATATGCATAGAGAAAATACACAAGATCCATAAGGAAATAAATTTAAAAAAAATCAAAAATTTTCATTTGAGGAACCTTAGTTGACTGATACATTAGACCAGTCGATTGGGAAATCAGATCTTGAGCATTAACTTAGTCTATTATCCTTATTAGAGCTAGTTTAACTGGGATATCCAGTTGTTATTGTTTAACCTAATTCCATTTAATTCAAACTTAGATCTATTGATCAAACCAATCAGACTGGTTTTAGTTTGGACTAAAATGGTTTGGTTAAACCAATCCATTGGTTTAAACCAGACCAGGTTTAATTGGATCATATCGGTCTAGTTAAACCAATGAATGATTAAATCAGACAGGTTTAAAATTATACTGTTTAAATCAAATTTACTTGGTCCGATTTGACAAATAGATCGGTACACAATGAGACGGGTTCTTCCAACTCATCTTTTATTTATCTATCAAATTTTCCATTTAATCAAGTAAACGTATTTAATCTATTAAACTTTTCTATTTAAATATGTTAAACAGATTTAATCATTAAAATTTTCATTCAATCGATTAAATTTAAATCAAACTTTTTCTCAATTTACTGTGCTTCGTAAGTTTGTAAGTTTAATTGATTAAACTTTCACGTGTTTTTTTCGCCGTGAATACGATGGCCGGCTGATTGCCGGCCTTCCAATGCAGTAGTGGGTGCTCATCAACCATGGATGCCGGTCGCCCGCCACCTCGTCGATGCTTGCGTCAGTCCCTCCAATGGAGAAAACGCAACATAGTCATTTTTTCCTAACGCGACTACACGTCCTCTACAGCGATGTTATCACCTGAGGGATTTCTCCTAGTACTGAGTAAAACTCGCTTTGATATCATTGTTGATAGTAAAATAAATTCATATGAAACGAAGTGCTTGGAGAAGAAGATTGGAAGAAGAATATGTCGTCGGAAGAACGATCATGAAAAAATCCAAAATCTTTTTAAAGTTTCACGAACCAAAACCCTCAATTTACTCTTGATGTTCTCTCTTAATTTCGATCAATTGATCATCTTTCACTGATTGACTTGGACGCCTTTTATACAAAAGTCAAGTAAGAGAAATAAAGATGAAGAGAAATTGAGAAAGGGATGCCCTTTCTTCTTCTGTGCAATGAAGGGTACTCTTTCACCTTCTAAATTCTAACACTGAGAGCTAAGATTTGAAAAGAGTTCTAAAAATTGAGGCGTATCTTGATTAATTTAAAATTCATGGGGACGGTTTCAAAAAGAAATAAACTGCTAACTGTATCAACTGTATGGAGTATAACTTTCCTTTCCGACTTATGTATACTCTAGGAAAAATTTCCTCTCATCTTTTAATTATTTGACCATCAATTATAAATTGATTATATAATTTATTTCTCTTACAACATATGAGGAGCATCTTAAATGAAGCTAATCATCTTTTACTACTATTTCTATTATTTTTTAAGTCAACTAATTTTTCTTTTTTTTTTCCTTTCTCTTTTATCCTTCTATAAATAAATTAGTTTTTTTTTTCCTTCCTCTTTTATCCTTCTATAAATAATGTAAGAGTGCATGAAACTGTCGAGACAATGTCCATAGATTTTTTTTTATCATCTAAATAACTGACTAATAATGGAGGTGATAGTATTGGTCCTATAAAAATTTCCTATTAATTAGCAATTAGTGTGAATTAAGAGGTGCTCATGAAAATCCATCTAAGCAGCCAACATTATTAGATTTATCATCCCACGGAAAAAAATCCTTATAGTACACCACATTTCTCCCTTCAAGACGATTCCACATTCTCTAGAAGAGGATAAATCATAAGAGACATTTATCCTAGCACAACAGTCCTTTACCATAAATCAATCATCCAACGAAACATTTTATATCCACTGAAAATTAACTCTAAAAATAAAAATTATTAAAGCAATCAACCATATAAATACCAAATACATCAACCCGTGAGAAGCAAAAGTAATAAATACAACCTGAGGACTTCCACCCGTCCTTGTACTGTCCTACACAAATTCTGTTAATATTTGTGACATATCAAATGATAAAATTGTAAGCAGAAGATGAACATGAAATAGGGAAATCCGATCGAAACTTCCAAGAGAAAAATATCCCAAAGAACAAAAACAAAATGTTATTCGGGCAAACCATTCGGCAAATGAAAACACAATTGTTGTTGGAACATGAAATCTGTTTCTGAAGACACAAACACAATGTAACTCTATTGGAAGGAAGAAATCAAATATCTACAAGGCTCGTCGTCTCAATCATCATCAATATCCATACACTCGAATGAAAACATGATTATTGTTGCAACATGAAACCTGTTTCCCGAAGTCTCAAAAGCAATGTAACTCCGTTGAAAGAAAGCAATCAAATATCTACAAGGCTCGTCGTCTCAATCATCAGTATTCTGCAACCTTGATATCACAACAGCATTGCTCATCCCGCATAATTTTTTCATATCAAATCAGTGCGGGGATTAGCTCAATAGATGAAACTCTAAGAAGTAATCCACTCCATTTCTATCTGAATTCTTCCATTTTTCGAGTCAATTAGATGATATGTCTCATTGGTTCTCCTGTTGTGTACCACATCTGCAAGGTTAATGATGACATGCCCCAAGTTTTCCTGAACAAAATTAGGAGCATCTCAAATACTTGGAGAGAACAAATAGTTAGAGATAGAGATGGAACTGAAATGGGAAAAAAAACCAAAAGAAGAAATCAAAATAAGGGGAAAAAAATGCAGAGGCCATAATAATGAGTTCATCCTTCATTGGATATTGGCTGCAAAATCATATTGATTATTTGAATGTTTCTTCCCTTCATTATGAAGTTAGAATGATTCTAAAATCACTTTAAGTGGTCTAAGATAGGGAACCATGCTTTTCTTCTTTTGAGAAAAGAGGAAGAGTGAAGATTAGAATCTTTAACATATACACGCCACCATTTAGTGAAGTGCGATTTTGGCCTCAATGTTGGCAACAACAAAATAAGGAAAGACTGAAGACCAGGACCTCTATTATATACCAAGGACCTCGGCAGTAGCTCCTAAGGTCTTTACCATTATGAGTCCATGATATATATTTCTCATATTCCCCATCTCTCTGAAGTCTGATTCCACGAGCATACAAAAAACTTCATACCTCCTAGCATAAGCTCCATTTCTTGGAATCATTAATTTCCATGAAAATTTAACTGGAAACGAATTAAGGGGGTTCTCCGAAGTTTCCACCATCAAGGTTCATTTGGTGCTCTGAAGATTGAACTCAATAATCTGAATAAACAACTGCAGGCCTTCTAGATAACAAAGCATCCATTAGATAGTGGGCATTGATTAATCATCAACACTTCTGCTGAACTTTTGATTAATCCTATGTATCCTGAGTGCTTTGATTATAACAAACAAACTAATAATTTGTCCTGGTGTGCTTTTAAAGTTCATGCTTTTATTTATATTCAAGATTATTGATGTTGTATATATCAAGCTCACAACATTATATGAAAACCAAGGAAAATGATTTCAGATCGAGGAACTGATTATGCTGAAGTTTGGATTTGTTTAAGCTAAGGTTTCTACAAGACAGGATAGAATAGTTGAATAAATAATTTTAATGATAATTACTCAAATTTAATACTCTTTTAGTGGCTCAAATTATGATGGAGCAGCCAAACCACAAATCCATCATATATGTAGCCTCTAACCTTCCCAAATCAAACCAAACTCAATAATATCAAAACTGGCTAAAAAATTGGACGGTCTATAAATTGATCGCACAGTAGATTGGTATAGCAACCAATGTCCAGTGGCAGGCAAAAATTGACTATTGTCTATTTAACTTCCAATGGTTATATTCCAAGTGACTACCCTTAAGCACATAACAGTCTCAGTCTCTGGAAGAGGGCTTGTAGTGTCATAATATTTGAGTCTTAGACTAATCCAACCACCAGTATAAGTCCATCTGTGTTTTCATTTCATCTCAAGTACTATCAATGAATCCTTCTACCTCTCATTGAGCCACATGCATTTTATGTCTAGTCCTAGAGGAGTCAAGTTACCAATAGACAGTATTCTGAACTCATGCTTTTTCATTTGTGCTTGTATTTATCCACTTATCATTTTTCACTGTTTTTTTTAATTGCCTTGCTTTGAGAATTTTGATAGAATGATTAAGCGCCCTTGCGACTGAGGAGAGTGCAGTCGTTGTTCTTAAACAAATCTAATATGCATCAGACACAATAAGATGTGCCACGGAAACTGGAGATGTAATTACCTAAATCTCACTAGAATTTAATGCAAAATTGGGCAAAACCAATGGACCACAGATACATCCCTCCACCATGAACTAGTTGGCTGGGATATTAGTAGGGTTGTTTTTTTCCTAGGTAGCCCTTTACTTGATATAGATTCCCATTATTTATTTATTTTGCATGAAAATATTTTTATAACTAATGTGTACACGAAGGAGACCTTTTATCCTTTTTTTGGTTACTAGGCTAATATTGGGTACATTAGATGCGCATTGGATAAGAAGCCGAAACTAACCAGAATAGAACAACCGAATGCACCATCCTTCCATCACTATACTTCATATCACATATAACATTCTATATAATCGGCTATTTCATGTTAGCTTCTTATGAAGTTGTACTCTGCATGAATTGTGTGTTATTATGTTTCTCTTTACTCTCTTTAAGAGCATATAATGGCATTGATCGGGCTGAGGAGGAAAAAACAGTTGGATTTTGCATAGTCATGGGTGATTCTCTTGTATCCTAGAAAAGTAAGAAGTAAAAAAACTTGTATCCGTACAACACATAAGTTGAATACGTGCATTAGCCAACACCGTCTCCAACATCATGTGGCTATGACGCCTAGTTAATGATATGGGCATTTCTACTTCACAATCTACTTTATTATGGCGGTGAAAATGCCATATAAAAATAGGATATCATGATGTATTTCATGCAAGAATAGGACACAAAAAAAACACAATCGTCAATCACTCGACAACATTTACACATGAGCAATATTCGATTATATTCCACTTCTAAAGGTGAGCTCACCAAGACACTTGCACCCATTTAGTTCAACAACTTAGCTCCAACCCCAACCTAGTCAAATATCCCCCCCAAATTGAGCTTGAAGGAGATTATTTTAGAAGATGATCCATTAAAAGCAGAATTGACCAATAAACTTGAGGTTGAGTTGAACAAATCAGTTTAAAATCTCATGTAGTAGACTATACATAATACCCTCACTATCATGTAATTGATATCAAGCAATGAAAATTGCAATTTCTGATTTTTTTTTTGTACCTGAAGTATTACAATGAGGTTCAATTAAACAAGACCTACTTAAATACTAAAATGTTTCTTGCAAAAATGAGATGCAAAACTTTAAGTGCCTTTATATTGCATATTGATAATTGTGCTCAAGTCAATCATGAAAATTATCATCTCATCTTTGTTGATAAAAGATAAATTGTGTTGAAAATCACGTCTAGCTAAACATATTTGCAAAGATAGTGTTTGTTGTGTACATTCAAATGTTTCCATTATCTTGCTCCATTCATGATCAAATCATTTGTGTAATTTATATTTACCCAAATGCAATAGGATACAAAATACACATTTGACATATCTGTTTTGCAGTCACTTTGGTATATTAATTAAGTGAATTAATCTTGCTAAGTTAATTATATATAAAAATAATGTAAAACTGAGATGTAAAAGCAGTACCTTGGAGTGTATACCAATACTCGGTGCCTTGCTATGTACGTCCACTTGTATTCTCTCATTGATAGGAGGCTCCTCACATACAAATTGGTGTACTTCTTCCCATCTTGGATCTCTGTTTTTCTTGATATGCTGCATTCAAATTGATATTAATCTCAGAAGTAGAATAACAATTTTCAGAAACAACTTAAATATTGAGATTGTAGGCACCTGGTTCACAAAATACCTTAGTTTTCTTCGCCTCTCCTCTAAAGGTAAGACGCACATAGGGGTTCGTATGGTGCTTTCCCTCAAGATCTTGAGCTTCATGAATGGTAACAACAAGCACGCCACCACCTGTAGGAGTACTATTAGGAGCGTGTACTCCATTAGCCTTCTCACTATCAACCTCTAACAATTTATCTTCCTTAAAAGGCTTGTATGTTGCTTCCACAACAATCTGCCCACGAAATTTGTCATTCTGAACCTCAATACTATCAAGACTCTTCACCAAGTCGAGTGTTAAAATTTTTGGCTCATCAGCGTTAAGTTCATTTAACCGAATAACATTCATGCCCATTTTTTCATGTTTTCCCACCTACATAAAGAATGTGCAGAAACATAACTAATTTCAATAAGGTAAAGCAGTAAAGAAAGGAAAGAAATACATGTATCAAGAAATTCATACCTGTTCCCAGTCATAAACACTAAGGTCCAATTGTTGATTTTCTGGGTCTCTTATAACAAAATTGAATTCTTCGTTCCACTCAGGGTTTAAGTTGCTCTTCTTGATGGTTGTCTTCTTTGACGGAAGTTTATCGTCTGAAAGCTTAAGTTTCACATACGGATCTGATTTGCCAAATAAATCTTTCTTTCTTAGTTTATGTGCACTGACAATCTTCACATGCAGCATTCCAACAGGCTTATTTGAGGCTCTGCAACATTACATAGTTTCATTGGCTTAGTTGTCAGTGTCTCATATTCAAACTGTTAAAATTAACATTTGTAACATGTCCTATATTGACATGAAAATTACTTTGAAGCATCAAGTACAGGCACTTGTAGGTATTTAGGCCACAGATACATATTTGCAACTTGTTTCTTTATGGTCTCCTGCAAACAAGGTAACATAAGTTAATAATAAAAAAAGAAAACTGGAAATCATATAAAGCACACAAGTTGGCTCAGATTTTGGTACATAATTCAGTGTCGGTTGATGATTACATGACTCAAACAACTCCTAAGTCATTTTTCTATTCTTTTAAATAGATATCTAACAGATACTAGGCACTCATGGCAGTCCATCCAATTAGAAAAAAAAATGTGATTGCGAGAAAAACAGATCATTGAACCAGAGCCTCTTCCTCAAATGACTCTATCACTGAAATCTCAGTTAAGGAATTTAATTCATACGTATGCAATAAAAATTCTTTGTAGACATCTAATCATTGTCCCAGAGCCTCTTCCCCAAATCACTCTATCACTGAAATCTCAGTAAAGGAATTCATACATATGCAATAAAAATTCTTTGTGAACATCTACGAAAACAACTCAACTCACTAATGTCAAGTCTTCTCTTATGTAGCAAATGGAGTAGTGAGGATATTTTGGATTAATATTTCAAGTTTCTTAATAATTAAACTAACATAAATGACAATACTGCATGATAGATGATACATACAGATACCCAACAATAGTAGCATATTATTCAATTAAATGGGGAAAATAACCACCTGAACAAATCTGTAAAGGCCAGGAATGGCCATAAGATCAGCCCCAACAAGTTTTAATCCAAAGTCAACATGTGGCTGTAACAGAGAGTATGATCAAACAACAGAATACATTGAGTGGTTGCATATGATGAGAGTAGCTTATTGATGAAGATTTAAAATGAAAGAGTAAGTTCTATTTCACTAACCTTCTCCATGAGGGACACAAAGATATTTGCAAAACAAGGGAAGCTAGGGACCAATGGTTTTAAAGTAATTCGTGGAGAAGCAAAGATTTGTAAATCTACAACCTGAAAATCTCAACATGCAAATATGTAACCTTCTGTCTCCAAATACAAACTAGCAGAATAGCATTCCAGCAATGAAATGAAAATATACTATGAGAGAGAGAAATGTGAATGACCTGTATAGACAATTTTAATCCATAGGCTTTGGCAGCGATAGTTACATTGGGATTCCCAGCCCATTTAAGTGATGGTTCCATAATAAGTTCCTTCTCATCTGTACTGTAAACTTTCATTCCTGGCAGAAGTTGACACTCAGATGTTATCAGAAAATAAGCAAAAGCATGAAACTAAAATCCGTACTTGAAGTCCAGAATGAAACCAAAACAAAATACTCGATAGAATATAACACAAAAACAACTGTGGAGTTGGGACAAAAAAAAATTTAGTCTGATTTCCATAAAAATATTAATTCTCAGACAAGTAAGAATATTGGAGGAATAGAGTAACAGCTCAAGAAGTAGATTGGACTTCCTTTTAGAATTGTTGGGCTTGTGATTTTATCTAATAAAAACAGTGTCAGCTTTTGTATAAAAGTGTAAAAAAGTTGCAAAAAAGTTCAAGTGGAACTGAAAATTAAATGGTAAATGTATTTTTCTTATAAAAAGCCAACTAATTTGATTGGAAAAGGTAAACAAAAAAAATCACCAATGCATAGATATTCACAAAGTACCATAGAAAAGAATAACAAAAAAGCTAACCTTGAAAAGTTGGTGGCAGTGAACCAAGAGTGAATTTTTCAAATTCAACAGAATTAATATTGTACTTTGCAGTATTCTCGGCAATAATAGGATCTGCAATTTGCTTAGCAGTCTTGCAGATAGCCTTGTAAAGGATAGAAGGAATCAATATGAGAAAGTGGAAACCATGACATATAGAAAGCTTAATATCAAAACATACCTTATCGAGGTATGGCCACATTAGTGCGAGAAAGTTATTCAACCAATCAATCTTCAAAAAGAAGAACAAGTGTTAACTAAGAATAGATTGATAGTTTTTTACAGTAATTCAAGCAAATTCATCAAGTGTCTATTAATATTAGGCAGGTCCACATACCCGTTCATAGTCTGGACTCTTTACCCATAGAGGAATTTCAGGAAATATACGTTCCAGTGATTGCGTTTCATGTTCAACAAGTGGACGAATCTTAGGATCCTGATCAAGTAAATGCAAAATAGGTCAAACATAAACCATTGAATATTAATTCCCACACTATATTTCATATGATAAAGAACAGTGCCAGGTATGAAATTGAAGCAGAAACTTTCATCAAGCAACAAATCTTTGAACATAAGCTACATAGACCACTTAGACATGCAACGTGGTCATTTTGCACTCGCCCAAGGCCTTAGCCATCTGCTCGGTAGTTAACTCCTATATCATGACATACATTAGCCCTATAGGATCTACCATATTTATTTTACGTGAGCAAATTATTAAGTCTATCATGAACTTAACAAATCTATCACCCTGCTTGATTTTTTTTTAAGGTACCATTAAATGATAATGTGACACCAAACCTAGTCAGAATTTTGTCAACTCAAATGTCATGTTACCACATATTTCAATCCAATTAAAAATTAAATAGGGGTTGGCATGGCATTGGAAGTGAATCCTAAGGTTTTTCTTTTTAAATTTAGATTTTATTTTTTAAATAATAATTAATTGGTTGGATTTATGTGATGACATGATATTTGAGTTGGCAAAATTGCTTACTAGACATGGTGTCATATCCATACTTGATGCCAACATAACAAAAATCAAATGGAGTGACAGATTTACAATTTTAGAAAGTTTGTGATAGATTTGTTAAAACGTGTAAACTTCATGATGGATTTAGCAATTTACACTAATTTAGACCAAGGAGCATTTTCTACATAAAGTGAGTTTGCTCCAATAACTCACTCTAGTTAAGGATTATAAATTTGATTCTTTATTCATCACCACAATTTCAACTAGTAATTAAATGAAAATTCATTGGAAAAACATGGAATTTTGTGATTGTACATTGTTTGCTTAGTGTATCTTTAGCAATTTCTTAATATAAAACATAAGTATTTACCCCACAATCTCATCAAAGGGAATATTTACCTTACACACTTCAACATACATCAAAGCATGACAATACGAATTTAGAAAAATTAAACTAACAATATTGTGACTAATGCTTTTTAGTGTGTGTTATATTTTGTAACTTTTTTTTTCAAAATTTTAATTCTTTTAGCTAACTAATTGCTATAATTTTAAGCGCAAAACATCAGAGCATCATCTCTCCAACTTTCAAGCTTTCATTTGCTCAATGCATTAGATGGCAAAGCGAGACAAGGAAAGTAACTTTGACAGCTCATAAACGCTTTTTCACTTAAGCAATTGAGACCAACCAAGTGACTTTTTTGATTTTATATCAATGATGCTTTTCTCAAAAACTAGTTATAGCTTATTTTTAAATTTAGATATCCTTCAAAATGAAAAAGGTCCAAGTAGATGCCTTATATGCAGAAGAAAGGATTCACTCTAGAACTAAAAAATGAAAAAGAATCCAGGTAAACACCTTATAAGCACAACAAAGGATTCCCACCCAAAATGTGTGGCGCATAACAAAGGGCACAAAACCTATTCAAAGAAAATAAGCTCCAACATTCACTAAGCTAGTTTCCCCACTGTTTCTTTTACTCTTTTGATCTTGAAAGGTTACTGGTTTACAATATATGATCCTCGCTAGGAAACAACTATTAACAACTAGAAGAAATAAATTAAGTGGAAGGAGATTAAAGGAGTAAAACTTATGTGAGTTCACAACATGTACTTTAATGGATGACAAAGCATGCCAACACTATATAGTACAACGAAGTTTTACTTATAATTACTACAATTTTAATTTTAGAATTAAAAAAAGTTATGTAAAAGGAGGGAAAAGGAGTAAAATTTATCCGAATTCACTCTGGTACACTTCAAAACATGCCAAAGCACAGAATGTTAGCAGTTAGTACAATATAATATTACAAAATTTTAATTTAATTACTATATAAAGATATAGTGTAATTTTTCAAATTAAATAAAATAAATGAAAGGGATAACGAGTCAAAACCATTTGTGCCAACAAGAAATGGTACCAAAACCATTCCATTTAAGATATGACCAAAACCCAAGCATGAAAATATATTTTCAACCTTGATGATAAAAACATTTTAGCATGAAAATGATATAAATCAAAGTAGAGGATAAAATTGATGCAAACCTTAGAGTTTAAGGAATGTCAATCAACTACCCACTAAAATTTAGTAATCTGCTTTTAAACATAATATCAAAATTTAAATGTACAAATATTATGATGTAAATATTGAGAAATGCATAGAATATATCTTTAAAAATCCAATATATAATTAGTGTGGCATAAATTAGATATCAAGAGAGAATACATAAGGACATTTATCAGCATAATATGTAAATAAATCAATAAGCAGTAAACATAATACTACTAATGTTACTCTAAAATAATTGAATAAAAAAGAAATAAGGAAAACTATGAAAAGTAGCATAATTTTGTATGACAACAAAATTAACGTAGATATCTCATATTATAATATGAAATAAATATATATAAGTACTCAAGCAATAAACATAATACTAAGATTATAAAATAATTTGAGTGAAAGGAAATAGAGAAGAATTATGAAAACTACCATAATCCCAAATGACAAAAAAATTAACATGGATATCTGCAATAAACATAACAATGTGTGTGTGATTCTAAAATAACAGGTAAAAAAGAAATAGAGTTAAATTATTAAAACTAGCATAATGATATACAACAACAAAACTAACATAGATATTTGATGTTATAATGAGAAATGAATATATAAGTACTCAAAATAATACATCAAACTACACGATAAACAATTAAAGACATAAAAGTACTATTTGAAATTAAACTATTTGCGAAAATCTTCTGTGTTACAAGTTTATTAAAGACGAACCTAATGGAGAGCATTTTTATAGCCTAACAGCGTGACTACCACCTTAACCTAGATCGGACTAATTGAAGTTTACCTGGATCTGCATTTTTTTCTAAGAACATATGATAACTGCATTTTTTTCTAAGAACATATGATAATAAAGCAACAATTGTCTTTTGAACAGGATTTAACAAAGCTATCGTCTTAGGACTATGATATCCAGAAATCTGCTCCTGATCAATACAGAACCATGTCAAATTCATCCAAAATCGACATTTTAGATTTCAGATGAATCATCGGATCACGAAACCTCATCTTACATTCTAAATTCTCAAAACCATGACAACATAAAGCAAAAGTTCAAAGCAAATCACTCCTAGTCAAATGCACGCACGTCACAATAAGAACAGATCTAAAGCGTAGGCCAACGATGTGAACCAACTTTAGATATAAAGCTCATAAAGCAGCGCCTACCTGATCGACATCAGAGGACAGGAAGTAGACGAAGAGGTAGTATCCAGCAACGATCCCCACAGTCAGCCCCACTCCAAACCCGAAGAAGCCCGACACCGTGCTAAAAAATCCCATCTTCCCCCACACTACTCACCGCTGCGCACAACTTCAACTCCTTCGCATCAAGATAAAACAAAAAACAGGAACGTCGACCGCCGTGAGCACAGAAGGAGAAAAAAAAAACAATTTTCGCCTAGTTAATTCCACCATGAAAAGGATAAAAAGAAAGAACAAGTACGAGTCAAAAATCCACGTTTCACGAACACATCCAAAGCTTCCAAATCTGCCGTCCCATCCGCGTCCCGCGGAGTAGAAGAAGAATCAGGTCAGAAAGGGAAATGATTTTGAAATGGAAGCGAGTCAATGTCAGCGAGGAGTGGACCCGTTGATCATGCCGCGGTTTGTGACGGCTCGGCCGACATCAAGCGTGTCGCCGCTATTTATTAATATCACGGATCTCAGCGGAGCGATATATACGTTCAACCGTTGCCGACTTAGTTCAAACTTGCCCTTATTTCTATTATTAACGCCACATAAACTTTTTGGGAAAGTAGGACAAAAAAAAGGGAAAGTGGCATTGATACTTATTCTATATCGACACAATCCTCTCCATCATACTTGCCTTTGTCTTCAACTATAACTTTTAAGTCGATCTTGGTTATCTTCCACATCTTGTCTCAGGCATAGCACAGATGAAAAATACATGATTCCAAGTGTTGATACTCGGAATATTATTGTCTGGTGTTAACGTCTTTGTCATGCACTTTATCTATATTTATCTCCTTTTATATCCATGAGACCAACTCTAAGAGGGCCGTTGATATGACAGTTCCATACATATATATATATATAGAAGATTGATATGCTGCGCGCCTGCACAGTGCGCGACTGTGCGCGCGCAGCATATCAATCGGCGGTTTTTAATTTTTTTTATTAGTTTTTAAATTAAAAAATAATTAAAAAATTTCACATTTCCTTATATAAATTTCTAATACATTAATATATCCCCTTAACATATTACAATACTCAATAAATACTTAAATTAATTTTATTTTAATGTTTTTTTTAAACCAAACACTATAACCTAATTGGAAAGCCTAAACCCTATAGGTAAAATCTAAAAAAAATAATAGTTTTAATACTACAACCAAAGCCTGAACCCTAGAAATAAAATCATAAAGAAATTTTTTAATTATTTTTTAATTTAAAAACTAATAAAAAAAAATTAAAAAACGTCGATTGATATGCTGCGCGCGCACAGTCGCGCACTGTGCAGGCACGCAGCATATCAATCATATATATATATATATAGAAGTGATATCCTGCGAGACTTAAGATGCGCGACTGTGCGCGACGTCGACGCGACATGCCCTCTGGATCGATCAGGACATATCCTAATTGGTCTGGGAGGCTTCTGATCGGTCTGTGGACCGATCAGGACATATCCTGATCGGTCTCTGGACCGATCAGTGATATCCTGCGGGACTTGATCGATTCCCTGATCGGTCCAGAGACCGATCAGGAGATTCCCTGATAGGACTGGTGACCGATCAGGAAGGCATGTCCGCAGCGATCCGCACGGCTTTGTCCACAGCATATCACTTCTCTCTCTCTCTCTCTATATATATATGATCCGGTGAAGAGATTAGGGAGGAGGGCAGTATGGACATTTGGCAGGGGTAGGTTTTTGAGATAAAGGCAGCACTGTTCACAGAAAAAAAGAGGGGGATTTTTCTCGTGGTGGAGGAGGCCGCCGCCAGCGGAGATGACGGGAGGTCTTCTTCCTCCCCATCGGGCACTGTTCGCCGGGGCCATCGCCGGCCGCCCTCGCCTAGCCTCTTCTCCTCCTCCTCGCGTTGCCGGCTTTCGTTTTCCCTCGCCTGTAGAGATCTTCGGCCGACGCTTCCCATCATTGCTGTCGCCCTCGGCAGTTGTCACCGTCGCCACTGTCTTCGGCGTTAGCTTCGCCACTTCCGGCGTATACCGTCGTCACGGCTTCCAGCGACAACAGATGTCGCTGCCGACATCTCCAGCAGCCGCCATCACTGCTCCCAGCTGGCGCCGCCCTCCGGCGACCACCATCGTCATCCTCCGTCGCTCACTGCAGTCCACAGCGTCCACCGCTGCCTTCCCCCGCGGCCACAGCCGCCGCCGACAGCCGCAGCCTCCCCCTCACGCGTCTACTGCCGCTGTCTTTAGTAGATATTGTCACCTTCCAGGTAGCCGCAGCTTGGTACTATTTGGGTAATTCCGGCCATCGCGCCGAGGTATTTTACTCTTTGCATCGTTATCATCATGGTGGGTTATTGGGTTTATCCGGCCTGCGTGCCGTGTTCCGGCTTGCGAGCCACTGTTGTATTTTGGCCTGCGAGCCGAGGTTGTAGTCGGATAGTGCATCATCCGAGCCACTGGAGCCAACTACTCACCGAGCGGGCATTTATCTACTATTCAGAGTCGCGACGACTCGGTCAGTAGCCCGATCAGCTCATCCACCCATCCGAGGGCGCCCCCCTGGGCCAGGGTACGTTCTCGTACTCGGTATCTGTTTATTTTACTACTATTCTGTTATTATCTGGTTACTCATACATTTGTGGGATTCACCTCGAGCACCGAGGTACCAGAGACCGGGGGAACCCGGTCGCTGGATACAGGTACAGTTGACCGGAGGAGGACTTCTGACGATCTGGTCAACGCAGCGGACAGCTCATCGACCGGGTCATGGGGATGCGGTCAACCTTCCAGACACGTCATACCGGCAGGTTCGTCTTCTCAGCTTCCAGACAGGATCAAATTGGCGCCGTTTGTGGGAACGCGCCTGATCTGGAACGTGAAGATGAACGACGCCGGATAGTTCTGCCATCCTCATGATCACGGTCAGTTTTTCTGTTATTTGTTCTGTCAGTTATATGATCTGTACTAGTCCCGAAGGCCCCCGAGCCGATCGGCCGGGAGGTTTATATCCGAGCCAGGGGCTCGAAGCCGAAGGCCCCCGAGCCGATCGGCCGGGAGGTTTATATCCGAGCCAAGGGCTCGAAGCCGGCCGAGCGGCGGGGAGGTTTATATCCGAGCCAGGGTCTCGAAGCCCCCGAGCGGCCGGGAGGTTTATATTCGAGCCGGGGGTCGAAAACCCCGAGCCGATCGGCCGGAGGTTTATATCCGAGCCGGGGGCTCGAAGCCGTTGATAATTGCGAGGTTTATATCCGAGCCAGGCGAAGCCGAAGGCCCCGAGCCGATCGGCCGGAGGTTTATATCCGAGCTGTGGGCTTGTCAAGGCCCCGAGCCGATCGGCCGGGAGGTTTATATCCGAGCCACAGGCTCGAACCCGAAGGCCCCCGAGCCGATCGGCCGGGAGGTTTATATCCGAGCCAGAGGCTCGAAGCCGAAGGCCCCCGAGCCGATCGGCCGGGAGGTTTATATCCGAGCCAGGGGCTCGAAGCCGAAGGCCCCCGAGCCGATCGGCCGGGAGGTTTATATCCGAGCCAGGGGCTCGAAGCCGAAGGCCCCCGAGCCGATCGGCCGGGAGGTTTATATCCGAGCCAGGGGCTCGAAGCCGAAGGCCCCTGAGCCGATCGGCCGGGAGGTTTATATCCGAGCCAGGGGCTCGAACCCGAAGACCCCGAGCCGTTTGGTCGGGCTGCGTATGGGATACGAGCGATGCTTGAAATAGAAGATCCCGAGCCGTTCGGTCGGGAAGGATATCCCGAAGGCCCCAGGCCGCTCGGCCGGGTTGCGTATAGAATATAAGCAGCGTTCGAAATCGAAGACCCCGAACCACTAGGCAGGGCTGCGTAGGTGATACGGGCTAGACGCTTGAAATCTGAGACCTCAACCATTCGGTTAGGTCGAGATTATCGTAAATATCCCCGAGCCGTTCGGCCGGGAAGGGTATCACGAAGACCCCGAGCTGTTCGGCCGGGCTGCATACTATTATGGCAGGATGGGAAACCAAAACCCTGCGCTGTTCAAGATGATAGAGGGAGGTTATTGCCTTGTATTCTGAAGAGTGTCTTATGTTCTCCTAACTCCACGGGTGTTCGGGAGTAGGGAGCTAATGCAGATCTCCGCTGGTCGCTAGGGAGCGAAGGCCTGAGCCGCTCGGTCAGGTACATTTTAGCTGAGTACTACCTCAGGGAGCGAAGGCCTGAGCCGCTCGGCCAGGTACATTTTAGCTGAGTACTACCTCAGGGAGCGAAGGCCTGAGCCGCTCGGCCATGTACATTTTAGCCGAGACTACCTCGGGGAGGATTATATACGAGCCAAGCGCTCGATGTGAAGGCCCGAGCCGGTCGGCCGGGTATATGGTTATCCGAGCCAAGCGCTCGACAACGAAGGCCCGAGCCGTTCGGCCGGGTGTGTAGTCTCACTTGGAGACCGACGAGCACCGTCGTTAAAAATCGAGAGTCGGGCCGGCGACTATAAACCTCCCGGACGACCGACCAAGAGTCGGGACGCAGTCGGGCCGGCGACTATAAACCTCCCGGGCTGAAGACCTCTGCACGGACCAGCATATCATATATTCTATCTCCCCTGTTCGGGGTCGAGTTATCACCGAAGGCCCCCGAGCTGATTGGCCGGGAGGTTTATATTCGAGCCACAGGCTCGAGGACCGAAGGCCCCCGAGCCGTTCGGCCGAAAGGTTATTATCCGAGCCAAGCGCTCGAAGACGAAGACCCTCGTGCCGATCGGCCGAGAGGTTTATATCCGAGCCACAGGCTCGAAGACGAAGGCCCCCGTGCCGATCGGCCGGGAGGTTTATATCCGAGCCACAGGCTCGAAGACGAAGGCCCCCGAGCCGTTCGGCCGGGAGGTTTATATCCGAGCCACAGGCTCGAAGACGAAGGCTCGAAAATGAAGGCCCCCGAGCCGTTCGGCCGGGAGGTTTATATCCGAGCCACAGGCTCGAAAACGAAGGCCCCCGAGCCGTTCTGCCGGGAGGTTTATATCCGAGCCACAGGCTCGAAGACGAAGGCCCCCGAGTCGTTCGGCCGGGAGGTTTATATCCGAGCCACGGACGAAGGCCCCGTGCCGCTCGCCCGGAGGTTTATCCGAGCCAAGCGCAGAAGACCCCCGAGCCGTCGGCCGGAGGTTTATATCCGAGCCACAGACTCGAAGACGAAGGCCGGCTGGAGGTTTATATCCGAGCCACGTGCTCGAAAGGCCCCGTGCCGATCGGCCGGAGGTTTATATCCGAGCCATGGCTCGAAGAAGGCCCCGTGCCGATCGGCCGGAGGTTTATATCCAGCCGGGGCTCGATGGCGACCCCGAGCCGCTCGCCGGAAGATTATATACGAGCCGGGGCTCGATGGCGAAGACCCCGAGCTGCCACGGAGGATTATATACTGAGCCCGTACGGGCTCGATGGCGAAGACCCCGAGCCGAGCAGCCGGGAGGATTATATACGAGCCGGGGCTCGATGGCGAAGACCCCGCCGATCGGCCGGGAGGATTATATCTGAGCCACAGGCTCGATGGCGAGACCGAGCAGCGGGAGGATTATATACGAGCCGGGGGCTCGATGGCGAACCGAGCAGCCGGGAGGATTATATACGAGCCCGTAGCTGCTACGGGCTCGATGGCGAAGACCCCCGAGCCGAGCAGCCGGGAGGATTATATACGAGCGATCATCACCTGTTTCGGACCAGTTCAGCGGACCAGCACATCATATATCTATATCCCCCGTTCGGGGTTGAGCGACCTTCACTGGTCACGGACCAGATTCATGATCATCTTTCTCCACCGTTCGGGGTCAAGCAGTCGTCGCCGCTCGGTATCTATTTGACTGATCGACGTCACCACAGTCGCACGCGCGGCATCGTCCGCCCGGCATCTATCTGACCGATCGACGTCACCACGCATGGCATCGTCCGCCCGGCATCTATACATCCGATCAGCAGCATTACGATCATTCGCACGACAGCATTCGTCCGGCATCTATCCATCCGATCGGCATCATTCCGATCGCTCGTTCATCATTGCCAACTCCTCGCTACTCGACTGCCGGACCAGCATTTTATGTTCGCTCGTTGACCATTCTCGATGCTGCTCATTCAGCACGTCAGGCCAGCATTTCATGATCGACTGATCGTCATTTTCTCTGTCGCTCGTTCGGCGTTGCCCGCCCGGCATCTATCCGACCGATCGACATCATTCCGGTCATACGTGCGGCATCATCCGCTCGGCATCTATCCGACCGATCGACATCATTCCGGTCATACGCGCGGCATCGCCCGCCCGGCATCTATCCGATCGATCGACATCATTCAGATCGCCTATTCAGCATCTTCGTTGTCTTGTGCCCAGCATCGTCATCGCTCGTAGAGATGTTTTTGTTCGGCACCTCCATGGTCACACACAGCATCGCTGGTCCACTCGGTTTACTCGGTATCCCACGTGTCATTCGGTTGGTTGTCATTTTATACGCCGATCACTTAGCTTGTTGTCGCTCGCTCGGCATCTTCCGCTCGACGTCTATCCATCCGATCGGCCTCACTTCGATCGTCCGGTCTGTATCTTCGCGGCTGCGCTCTTAGCATTGGTCTGATTACAGATTTGGTCCGCTCGGTATCGCTACCATCTCCTACGACACCACTATTATAGCGACCGCTCGAGCGATATTATATTATTGGTTTAGCGATTTGGCTTTGACATCGAGAGTGATTCAACTCTTTGCAATAGACTGTCTAGTCAGTCGGACTCACGCCTCCTTCGACTAGACTCGAAGGGGAGGCTTGTGATCCGGTGAAGAGATTAGGGAGGAGGGCAGTATGGACATTTGGCAGGGGTAGGTTTTTGAGATAAAGGCAGCACTGTTCACAGATAAAGGGGGGGTTTTCTCGTGGTTCAGGAGGCCGCCGCCAGCGGAGATGACGGGAGGTCTTCTTCCTCCCCATCGGGCACTGTTCGCCGGGGCCATCGCCGGCCGCCCTCGCCTAGCCTCTTCTCCTCCTCCTCGCGTTGCCGGCTTTCGTTTTCCCTCGCCTGTAGAGATCTTCGGCCGACGCTTCCCATCATTGCTGTCGCCCTCGGCAGTTGTCACCGTCACCACTGTCTTCGGCGTTCGACACCACTGCCTTCGGTATCCAGCTTCGCCACTTCCGGCGTATACCGTCGTCACGGCTTCCAGCGACAACAGATGTCGCTGCCGACATCTCCAGCAGCCGCCATCACTGCCGTCGCTCACTGCAGTCCACAGCGTCCACTGCTGCCTTCCCCCGCGGCCACAGCCGCCGCCGACAGCCGCAGCCTCCCCCTCACGCGTCTACTGCCGCTGTCTTTAGTAGATATTGTCACCTTCCAGGTAGCCGCAGCTTGGTACTATTTGGGTAATTCCGGCCATCGCGCCGAGGTATTTTACTCTTTGCATCGTTATCATCATGGTGGGTTATTGGGTTTATCCGGCCTGCGTGCCGTGTTCCGGCTTGCGAGCCACTGTTGTATTTTGGCCTGCGAGCCGAGGTTGTAGTCGGATAGTGCATCATCCGAGCCACTGGAGCCAACTACTCACTGAGCGGACATTTATCTACTATTCAGAGTCGCGACGACTCGGTCAGTAGCCCGATCAGCTCATCCACCCATCCGAGGGCGCCCCCCTGGGCCAGGGTACGTTCTCGTACTCGGTATCTGTTTATTTTACTACTATTCTGTTATTATCTGGTTACTCATACATTTGTGGGATTCGCCTCGAGCACCGAGGTACCAGAGACCGGGGGAACCCGGTCGCTGGATACAGGTACAGTTGACCGGAGGAGGACTTCTGACGATTTGGTCAACGCAGCGGACAGCTCATCGACCGGGTCATAGGGATGCGGTCAACCTTCCAGACACGTCATATCGACAGGTTCGTTTTCTCAGCTTCCAGACAGGATCAATATATATATATTTTTTTGATTATCTTCTACATCTTAATTTATGCATATTCAGGCTTTCAAAATATTTCTGTATGATAACAAAAGTTAGATGGTCTAGAGAAATAGAGAATACAATTGTCGCAAGTTAATAGGTCTGATGTGCCAATTTAGCTGAACCGGCACTAAACCGAGCGGTCAATCCAATTTACAGCTTTAGTTACTTGCGGAACCGGTTTAGATGAACCGGCAGTTAATGGGATCAATCATGTACCGTCTGATCTGAATCAGACGTCGGATATGGCTCTTTACACCAATCGAACGGCTCATGTCGGCCGAGCTAAAGCTACCTCCGTCGGTTTTTATTTTCACTCTATCTCTCTACAGCCACAACTCTCCGCTCGGGTCTCATTATTTCCTCCCGTGTGGTTTCGCCGAAGTTTCCCTGTTCTGCGTCTCTTTCTCTAGGGTTCCGATCGATTCCAGTCCGGATCTCGTTAATTTCCAGTTGTTCCCTTCCAAAATCTCGCCTTGATTTGCATGATCTGAGATTTCGAAAGGAGCGCACCCAGATGCTGCACAGGCGCTGTTCCTCTGCCGTGGTGATCGGATCGTCTTCTGAACAACGTCCCTAATTTTGAGGTACTTCTCTGGCTTCCGGTCGTTCAATTCTTTGTTCTTATCTGTTGTTCTCTGTTTAACGTTTCCTTTTCTTTTCTCGCCTTAACTGCCTCACAGTCGGTATGTTTTGTGATTGATCGAACTATTTATCGAATGCGTCGTGCTTGACCCTTACATTTAATAATGTTTCCGACAAAATTTTGCTTTTCTTACTTGTGCTTGAAGTCTTCTTGTTTGTTTCCGGAATTTTGAACTTTTTTGGATCCTTGAAGGTAACATTCGTCAAGATTAAGTCACTGAACTATCTTACGATCTTTCTGCTTATTTAGGTAGACTATATTGCTCGCGTTTGTGATTATGGACGAAGGGGACCTTGATTTCTCTAATCCCGAGGTCTTCTCTGGGCCGAACGGTGGCGAAGATCTTCCTAGCAACTGCTCCATGGATAGTTTTTTTGACAACATCTTCAATGATAGCCATACATGCACCCACACCCACACTTGCAACCCGCCGGGACCGGACCTCTCTCACACCCATACTTGTTTCCATGCGCACACCAAAATCGTCTCAGCTTCTCCTGATGAGACTGCTGAGTCAGTGGAGAAGGGAACTTCATCAAAAAAAAGATCTTGTGGTAACAGAGAGGCTGTTCGGAAGTACAGGGAGAAGAAGAAGGCACATGCAGCATCCTTGGAGGAAGAGGTTGCTCAACTAAGAGCTGTTAACCAGCAACTCATGAAGAGGCTTCAAAATCAAGCTGCTCTTGAAGCTGAGGTTACGAGGCTCAGATGTTTGCTTGTGGATCTAAGGGGGCGCATAGATGGAGAGATTGGATGTTTTCCTTATCAGAAACAGGTGAAAGCGAGCGGGGATTTTACTTATAACGTGACCCAATCAAACATGCTAGCTGATGCTCAGGTTCTAAACTCATGTGGCTTCCGTTGCGATGATCAGGTGTCTTGCCTCTATCCAGATATGCAAGGGAAGACTTTTGGAGAAAATGGTTCTTATAGCAGTCAAGATCTCCGAGTCTGTGAGATTGACAATTTGCATTGCATTGGGACTCCTGCTGCTAGATCTTTTGGATGTGGAAATGGAGTTGCAAAATCTGCTGATCACTCAGCTAAAATCACAAAAATTGAAGGTCTGATTTTGTTTATCACATTACATTTTTCTCTATGCCCATAATTTTTTACTTAGTTTTTTGAAGTGTCTTGTCAAATTAGTTATATTCAGTTACATAAAGAAGATCACTTTTAGAAAATATCAACTAGCTTTTGCATGTCCATATTAACATCTTTAGGCCCCCTTTTTTAGGTTATGAATTTGCACTCTTCTGTATGATGTGCAATATTTAACATTGTGGATTCTTGTAGTCTCACCAAATTTAATTCACTTGTCTGGGCACTTCAGGCGTATTCTGGAAAGCATTTTAGTAGGTGTTACTCATTTTGTGAGGTTTCATAGTTTGCTAGGTGTTTCTTGTACTATGAGTTAGTTCAGGATACATCATAATTCACTGGCTTCCACAGTTTTAAGTAGTTTATTCTAGTTAATACACGCCAAAGTTTGTTTTCTTATTTAACTATTAGTGCTGTGCAAATGTTTCAGTGGTGGCTATTTCCATTTCCAATCCTGCTAGCTCTAGGCATTATTAAAATTTTATTCTCTTATTACCCATATGTATTTCCAGACTGATATCCATATTTAAGACCTAAAAGAGGCATGATTGTACATATTGAATATATTTGTACTACAGTCAAGATCATTGCTTGAATTTTATGTTTCTTTTGTCACTAGTCTATGCTGATGATTTTTTCTCTAGCTATTTATGTTTAGAAATGAACATCTGAAAGGCATTGTATTATCATTGTTAATTCATGTTAGTGGCGACATGTTTTGGTAAGTTATTGATCGGATTACAACCTTAGCGTGAAATGAAATTGATTTTTTACAGTTGCAAACATGATAGTTGAACACTGGATTCTAAAAGCTTATAGTTGTTTAAACTTCAAATAATATACTTGTTTTTAATATGAGAGAAAACTCATATGGCATTTAAAGGTATAGGTAATAACTGTAAAATCACTATTCTCATGTGGAACTATGACTTGTTAACTGTGTTGAGCCTAATGTATTTCCGTCCATTTTCTTTGTGTTTCTTCTTTTACGTTGCAGTTACGGTTGGTTATCTGTTTTTTCTCCACGATGATTTGGGTGACAACTCAATTTTATCCGACATAGTGAGCAAAATGAAAAGGAACTTGTTTCCATGATGTCTAACCATTCCTAATTTTCGTCGACTCTGTAGGTGCTCGTGCTGCAAAGAAGGATCACATTGTTGATCTTTGATTTGATAGTCAATCCATTGCCTGTCTTTTTCAGCAGACAATCCTTTTCTAGTTTGTTCTCCAGTTGGTTGCTTTAAGACTAAATTAAGGTGTAGAAAGTAGAAATCCAGCGAGCGAGGATTGGGGATGTAGTTGCATAGCAAACTATCTGCCTTCGAATCAGTTGATAGCCTCTGTTTGGATGTTGTCTTAAGTAGGATCAAATGCTCGTAGCAGAATCAAGATTAAAAAAAAATAAAGTATGTAGGGATTTTGTTGTCTCCATAAATTTTGATTGTACTATATATCAAAATCCTTCATATTTGTATGTGTATATTGAGGTACACAGCTTTGTTCTGGATCATGGTTTCAATCTTCTTTCCTGAGCTTTTATGGTTTCGATCAAATATGATGTGAGAAACATCCATTTTGTCCTATATATATATATTTTTTTTTGCATTTAGAACTCGGAAAGTAAATTGCTTTTACCATTTTTATAAATCTATTCAGATGTTTACTAGCGCTCTCATTCATTTGTTTCGGTGTTCAAATTTATTTATTGAGCTTGTTTAATTTTATTTATTAAAAACTTTATTGAACTCAAGTTTGTTTCTGAACAATGTGAATATTTTTATGAATGTTGTTTAAATTTTTAATTGAGCTCGATTATAAATGTTGTTATTTTTATAATTTATGTTTAATTTGTATATGTTTATGAAATTATATTATTCTTATTTTTAATATCATGAGGACTAGATTTTGAAAAATATATATAATTTTTTAAATAAAATTCTTAATATTTTGTATGTATACTATTAAATTTTATATAAGTTATTTTACTAACTGTTTATGGAGGTTATTATAAGGGTGATACGCACACCCACGTGGATTAATCGTTACCCGGCCATGTGGATTAGTCGTGAACGTTGTCGCACAGTGTATGACACGTGTGTGTTTGTATATATATATATATGCGACGGAGTGGGTGGAGCGTCTGAAAATGATTAAGACGCTTGAAAGTGACTCAATTGTGAATTAAATATTAAGTTATTGAGGGACGATTAATTCATTTGGAGTCTGATGTGGTGAGATAGAGGGTCCATCGAACGTGAGTTAAGGACGAAGATAACAGTTAATGTATAGTGGCAAAATCATGAAAGTTAAAGTCATAGAGGGTCCATCGAACATGAGTCAAGGATGAAGATAACAGTCAATGTATAAAGGCAAAGTTAAGAAAGTCAGAGAACTAATAGATTCATCAAAAGTGGGATGAACGGTATTCGAGGTCAACTGTCAATCGATTTAGAAGTGTCCGATTGGTCAACAGATTCATAGGACAGATTGCTCATCCGAACAAGATCAATACAACTAGAACATTAGATGTTCGTAATTGACTAAGTGAGTGTCAAGCCGACCGGAGCTCATGTCCGGTCGAACCAAAAGTAATCTGCTAAACCGAGTCACTACAAAGAAAAGCAACTGAGGTCGACCGGGCGGGGAATCCCGGCCGAGCGGCTATCCCGCTCGGTCAAATAGTGAGATCTGTCCCATATCTCTTAATATCCTTGTGGGAGGTAATGCCACTGACAACAGAGCATGGTCAATAGGTAAATCGTACGACGGAAGCTTTTACTATCTTATTAGGGATTTGCATGTCCTGTTAAGGTATGATGTCATAGACACTTTCCTGATATCCTTTTTCATAGGACGTAGGGGTGTCAAAAATGAACCCGACCCGACGACCCAACCCGAGTCGACCCGAAAAAAATCGGGTTCGGGTTGGGCATTTTCGGGTTCGGGTCGGGTTCGGGTTGGAGGGTTGGAGAGTAAAAAAATTTCGGGTTGGGTCGGGTCGGGTTCGGGTTGACCCGGGTTGACTTAAATATAGGGTTTTGTGAGTTTTTTTGGGGTTAAATCAAATTTTATTTTAAAAATTTAGATGTTTTTATGTATATTAATATCATGTTTGTATGATAATGATGGAATATTGAGATAAAAGTGAAGAATTATCGGGAAAATAGCCCAAAAAAGTCGTTTTGAATCGGATTTTCGGGTTATATGGGTCGGGTTCAGGTTGATCGGGTTGGTCGGGTTCAGGTTCGGGTTGAGGTGTTTTGGGTTGAACTCGGGTTCGGGTCGGGTTCGGGTTGGGTTAAAAAAAAAAAAAAAAACTCAACCCGACCCAACCCGACCCAACCCGACCGAATTGACACCCCTAATAGGACGTTAGGAAAACGCGTCCACGCTTTGGGGAGCATGCACGTCGCCTACTATAGCACTATATAAAGGAGGGTCGATGTATCGATAGAGGTATGTGCTATTCATTATTCACGCTTGTGCTTTCATTGCTACTACATTGCTCCACCTTCTTCTACTACTGTTCCGATGACTGACTTGAGCGTCGAAGGGTCAACGTCGGGGATCCATTCCTTGACCCAACACTGACGTTTCTTATGTTACAGATTAGAACAAAGTTTTCATGTGGTCAACCGAAGAGTCATATCTCTATCCAGCCTTCTTCACAATTTTTGGAGAAGATCAGAGTCCTATTAATGAAATAAATAAACCAAATTCCAAGAACATGAAGGGTGCTGGAATTCTATTCTGTTTCAATTTCCCTGTACAAAAATTATACAAGTACAGAACTTTCCCTAGCAACCCGCATGTTCGATCAGACATGTGTTTGATCAATCAAGCAAGTTCTTGATGGATCAAAGCACATCTTGATCAAAGTACAAGATCGCTGACCTCTTGTGTTGGTATTCAAAATCGATACAAAGAAAACTAAACTAACTACGCAGCGAAATTAAAGAACTAGTTGTACCTTTCCTTTATAGCTAAAGACCTTTTGATCTTCTGCTGTATTCCTCTCCTCTTCTTGGACGTCATGTGGGCGATGATCTACCAAGATGACAAACACCTTTCCCTTCGTTGTTTCCAAACCGCCGACCACCAAGAGAATAGCTAGGATGGGACATTTTCTCCTCTTCTTCTTCTTTTCCAAGCTGCCACCCGCAAAAGAAAGCTAGAGGAGACGTCGACCCTAAGCAAGGAGGAGGCACCGACCCCTAGCAAGGAAGAGAGGAGCCAATCCTAGCAAGGAAGAGAGGAGCCGACCCTAGGAAAAGAAGAGGTGCCGTCGGCCCTAAGAAAAGAGAGGTGCCACCGACCCTAAGAGAAGAGATGGAGGTGGCGCCGAAAACCAACCATCAACAACTACTCGTGGATGGGTGGATGCGAGACTTTATATAGAGGCTACAACAGGAACCTAGAGGAGGAATTGGTTTAGGCCTCCTGATGAGCTTGAGCTTCCTGTGTTCGGCCCGAACACTCAACTCAAGTCCATCAATAATAACTCATACCACTAAAGGGTTATTATTGAACTACCGCACCAATCCCATATTACAATATGAGTTCCTTCTTATCATGAGTGCGTTAATCTCCCTGTATTTAAAATATCGTATGCTCGTTAATTAAATGAGTTACTAACAACTCAATTAATTAACATCTGATTCCAATAGTAGTAACACTCAACTTTATTATCATGTCGGATTATGTCCACCTGCAGAATTTACATGATAATCTTCTAAGCTCCTCCAAGGGACATCATCAATTTAAATAATTAGGACACAGATTTCTTCTATAATCAACAACACACCATATAAACAGTACTATTTCCCAACTCATTGGGCCTATTGATTTAACGAATAAATCTCATCCATTGATAAGTTAAAGAAATAAATACTAAGTATACGTGCTTGTTATTATATAGGGATTAAGAGGACGCACATCTATAATAACAGAGGTTCTGTTCTTTTATGTAGTCAGTACAAATCAAACAACCTCAAACGGTCCTGCTCAATACATACATAGTGTACTAGTGTAATTTTATAGTCAAGACAAACTAATACCAAATTACACTACAACTGTTTCAATGATTTGTCCCAATCTGGTTGTGAGCTACTATTTATAATTTATAAGGAACCGATAATATGATCTTCTATGTGACACCACACATCATGTTATCTACAATATAAATTAAATGGACATAATAAGAAAATTAAAATGTTTGATACTAGGAAGTATCTATCAGGACATGATAAGTGGAAAAAAAAATAAAAAGGGCTGAAGAATTTATTGAGTCTCAAAGAGGGGCAATCGACAGATTTACTGTCAAAGAATCGAAAAATTCATCACTTGAAGAGTTGGTTAATGAAGAAAAACAAGAGAACAAATGTAATGAATTACATGAAGGATTAGCCATTGAAAATGATATAAAGGGAGATGTAAATGAGATTGAAGGCAATGAAAGTAGTGATGACTTAGACTTTGAAAATAATTATTCTGAAAGTAATGATGATGTTATTAATGTAGTGAATGAAGAACCAAGTTCATCGATTCCACTTGACATTTTTTATCCTAAAAATTGGGAGAATTTAGATCCCAAGTAGAAGGATCAATTAGTAGAAAATGGCTTTATAAGAGATGTATTAATAGGGAAAGGTCCCAAGATAGATCAAATAGACGATTCTCTTCAGATTTCTATACTTGGATTTTGCCAAATGGTCAAAACCATCATAGAGATTGGTTGGTCTATTCAAAAGCACTTGATAAAGTATTTTATTTTTGTTGCAAGTTGTTTAAAAGGGGGCCTCAACCAAGTCAACTAGCAAATGAGGGATATTGTGATTGGGGGCATGTTAGTAGTAGACTTAAAGAACATGAGACAAGTATTGAGCATATCAATTATTATGCTAGTTGGTCTGAGTTGCGTATCAGGTTAATGAAGGGTACAACAATTGATCATGCTATTCAAGATCAAATCAAGAAGGCAAAAGAGCATTGGAGGAAGGTATTACACTGATTAATTTCACTTGTGAAATTTTTGGCTAAACAAAATATAGCATTTTGTGGTAGTAATGAGAAACTTTATGATGATCACAATGGAAATTTTATAGTTGTTGTTGAGATGATTGCTAAGTGGGACACAGTGATGAAGAACCATATTGACAGAAATACATATCATCATTATCTTAGCCACAAAATTCAGAATGAATTGATATGCTTGTTAGCTTCTCAAATCAAGAGTTCTATTCTTAAAAACATTAAAAAAGCTAAGTTCTTTTCTGTAATACTTGATTGCACTCATGATGTTAGTAACCAAGCGCAAATGACTTTGGTTATAAGATGTGTTGATGTTTCTTCAAGTCCAATGAAAGTAGAAGAATATTTTTTGGAATTTTTAAAAGTGGGTGATACAATAGGACAAGGGCTGTTTAAAGAACTACAAAATGTATTGAAAAGTTTTGATATTAATATTGATAATGTGAGAGGGCAGGGATATGATAATGGGGCAAATATGAAAGGGAGACACCAAGGCGTACAAAAAAAAATTATTGGATGTAAATCCTAGAGCATTATATACTCCATGTGGTTGTCATTGTTTGAATTTAACACTTTGTGATATTGCAAATTCCTGTGGAAAAGTGAAAGACTTTTTTGGAGTAGTACAACATATTTATACAATATTTTCTCATTCTACAAAGTGGTGGAAGATTTTGATAGATCATGTGACGGTAAAAGGTTTAACTCTCAAGCCATTGCCAATCACTCGATGAGAAAGTTGTACTGAAAGTGTAAAAGCAGTGGTACTTCAAGCTCAACAAATCATAGAAGTTTTACTCCAAGTTGCAGAAGAAAAATGCACTAACTCTAAAATAAGAACTAAAACTAAGTCTTTAGCAATATTTGAACTTGGAAATTTTGAGTTTTTAGTAGGTATGATTATTTGGTATGACATATTGGATAAAATTAATATTGTTAGCAAAGGCTTACAATCTGAAAACATGATTATTGACGTTGCTATGACCAAGGTCAAGGGGTTAATTGCTTCTTTCAAAGAGTATAGAGAATCTGGATTTGGACAAGCTATCAATACAACAAAAGAACTTGCTTCGACAATAGAGATTGATCCTGTTTTTCCTTAAAATAGATAAATATATAAAAAAGACATTTTGATGAGGTTACATGTAAGTCTTCAAAACTACCTCAAGGATCTGCCGACGAAGCTTTTAGAATTCATTATTTATTGTTTATAGTAGATCAAACAATTGGATCATTGAAGAAAATGTTTGAGCAATATGAGGAATATGAAGATCTTTTTGGATTTCTTTTCACCGCTGAAAAGTTGAGTTCATTGATTAATGGGGACTTAAAAGCACGTTGCAAGAATCTTGAAAGGAAAGTACAAAGAAAAAAGGGTACATGACAAGATGTTTCAGATTTGGATGGAGATGACTTATATCAAGAACTGGAAATGATACAACATATTCTACCAAAGGAAATAAAAACAGCAAGTGAAATACTATTTTTTTTTTTTGTAAAGAATGAATCGTTTCCCGAATTTATTCATTGCATACAAGATATTATTAATTATTTCGGTAACTGTCACATCTGCAGAAAGAAGTTTTTCTAAATTGAAGTAATTGAAATCATATTTGAGATCGACCATGACCCAAACAAGATTGAATGCATTAACTATGATTTCGATTGAGAGTGAGTTTTTAAAAAAAAACTCAATTATGAAAAATTGATCGATGACTTTGCAAATAAAACTGCAAAAAGATCAGTTTTTCATAATTAATTGTAATAGTTATTTTTCATTTTCTAATACTGAGTATTAACAACATTGAATATAATGTTTTCATTATTATGACTTTTAGTCTATGTGTTCTGTTGATGAATTATTTATATAGTATCATTTTTATTATTTTTTATATGAATTTAAAGGGCCCATTTATTTTATTTTTTTTTGCACCGGACCCTTCAAAGTCTAGGACCATCCCTGATAGTAGTTGAGCAATGGATTAGCTGGGAGAGTGATTTGGTTTGTGGAGCAGACACTGTAGCAATATATTGTACAATGTTACTCTAGCAAGCAAGTAATGGATTGAGGAGAGCGATATGGCTTGTGGAGTAAGGTACTACAGTAATATTGTTGTAGCAGCCGAACAATAGATTGGTCGGGAAAGTAATCTAGCTTGTAGAGTAAGGTATTGTAGTAATGTTACTATAACAGAGTTATTGTAGCAGTTGAGCAATGGATTGGCCCGGAGAGTAATTTGGCTTGTGAAGTAAGGTACTGTAGCAATGTTATTATAATAGAGCTACTGTATCACCCGAGCAATGTTACGATAACGGTTGTTGAGCCATGTTACTGTAGTAGAGTCTTGTAGTTGCCGAGAATGGATTGCTCGGGAGGATAATATGGTTTGCTAGAGCAAGGCACTGTAGCAATGTTATTGTAACAACCGAGCAATATTACTGTAGCAGCCAAGAATAGATTGCTTGGGAGAAGATTTTAACAACATAGGAAGCTCAAGAGTAAATCCGAATACCATCAAGTAGCTAATTAAGTAGTCGTTATTTTACGCTAATTAACAACCAAAATAAATTTAAAATTAGAGATAGAATTATTTTCGATCGTTATATTAGTTATCGATATTTTTAATCGATTGCTAACTTGGAATAGAAAATTTTATTTGGTTGTTATTTAAGGACTGCATTTTATTCCTGACATTAAATTAAGTTTTCTTGTAGTGTGCTTCAATCGTGCCACATAGTCTGTAGTTTGCATGAGTCGGTGCTCAACAATAAGCGGAGCAGTAATTATACCTAGCCTGCTAAGGACATCTCCAATGGTTACACTTTTCAATAAGTTTTTTTGTAGTTTCCAATATGCCACATCACAAGTATAAAAAGCTCTTAAGGCATCTTCAATGGTTAAACTCCTCAATGAGTTTTTTTATAATTTTCAATATGTCACATCATGTCACATCACAAGTATAAACACCTACTATTATCTCCACAATGAAAAAGCATCCATACAACTTTTTTTTGTGTCCTACATTATAAATCATATATTTTTATTTATTAATTTTTCATTTAATATATCTATATAATTTTCATTTAATATTTTAATTAATTTATGAATTTAATTTATTTATAATTTTTAATTAATAAATTTATGAGTTTAATTTAATTAAATTTATACTTTTAAATTAATTAATTAATGATTTTAATTTAATTATAACCATTTCTATATTTTTTTAACTTATCTCAAATATATTTATTTTCAAAAGAAAAAAAATACCGCTTTAATTATTATTAACTATTTATGAAATAAAATATTATAATTAAATGTTACATCAAATAATTTATTTTTAATTATTTGGAAATGATCAATCATGCACATTAATTATAGACTTCACTTTCAAGAGAAAAAACACAGATTTGAAAACTCAAACTTACTCTTGAATTAAAACCCCAAATCTAACATACACAATCATAAAAGCCTTTTTGGTAAGATTTTTCAATTTTACAAACCTTTCACAAAACTTGCATTAGAGATGCTCTAAGCTTGTGGTCTCCCGTAACTCTAACTAGTTCACACATCTTCTCATATATTTGTCTTCCATAGACAGCCAAGGTTTGCTTTTCGTGCATCCACGATCATAAGGTGATTGGATCTTCCTTGGCATTTGTCAATGAAAATCAAAACACATCAATTACAATCCCATAATGAATGACTTATTCAAAACTATCTTAGTAACTTATTCTAACTCATTCAGCGCAACACTAATATATGGATCAGCGTGGAAGCTAAGAGGGCTTGTTTGTTAAAGCTATGATTTTTTGTACAATGGATTGCGATGCCCATATTCTTTTTTGACCTCACTCGGTTGGTTGATATCCCAATCAACATTTCTCAGCCCAACCCATCTATAAGAAAAAACATACCAATTTTAAAATTTTAAAACTATTTATTGCTACTATTGTAATGTATATTGCATTGATGTTTTTTTTTTTTTTAAAAAAAAACATTTTTTATGGCACAATGATATATCTGTTTTTATATCATCATTTATTTATCTCTTTAATAAATTTTGAAAATTTTCATCCAATTTATTTGGCTTTGTGGTACAATAAAATATCAGCTTAAATATTTTTGAAATTTTATTTTTTATCATTTTATTTAAATATTTATATTTAATGGTGTTTAACCATCGAAAAATGTATTCAACCATTAATTAGCGACATATTTTAAAAACGATCATTAATTTAACAACAGGTGGCAAAAGGTAATTTGCTCGCCCCCAATGTCCCTGCTAACTCGTCCCTAGATCAACACGGAGGAGGTAAATCACGGGTGACTACTAGTCATTAGTGCAAATGACTAGCCATTAATTAGCGACTTATTTTAAAATCGATCATTAATTTAACAACATGTGACAAAAGGCAATTCGCTCGCCCCCAACGTCCCCGTCAATTCGTCCCTAGGTCAATACGGAGGAGGTAAATCACGGGTGGCTACTAGTCATTAGTGCAAATGACTAAGTCATGAGGGAGATTATGCTCGGTCACACTGAATTTTAACCCTAAAACCTCACGTGATAATATCCTATATTTTAACCATCGCACCGTCCCGATAAAACATCATTAATTTAACAACAGATTTTATAATCAGTGGCTAATATAACCACCAAAGATAATTGAGTGCATCGTATTTAATTTTTGTGCTTTACAGTTAATGTCCGCAATGATTTTTTTGCTGGTACGGAAGCCACAGGTGAGGTATTGTTGGACAAAAGGTGATAACGCTCGCCCCCAGTATCTTCGTGGACCTTGCCCAAGGTGATCACGAGAGGGGTTAATCACGGTAACCGAAGGGATTAAGGGCACAGTGGACTGAGGGACACAGGGATAAGGGATTTACGCCCTTGCTGCCACCGCAATTCGAATCCACGTTCTCATTGGACAAACTTCTACGCCCCAACCACTTCGGATAACCCTGTGAGGCCAGGTGAGATATTGTTGATAGCACGTGAGATGGTTGATATCCTAGTCGACTTCTTACGGCCCGAGTGCCGACCCAATCTATCAAGAAAGAACCGACCAATTTAAATTTTTTAAAATGATTGATGTAAAAGATCTTGGCCACACATCTTTTGGGTGAAGCTACAAGACTAGAGATGTAAATGAACAAAATGATTCGCGAGCTATTCGGAGTTCGATTTGGTAAAAAACTCGTTCGAGTTCGTTTGTTTATCTTATCGAGCCGAGTTTGAGCTCGATTTCGAGCTCGACAATTTTATCGAGCCGAGCTCAAGCTTAAGGATATTCGGCTCGTGAGCTCGTGAACATGTTCATTTATAGGCTCGCGAGCCAAAAAAACGAGTCTTAAATTGAGCCAAAAAACGAGCTTTAAACCGAACTAAAAAACGAGCTCTAAAACGAATCTTAAAATGAACTTTAAAATGAGCCAAAAAATGAGCTCTAAACGAGCCCGAGCTCGCTTAACGAGTTGGCTCGTTAACTTTGATAATCGACCTAATAACGAGTCGAGCTCGAACTGTTCACGAGCTTGATAATTCTAAAACGAGCCGAGCTCAAGCCTTGTGATAAAAGCTCGATTTAAACTCGAACCCGAATATAACTTAAATGAGTCGAGCTCGAGCCTAATATTATTCGACTCGATTCAACTCGTTTACATGAAGTCAAAGAATTATGCAATTGGACTCTATTTCTAAATATAAATGAGTCATTATTCCTCTCAATTAGGGATTTTTCGACGTTGACAAAGAATTCAGCCTATTTCACTAACCATCCCAAAGACAAGCAAAGTGAAAAAGAATATACTTAACGTTAGATTTGATGTGAAAGTGTAAGACACTTAAAAAAAGCTTTAGCAATATATTTCTGAAATAGAATTAAAATTCATTTTAAATTTTAGTAAACCTATTTGTTACAGAATTATTAATATATTTTAGTTAAATAAAATATAATATATTAAAAGAAATCTGAAACATAATTTAAAATGAATTTAATTAAATAAATTGATTTGCATTATTATAAATTTATTTATTTTTTAGCAAAAAAAAATGATTACGCTCATCCTATTTCCTATTTGATATAGTCGGCTATCAAATTGACTGATCCTATTCAGAATCTGAGTCAGATGGAAATCGACGGAGATAGCGTTGTTGTTGACGAAGAGACTACTTTTATGCACCCGGTGTATACATGTCCAAAAAGTCAACTCCCGCGTGGGAATCTATGATATATAGTATAAGGACTAGTAGTACCTGAACTTTACACATACTCAGACAAGCACCTGGAGCGTTAAAAATCAGAAACTAGGAAAAAAGTTCCCGGTGCAGGCCCTCCGATGCTCAATTCAGGTCCTTTCCCCTAGAAAAACAGTGTACAATGGAAAAAGAATTGTTGAAGACGAGTGTATATGTGTGTCTATCTGACTAAGGAAGAGGATCTCCCTTTTTTTATGACGCTACATACCTTCAGAACCTGCATGTTGTCAAAGAATGTCAGGTGTCAGGGCTTGTCGAGTGAGAGAGAGGACGTACGGTGCCCTCCTATTGGTAGACGGAAGGTTCCATTTGCCGATGATAGCAGACCACTAGAATATTCCTTGACGTATGACAGTTATTATTTGACAAGAGGTTACGATTCCCTGACATTGTTATTGCTTAGCGCTTTCTGTCCTGCCCAGATTCAGCTACAACTAGCTTGGGATGACCTTTCAGATGTACCACCATGCTGGAGCCTTAATGAGGAGGATGGGTTGTGACGAATCGGTCGGGTTTTATTTGAGACTGTAGCAAGAGAGCCATCTTTCACATCTTGATCGTTGAAGAGCCGGTCGGGAATTGTCTTAGTGAAAGTATCAGGCCCGTCTACGCAGTCCGAGCTGGGGAAGTTCGATCAGTTGGGGCAGGTTATGAACTAGTCCATGCTATGTCTTACATCTCAGATCTAGGGTCTGCCCTTCCTGTGAGTGATTAGGAATTGTGAGTGATTAGGAATTATGTGACTGATGATGTGAGACGATCTAACTTCATTCTTCTTTTGTCTGTTCACTGTCACGCCCCATTGACTTCACTGCAACTTTCCCTTGACTATTGTCACATCCTTTTAACTTTCGACTACCACGTCCTTTTAACTATTGACCGACATGTCTCCTTGACTATTGATTATCACGCTCCATTGACTATTGATTTCTTGACCTTATCTAGCCCCTCCTCTATGTACCGTGTTATTGTGAAAAATATTATAATTAAATTCACGAAATCATATAAATTCTTCTTTCTGCTTTTACTTAAAATTATTGTTTAATCTTGTTTCTAAAATTAAGACAGATATTGTTTGAATTTTATCAACTTTGTTTCCATAAACTAACACATGTGATCGGGAATTCAAGGAAAAAAAATCAGGATTACGAGTAAAATTTGGAAAGAAATACTCGAAGAACCCTGAAACATGATTATAAAATACGGGGAAAGCAGTCGTCGTCTGAGTTATTGCCGTCACATTCATATGTCTCTGGTGGATTCTCCCATGACCATGACCGTCGGCGGCTGGTCTGATCTGCCGCTGGATCTCTTCTCCCTCATCTTCTCCAAACTCTCCCTTCCTCAATTTCTCCGGTCGGCCGCCGTCTGTGCTTCGTGGTCATCTGCCGTCGGCGATCTGTCCGCGCGCGGCAGATGCGTTAAGTTCCGCGGGCAGAGCCCCTGGCTCGTGCTTAACAACGACGACATTCCATCCGCCGTCGTCACCTTCTACGCCTTGGACGAGGCAAGGGAGTACACCATCCCCGTCCCGGACCCTCCCATAACCGACCGATTGTTCCTCGGCTCTGCTCACGGTTGGATCATCACGATGAACGCCCGCCTACAGGTTCAACTGTTGAACCCGATCATCGGCGCACAGATTGACCTCCCTGGCGTCGTCTTCCCCTACGAGCACACCCAATCCATCCGCGACAGTGCAGGGCGCCTAATCGGCTTCAAGATACTAATGAACGAAGAAGAGCAGGTACGGTGTGGTTACAGTTATATCAATTGTCTAGAACAGTTTCGCCTCAAAGCAATCCTATCTGCTGATCCGTCGCTCGGAGATGGCTACACAGTCGCGGTTATCCAACATTCTCCCGGGAGAATCTTTTTCATCAGCTCCGGCGACGATAAGAAATGGTTGGAGTTACGTAACCACCCCAATTTTATTGAAAATACAGCCTTCCATAAAGGAAAACTGTATATGAGCACACTACATTCGGTAGTGTATGTTTGTGACTTGGACGAGGCGGCTCGCCGAATTCAACATGACGAGATGCCCAGATTTAGAGTGGTCGATCGAGCCCTACATCACAGCGGATACAGTGCGGTGGTGGATAAGGAAGCCTCGATGCTTAGGGAAGAAGCCAAGGACTTGGGAGACTTGGTCATCTTCTTGGGCGGCCGCGACCCACTTGGCTTTTCTCCTTATGATTTTCCAGTACATTTGACGCCTAATTCTATATATTTAACGGATGACGACTACGGTCTGATAGAGATTGCAGGTGAACCAATGCTTTTTGAACGAGAATGGTTCAGACATTTTCTGAATTATCCCAATTCAATTGACTTTTCCACAGACAAGACTTCCGTCCGATTGTATTGGCAGCCTTCCTCAAGCTCCATTAATTAGATCCTACTGTTTAATTTTATGTTATAACTATTTAATTTATATCAATCAGTGTCTTTCAATTTTTTTTTAAAAAAAATTGTAATGTTTTCTGCTCTTTTTTCTTTCCATGCAATGTTTATGCTGTAATTTTGATCCTTATTAGTCATCCAATTAATGACTATACTACTTTAAATATATTGTCAAATAAATAACAAAAGATTGATTGCACGAATACTTAACACTTAACACGTCGTTGGTGGCATATTTCTGAGATTTATTATCGAACTATTAATGTATTTTAGTTATATAAAATATAATATATTAAAAGAAATCCGAAACATAATTCAAAATGAATTTTTGATGAAATTACGAATAAATTGATTTTCACGACTGTGAATTTGATTCTTTCGGCAAGCTCCCATACATGCGTTAAATATTATAATCAAAATTTACTAAATCATTTACCACTGGTAGATTCTTCCATTTTTAGTTTTACGTAGCCCTAGGTTACGGTGTGATCACCGTAGATCAGTATTATCTGGATCAATATTTTTTTCCTTTTTAGTTTTATATAGAATTATTGTTTAATATTTTGTTTTCAAAATTAAGAAAGATATTGTTTAAATTTTATCAAATTTTTTTTCTATAAAATCACACAGGTGATCGGGAATTTTAGAAAGGAAAAATGTAAAATTTGGAAAGAATTCCTTGAGAAACGATGTGACAAATTTCACGTACGTCTCTGGTAGGTTGATTCTCCTCGCCTGGTCATGATTGGTGGCTGCTGGTCTGATCTTCCACTGGATCTCTTCTCCCTCATCTTCTCCAAACTCTCCCTTCCTCAATTTCTCCGGTCGACTATCGTCTGTGCTTCGTGGTCAGCTGCCGTCAACGATCTATCCTCGCGCGGCAAATGCTTTAAGTTCCACGGGCAGAGCCCCTGGCTCGTGCTTAACGACGACGACGGAAATCCATCCATGATGGATTAATTAAATCAAAGTTAACTTCCCAAGAAAAACCTCTTCATCGTCTTCATCTTTCATGCACGTTGAAGATTAAGTGACAATAAAACTTCCTAACAAAACCCTTCATTTCCTACAATAATTTTGATTTTCAAAGAGTCACAAATTAATGTTGTCTTTGATGTCTTCTTTAATGATGGTGTGTCTTACAAGCAACTCAAAAGTGTATAAAAGGACAACATGTATTATTTTACATATGCTAGTAAAAATCAAAAAAACTTGGCTTCCTCTTAATCTTCTTCCTCCTCTAAATATACTTTGTTCCTTGGTTAATCTTCCTTCAATATGGTATCAGAGCGATGGCCAACAATCTCGTTTCTCTTGTGCCTCGATTCAATGGTGAAAAATTTTATTATTGGAGCACTCTCATGAAGTTATGTCTTGAATCACAAGACTTATGCCCCCAGGGCGTAGCGCAGACGGTGGGCGCACGGTATCTCTGGCGTAATGGCCAGGGGTCGATTCTCAGGAACTGACGACCTGGGATTTACCCCGCCATGCACCTATGGCCTGTGTACCTGCATGAACCTCCCTCCATATCCGTGGGGCCGGTACTAGGGGGGCCGCTAAGGTAGCGGATCTACCTTTGAATCACAAGACTTATAGAGTGTTATTGAAGAAGGAGTACCAGAGGAGAAAGATCAATTAACTTAACCACAAAAAATATTTTGAAGAATAAGAAGCAAAAGGCTAGAAAAGCTCTTTTTCAAATTTATCAAGCCGTTGAAATTTCAGTTTATGAAAGGATTTCAAAAGCAACGAGTGCTCAAAGAGCATGAGAGATTCTACAAACAACATATTTCGGCCAAGACCAAGTGAAAAATGTACACTTACAATCTCTACGAGCAAATTTTGAAAAATTAGAGATGAAAGACAATGAAAAAGTTTCAGAGTACTTCACACGAACCGATTCTACTGTGAATCAAATGAAATCAAATGGAGAAATCATGGAGACCCAAAGGGTAGTAGAGAAAATCTTACGAAGTCTATCAAATAAATTTGATCATGTGTAGGGACGAAGCCACCCAAGGGTTGTCCTGGGCTATAGCCCAGCTCTGCTTACAACGTCAAGGGAAAGAAAAACTAATTGATCAATTCCCTAATGCAAGTAAATACAACCAAGCGGAAAACGAGAGGAGCCTCGGCCAGCTTTGACGATGTTCAACGGATCTTGTTGCTTTACTCACCAAGAAAACAAAGAACAGAAGAATTATAGCTAACTGTTATGGATTGGAAACAAATTAACCGGAAGAAGAGAAGAATACTATTGTTCTTGCTCTTGCTAAACACAATGACAAGGGAAAATTGTTGCTTAAGGGTTGAAGGAAACTTGAAAGAAACTTGTTGTTGAGAAAGCAAGGTGCTGCTTTTGTTGTTGAGAGAGGACAACAACAACCGCTATTTGAGAGAAAGGAGGAGAGGGCCGCTTGGGCTGCTACTGTTGAGAAGAGGAGAGCTGGAGAGGGAAAGGATGCAGTTTGGTGGCTAGAAGAAGAAAAAACATAGCAAAGTTGCTGCTGTCGTCCAAGAAGAACAGAGTAGAGGTTGCACTTGGGAAAAATAGAGAGAAGAAAAGAGAAGAAGAAGAATGACAGCAAAAGAGTGGAAAAGTAAGCGTCGTGAGGCGGTGAGAGTGGCGGTGCAGCTGCGTACGTGGAGAGACATTTGGAAAAAAAAAATCCTGCCTAAGTCATTTAAATTGATAGAATCAATTCATACATTTAGTCCAAATCAACTTCGAACAACATAATTTTTATCTTAGTGTCTATCCAATAAATTTATATTTTAAACATATTACATTCTTATTTCATTTCGTATTTGACAATTCGATATTCATTCTACTGTAAGATAGTAACATACTCACTAGAAATGAACTAAGATCTCTTTTACAATATCCTTGACTGACTTAACAAACTCGGGATCAACCCAGTCCATCTCTAATTTCTGGATCCGTCCTTGATCATGTGGTAGTTGCTATTGAAGAATCACAAGATATTTCACTAATATCCTTGGAAAGTTTGCAAGGAAGATTGGAAGCTCATGAGGTTAGAATTCTTCAACGAAGTCCTCTTATCTCTACTTCAAATCAAGCTTTGAAATCCCAATTCACATCCACGGGAGGTTGTGGCTCTTATCGTGGACGTGGAAGAGGTCGGAATCAAAGAAGAGGTGGTAGATTTTCTTACCAGCAGTCACAAGAAAATAGAAAAGAAGAGTCTCAAAAAGAGGAGAGACAATTTTCTCATAATTTCCAAAGAGGAAGAGGGTGTGGAAATTACAAAGGTACAAAACCTTATATTGAATGTCATTATTGTCATAAGCCAGGACATAAAATAAATGATTGTTGGGAAAAATATCCTGAGAAAAAACGTGAAACTGGATTAGTACATGAAAATGAACCTCCAAATTCTGAAACTTTACTGATTGCTAGTGATGGAAATATTGAAAATATTTGGTATTTGATATTTGGATAGCGGTGCAAGTCGGCATATGACGGGTAATAAAAGCTTCTTTTCAACCCTAGCAGAAGCTAACCATGTGTAGGTAACTATTGGAGATGCTAAGTCCTACAAAATTGAAGGAGTAGGAGAAATCTCTTTCAAAACAAAGTCCGGAAAAATTGACAAAATGTCTGAGGTATTTTATGTTTTTGGTTTACAAAGTAATCTACTTAGTGTTGGTCATTTATTGAGAAAATGTTTTAATATTCAATTTGCTGATAAGTATTGCACCATGAAGAAGAAAAATCAGTATGTAGCAAAGATCAGTTTGGGCTCAAATAATTTATTTCCTCTCAAACTAGATATTATAAATGCTACTTGTTATCTTTCTGCTAATGAAGAAATTTCCAAGTTGTGGCATGATAGATTTGGGCATTTGAATTTTCAAAGTTTAAAGGAGTTATCAAGTAAAAATATTGTTCAAGGACTTCCTAAAATTGATGGAATAAGTGAAGTCTGTGAAGAGTGTCAGCTTGGAAAGCAACATCGAGAGACGTTCCCATCTAAATCTAAGTGGGAATCACATTCACCCTTAGAACTTGTCCACACAGATCTGGACCTATACGTGTACTATCTCTCGGAGGTAACTTATATTTTTTATTATTTGTTGATGACTACACCAGAAAAACTTGGATTTATTTTGTCAAAGAAAAATCAGAAGCTCTCTCTTGCTTTAAAATCTTCAAAAATCAAGTGGAAATTTTTTTTGCCTATCAAATAAAAAAAAACTGAGAAGTGACTGACGAGGTGAATTTCTATCTTCTTTATTTGAAGAATTCTGTCAAAACCATGGTATTAGACATGAATTGACAGCTCGGTATACGCCGCAACAAAATGGTGTCGTGGAAAGAAAAAAATAGGACAATCATGAACATGGTCAGATGCATGTTGAAGAAGAAAAATTTATCAGCTGAATTCTAGGCTGAAGCAGCTTCTTGTGCCGTCTACCTAATCAACAGATCATTGACAAAAAGGTTATAGAATTCTACTCCAAATGAGGCATGGTACGGAAAGAAACCAAATGTTAGTCATTTAAAAACTTTTAGTTGTCTTGCATATTCTCATATTCCTGATGCTTTAAGAACTAAACTTGATGACAAGTCTGAAAAATGCATTTTTATTGGATATAGCGAAAGAAGCAAAGCTTACAAGCTTTACAATCCAAAAACAAAAAAAAATTGTGATTAGTAGGGACACCCGCTTTGATGAAAAAGCTTCTTATGTTTTCTCATATTCGACAGGTTCATCAAGTTGGGAAATTCTTGAATTTGAAGATGATTCTTTATCACTACAACCTGATATTCCTGAAATAAATATGTCTCCATCACCATCACAAAGAAGAATAAGAAGTTTGAGAGATATTTATGATGTGACTGAAGAAGTAAATGTCACAAATCAAGTCTATTTTGCTTTCTTTGCAGGAGAAGATCAAATCACATATGAAGAAGCATCAAAAGAAAAGAAATGGGTGCATGCCATGAATGAAGAGATAAGCTCCATTGAGAAAAGTGGTACATGGGAGCTCACTACTTTGCCACCATATAAATCTCCGATTGGTGTGAAATGGATCTTCAAGACTAAAACAAATCCAAATGGCTCCATTAATAAATACAAAGCAAGATTGGTTGCAAAGGGATACAAACAGAAAGAAGGTGAAGACTTCGATTAGGTATTTGCTCCTGTTTTTAAACTTGATACAGTTCGATTAATTATTGCACTTGCTGCTCAAAAGGGTTGGAAATTATTTCAAATGGACGCCAAATTAGCTTTTTAAAATGGTTTTCTTCAAAAATAAATTTATATAGAACTACCTCCTGGTTTTGTGAAAATAAGTGATAAGGACAAAGTATCTAAGCTCAGAAAGGCTCTCTATGGTTTGAAGCAATCACCTCATGCATGGTATGACTGAATTAATGATTATTTTATTAAATATGGTTTTCAAAGATATCCTTTTGAACATACACTTTATATCAAACAAAATTCTGAAGGTGGCTTTATACTTGTGAGTCTTTATGTTGATGACTTGATTTTTCCTGGAAATAATCAGGAGATATTGACAAAATATAAGAACTCTGTGATGAGAGAGTTCGAAATGACAGATTTGGGTGAGTTGCATCATTTTTTGGGCATTAGTGTTCAACAATCGAGAGAAGGAATTTTTATCTCACAAGAATACTATGCAACTCAAAATTTTAAAAGGTTCAAGATGGAACATGCAAACCTAGTCTCAACTCCTTGCATCATAGGTCTGAAACTAAGTAAGATTAGTGAAGGAAAGATGGTGAATTCAACAATGTTTCGTAGCTTAGTTGGGAACTTGATGTATCTTACTGCCACTAAACCTGATATCATGTACACAGTAAGTTTGATCAGCAGATTTATGGAAAAATCTTATTTAAACCATTGGGAAGCTGCAAAAAGAGTTCTATGATATATTAAAGGAACAATTGATTTTGGAATTTTCTACAAAATACAAGTGCCTATCCCATGCGTTGGCTCTGATACTCGTACACGCTTCGCACGTGGCTCTGATACCACTGTTGGGTTTTTTTAAAACTATTTTTTTTGCGTTGCGGAAACCCCGAATCCCATACCACCGGATCCGTGCGAAGTTATAAAACAAAAATTTTCTACGTGTACGAGTTTCTCTAACCTAGATCTACACTAGATCTACAAAGAAAAGAGTTTACCCTTGATGCGATGCCCTTCGTAAATCCCGCTCATCCAAGGTTCGCCGGATCTCAAGGTTGTCAAGTGTACAACCCTCTATGTGTATCTACATGAACAAATTGATGGAGAGAACCTCTAAAGATGTGCTAGCAACCTTAGAGGATCAGCAATGGTGGAGGAGAGGGAGAGAAGAAAGGTAGAGAGGAAGAAGAAGGAGGTTACACACACAAAATGAAACTCCCACTTGTGAATTAAGTGGCCGACCACCTTTTTGAGGCTTATAAACTTCCATGGGATTTCAAGAGTCACAACTCTTGATCTCCCTCATGAGGTGGCACATACATGTGCTAACCTTGATGATGTGGCACATCATCATTAGTGCACTTAATGCCAACTCACAAATGAGGTGGCAATGGTTAAGTTAAACTTGACCATTCATCTTCCTCTTAAGTCAAGTCAAACTTGACCACTTCTCTCCCATGGTTGATCAAATCTAACTATTGGTTTAAGTCAATTTTAATTTAATGAATCTTTATTTATTGAATTAAATTGGATCAATGAGTCTAAGTCCAAATTAGACTCATTTAACACATGAACCAAATTGAGTCCAACTCAATTAGTTTACTTTGGATTACTCTTAATCCAATTTGGTTCATCACATGAACGTAATCCTCTTGGTTCATCATATGAACCTAATCTCCATCTAATTGCCCTTTGTGTGTGACCCTACAGGTTCTTGTAACGTTGGCAATGCTCCTAAACCCATTTAGAAGCATAAGTAATGAGCGGTATCTAGCAACACATCATTACTACCCAAGTTACAAGAATGTTGAAATCCAACATCACCTTGTGACTACTAATTGTGACCCCTCACCATATATGACAAGTGTCCTTCTATCTTTGACATCTAGATTGATCAATATGAGGCATAGACCGTGTCATCCTCTAATCAATCTAAATCTTGAATCCCAAGTAGACTCACTCAATCAAATGAGCTCAACATCTCATATTGACTCATTTGGGCATGACCATGCACTTAGTGGTCTCACTCTATCAAGAATAATGATATCACTCCCATCATATAGGAGGGATAGATCCCATCTACATCACTCACATCCCTCCGCATAATTTGTTACATACCCAGTAATCGCCTTTATAGTCCACCCAGTTACGGGTGACGTTTGACGAAGTCAAAGTATGTAACTCCTTATGTAAGGAACTATGGTGACTTCAGGTCCAAGAACTAATAGTTATACTAATAGCCACATGAAAAAGTATATGACACTCATATAACGATCCATGATACTTTCTCATGGCGGGTCATTCAGTATACATTCTCCAATGCATACCCATGTGTCAACTTGATATCTCCATATCCATGACTTGTGAGATCAAGTCATCGAGTTGACCTACATGCTAGTCTCGTCGCATTAACATTGCCCCTAAACGTTAATACTTGACTAGGAATGATTAAGAGTAGTGTTCCCTATATCATCTCAATATCGATTCAACCAACCATTTGATATAGGTAAGAACCTTCTACTCAAAGACGCTATTATGCTTAGTTATTTGGCACCAATACAAGTAAGTATAATAACCATAAACAAAAGCCTTTATATACATAAGAATATGATACAACGAGTCCATACAACAATCATCAAATGATTGGCTCTAGGGCTCTAACTAACAATCTCCCACTAGCACTAGTGTCAATCAGTATAGGCTCTAAGGCCTAATGACCTAGTGTGACCATCATGCTTCCTCTGTGCCAAAGCATTGGTCAAGGGATCTGCGATGTTAGCCTCAATGGATACTCTGTAAATCTTCACATCTCCTCTATCGATGATCTCTTGAATGAGATGGAAGCGCCGTAGTATGTGTTTGGTCCGCTGGTGTGAGCGAGATTCCTTAGCCTGTGCTATTACTCCATTGTTGTCACAATAGAGCTCTATGGGATCAGATATGCTAGGAACCACCCCAAGTTCAGTAATGAACTTGCGGATCCAAACTGTCTTCTTTGCTGCTTCTGATGCAGCAATATATTCGGCCTCTGTTGTAGAATCAGCGACTGTGTCCTGCTTCAAACTCTTCCAGCTCACAACACCACCATTTATGCAAAACACGAACCCAGACTGCGATCGATAATCATCCTGGTCAGTTTGGAAGCTAGCATCACTGTAATCCTTTACAGCTAGCTCGTCATCGCCTCCATATATCAAGAAATATTCTTTAGTCCTTCTCAAGTACTTAAGAATATTCTTGACCGCTATCCAATTACTTTCACCTGGATCTGACTGTATCTGCTCGTCATGCTCAAAGCATACGAGACATCATGACAAGTACATAGCATGACGTACATGATAGATCTTATGGCCGAAGCATAAGGGATCTGATCCATGCGGTCTCTCTCCTCTCTAGAAGAGAGACCTTGAGTCTTCGAAAGACTCACACCATGTGACATCGGCAGAAATCCCTTCTTGGAGTTCTGCATGGCAAACCGTAGTAGTACCTTGTCAATGTATGTACTCTGACTTAGGCCAAGCAATCTCTTAAATCTATCTCTATGGATCTGTATGCCTAGAATGAGGGATGCTTCACCTAAGTCCTTCATTGAGAAACAAGTCCCTAGCCAAGTCTTGACAGGCTGCAGCAAAGGGATGTCTTTCCCAATGAGTAGTATGTCATCCACATACAATATAAGGAAGACAATTGTTTTCCCTACAACCTTCTTGTAGACATAAGGTTCATCTTCATTCCTGATGAAACCAAACTATTTGATTGCATCATCGAATCGAAGATTCCAGCTCCGAGAAACTTGCTTTATGTTGGAGTGTATACTGAAAGCCTAAGCTTTGTAAACATTCATTATGAATAAAGAATCACATTTGGTCTAATTATCTACATTTGTTTGTAGTTGTTCATTTAATTTATATTGTAGATAACATAGTATGTGGTGTCACATACAGAAGATGATGTTATCAGTACCTTATAAATTATAAACAGAAGCTCACGACCAGAATGGAAAGGAACAAACCATTAGAAGGTCGTAGTGTAATTAGGTAATAGTTTATCTTGACTATATAATTACACTAGTACACTCAGAGTGTATTGAGTAGGACCATTTAAGGTCGTTCCTTTTATACTGACTTTATAAAGGAACAAAGACCTCAGTTATTATGGAAGTGTGTGCTCTTAATCCTAATATAATAACAAGCACATATGTTTGATATTTATTTCTTTAATTTATCAATGGGTGAGATTTAGTTCGATGAATCAATAAACCCGATAAATTGGGAAATGGTATCACTCATAGTGTGTGTTGTTGATTATAGAAGGAAACTGTGTCCTAGTGATACTAGGTTGATAATGTCCTCAAGAGGAGCTCATAAAGATTGTCATGTTAAACCTGCAGGTGGACTTAGTCCGACATGATAATAAGGTTGAGTGGTACTACTCTTGGACTTAGATATTAATTAAATGAGTTGTCAGTAACTCACTTAATTAGTGGACATTCGATATCTTAAACACAGGGAGACTAACACACTCATAATAAGAAGGAGCCAAAAAATGTAATTTGGGATTGGTGCGGTAGTTCAATGATAGTTCTCTAGTGGAATGAATTATCATTGATAAAATTAAGTTGTGTGTTGGGGAACATGGGATGCTTAATTTTATCGGAGACCAAAACCAATTCCTCCTCTCGGTCCCTATCGTAGCCTCTTATTTATAGAGTACTATACCCACATATACCCACCTTCTATACCCACCTAAAGGGGGCCGGCCAAGCTAGCTTGGGAACCAAGCTAGGGCCGGCCTAAGCTTGGGTTTAAGGTGGCCGGCCCTAGCTTGAACCCAAGCTAGTAGGGCCGGCCATAATTAAATAAAAAACAAATTTAATTTTAGATTTTATTATTATGTGGAAGATATATTTTAAAGAGAATTAAAATTAAAATATCTCTCTTGAAAAAGATTTACAAAAGATTAAAGAAAGAGATTAGATCTCTTTCCTTATTTGTAGATTGGAGAGTTTTTTATTTTCTCTTTAAAATTATTCACATGTTAATAAAATTAAAATTATAGATATTTCCTTTTATTAACCATGAAGAGATTTTTAAAGAGAAATTTTATTTTTCCGGAAACAAATAAGGAAAGTTTTAATTGTTGATTAAAACTTGTCCAATTTGCTTCCTCTTGATGTGGCCGGCCATCATTGTTTAATTGGGGAAATATTATTTTATTTTTCTCAATTAAATCATGTCAAGGAAATTAAGGAAAATTTGTTGTAATTAAATTTCCTAATTTACCTAGGCCAAGGAATATAAAAGAAGGGGTGAGGGTGCCTTCACAAGAAACAACATCTATTATTCCTCTCCCTCTTTTGTTCCTTGGTGTGGCCGGCCATCATCTCCTTCTCTTCCTCTTGTGGTGGCCGAACCTCTCCCTCTCCCTTGGAGTTCTTGTGGTGGCCGGATACTACTCGGAGAAGAAGAAGAAGAAGGAGAGAAAGCTAGCATCTCTTGGAGCTTGGTTAGTATTTTGGTTTTCTCCTTTGTGAAGCTTTTCTTTGTGGCCGAACCTTGCTTGGAGGAGAAGAAGGTGGTTGGTGGTTTCTCATCTTGGAAGATCGCTGCCCACACAACGTCCGAGGTTAGAAGAGGAATACGGTAGAAGATCAAGAGGTTTTTCTACAAGGTATAACTAGTAATTTCTATTTCCGCATCATGCTAGTTATTTATGGAAATAATACCAAATACAAGAGGCTTACGCTCTAGTATTTCAAATTATTTTTTCAAGTTGTGTTCTTTTGTTTCTTTCTTTTCCTTGTGATTTGATTGTTCTCTTTGGTTAACCTAAAGTTATTTTAGGAAATTAAATATTAGCTTTCTATTAAAGGTTTTGTCTAGTCGGTGGTGGTTGCTCCCATATCCAAGAAGGCCATGTGCCTCGCCACGTCAGTACTGGGAACCTTTTATGGAAATTAATATTTAATGGAATTAATAACTTAAGGAGACTTGGGTCGAACGTGTTAAGTTCCGCAGGAGATCCAAGTCAAAACCTAAAAGAACAAATAGATTAAGTTTTGGATCAAACGTGTTAAGTTCCGCAGGAGATCCAAAATTTAATTTAAAAGAACACATGGTAGCTAGGAAAAGGTTCAGATCTTTGTACAAAATTTTTGTACAGTGGAACCTATAGGCTTTCCGAGTAGCAACCAACAATTGGTATCAGAGCTAGGGTTTTGCCTCTGTGTATTTGGTATTTAGTTTAATTATGCACATGTCATACATAATTTAGGCAGGATAATAGTAGGATGTGCTAACTTTGTGGATGCAGGATCCAACTATTATGGCTTTTAGTTAATTATGTGTGATTGGACCCTTGGACATGTCAAGGGCAATTTATATGTGTGTGCATGATTGTAATAAAATACAGAGTGTATTTAGTTTTATTAGGATTTTATTTTGATCTAGATACATGTACATTCCTTTTATGGAATATAGGATCAAAATGTAAAATTCTATTTATGTCATGGATCGAATCTTGCAAAGCGTGGAACCTTCTAAGGACCAGAGGCGCAATATCGCAAGCAAGATGGGATGACAAGACACGGAGGTGGCCAAATATGGCAGCAGCTTTGGATGACAACACACGGAGGATAATTAAAGATAAAAGCCATAATAGTTGAAAATTAGATTTTCTATTTATTGCTTTTATATTGTCGTGTGTGCATGTTAGTTTACAAGTTTAGTAGGCTAGCATAGTTAAAATTCCTCATTTATAAATAACTAAGTGGAGAGGGATTTTTAAGTAAATCTCATGGTCTCCATTACTGGTTTATAAGTTTCTCTCCCTCTTTTGTTTCTTGGTGTGGCCGTCCATCATCATCATCATCTCACTGACTTCCAATTTGTGGATGACTGGAATATTAAAGGCGTGTGATCTTCCCCAACGGAAGGGGCATAATCTTATTAATGGACTTAGTGTCAAGTAATGGTGTACACTTAGACACATCTAATAGTATCCTCCTAACGGAGTCACCGCTATTATTTGTGTGACCAAATAATACCAACTATTAATTTTATTTGTCAAAAGTTAGGTTGACAAGATAATAAAATTAATGGGTTAAAACCCTCCTTTACAAATGTTGAATTTGTATCGTCCACACTAACGTGGCATACAAAATTCACGGTGTTTTAAGGTGTTGGTTAATTTAAAATAGTATTGTTTGAGGAATCAATATTATTCTAAATTTAGAGTTCGACCAAAAGTTATTTATGATTCTTAGGATGACTTTCAACCCACCGTCCATCATACTTCAACAAAATAGACTTACTGGACCAAATTACATAGATTGGAAAAGAAACCTGGACATTGTTCTTACTGCGAAAGCTATAAATTTGTATTGATTGAGCATTGCCCTGATGCACCTACAGGTGAATCTACCCAAGAGGAGATTGAATATCATAGGAAATGGGTAAAAGCGGATGAGATGGCGGTGTTACATTTTGGCTTCAATGTCAAATGTATTGCAACATCAACATAAAGATTTACCAACATTATGATATTATGAACAATCTCAAGGAACTCTTTGGTCATCGTGATAGGGCTTCTAGACAAGAAGCTATGAGAAAGATAATGACACCACCATGCAAGAGGGTACTCCAAGGGATCATATCCTAAACATGATGGCTTATCCGAACGAAATACTGATCCTTGGAGGAGAAATTGATGGGAAACCCAGATCGATATGATCCTCCAAACCCTACCTAGAAGTTTTGACAGTTCACTGAACTATAATATGAATAAAAGGATTTATTCATTAGGGAAACTACTGACACAACAGAAGGGTTATTTCGTCACAATGCTCAAATTCACTATGTTGAAAATGGTTCTACTTCTAAACCGAAAGGTAAGAAGAAGAAACAAACCGGTTCAGCAAAGAAAGTGAATAAATCTCAGTGTACGGATTTAAAGTGGAATGAAGAAGTCAAGGGCAAGTGCTTCATCTGCAAAGGAGACATGGAAGGCGGACCGTCCTCGTAAGAACCAAAACAAAGGTATATCTCATACTCTAGTTGTTGAAACATGTTTAGCGGTGTTATCTACCAAGACCGTGTGTAGATACGGAGCCATCGATCATGTCTGCAATTCCTTGCAGGGGTTCCAGACGACTATCTGAAGGAGAGATTACCGTCTACATGGGCAATGCTACTAAGGTGGCAGCTGTTGCAGTGGGAGACGTCTACTTATCTTTTAGTAGAAATAGAAATTTGGTTTTAAGAAATTGTCTTTATGTACCCAGTTTTAGAAAGAATTTAATTTCAGTTTCTAAACTGTTTTTAGATGGATATTCAGTTTCTTTCAGTAACGATGTAGTTATTAAAAGAAATAAAGTGATTATCTGTTCTGGTGCATTAGTTGGCAATTTGTATATTTTAAATCCAAATTCTTCCACAAAGCAAAACATGGAAATTTATAATTCATCTTCTAATTCTAATAAGAGAAAAGAACCTTCAGAAATGAACCAAGCATATCTTTGGCATCTAAGGCTTGGTCATATTAACTTAAGTAGGATTCAGAGGCTTATAGCCGATGGACTTTTGGGTTCATTAGAGTTGGAAAATTTTCCAACTTGTGAATCTTGCTTGGAAGGTAAAATGACCAAGAGCTCGTTCAAGGCCAAGGGATATAGAGCCAAAGAAGTGTTAGAATTGGTTCATTCTGATTTGTGTGGTCCTATGTCCGTCCAGGCAAGAGGAGGTTTTGAATATTTTGTCTCTTCCATGGACTATTATTCAAGATCTGGATACATTAACCTAATGCGCCGCAAGTCCGAATGCTTTGATAAGTTCAAAGAATACAAGGTGATGTGGAGAAACGACTAGGTAAAAGTATCAAGACACTACTACGATCGTGGTGGCGAATACCTCTTAGGAGAGTTTAGGAATTACTTATCGAGGCGATTCAATCCCAATTGTCTCTGACAGAACACCAATGTAATGGTGTAGCAGAACGAAGGAATAGGACTCTTATGGAGATGGTTAGATCAATGATGAGTTATTCGAATTACCAAATCGCTTTGGGGATATGCTCTGGAAACAGCAGATATGCTCGAACTTAGTACCTTCTAAATCAGTTTCTTCTACTCCCATAAAATTGTGGAATGGGCGAAAACCCAGCCTAAGACATATTCGGATATGGGTAGTCCAGCACATGTGCTGAAACCAGATGCTGATAAGTTAGAATCTCGTCAGAAGTTCGCGTGTTTGTAGGATATCCCAAAGGAACGAAGGTGGTTTATTTTATAGTCCTAAAGACCAAGGTCATTGTTAGCACCAATGCCCGTTTTAGAAGAAGACTATATAATGGATCACAAGCCCGATAGTAAAGTTGTTTTAGAAGAACTTAGAGAGGACATGTCTACTTCAAGACAAGATGAAGTACCACAAGAGGCAACACGTGTCACACATGATACACAACCACGCGGTGCCTCGTCGTAGTGGGAGGGTTGTAATGACTGAAGATTCATGTTTTGGGAGAGTCTTGGACTTGATCCGGTAAACATGAACCGATCCCGATCATATAATGAAGCACTCCAAGATATAGATGCAGATCTTGGCAAAAGGCAATGAATTCTGAAATAGAGTCCATGTACTCTAATAAGGTCTGGGAGCTTGTAGAACCACCTAATGGTGTAAAAGCCGTTGGATGCAAGTGGATCTACAAAAGGAAAAGAGGGACAGACGGGAAGGTAGAAACCTTCAAAGCTAGGCTTGTTGCGAAAGGGTACACTCAGAAAGAAGGAATCGATTATGAGGAAACCTTTTCACCGGTAGCCATGCTTAAGTCTATCCGGATACTCTTATCCATTGCTGCTCATATGGATTATGAGATTTGACAAATGGATGTCAAGACAGCTTTCCTTAATGGAAGTCTTGAAGAGAACATCCATATGAAGCAACCAGAAGGATTTATTAAAAAAGGCAAAGAGCATCTAGTATGCAAGCTCAATCGGTCCATTTATGGACTAAAGCAAGCTTCAAGGTCTTGGAACATCCGGTTTAATGAAGTAATCTAGTCATATGGATTTATTCAAAGTCCGGATGAGTCTTGTGTATATAAGAAGTGTAACGGAAACGTGGTGGTATTTCTTGTACTATACGTAGATGATATTTTGTTAATTGGCAACAATGTCAAGGTATTATCAGACGTAAGGGTATGGTTGTCCAAACAATTTGATATGAAGGACTTAGGAGAATGTGCACACATTCTTGGGATCAAAGTTATAAGGGATCGCAAGAAAAAAATGTTGTGTCTATCCCAAGCTTCATATATAGATACAATCCTTGCTCGTTTTAGCATGCAAGACTCCAAGAAAGGTTTCTTACCTTTTAGACATGGAGTAGCTCTATCTAAAGAGATGTCTCCAAAGACATCAAAAGAGATAGAGGACATGAAAGCAGTTCCTTATGCTTCGTGTGGGAAGCCTAATGTATGCAATGCTATATACGAGACCGATATCTGCTTTGTAGGGCATGGTCAGATATCGAGTAACCCTCGACAAGGACATTGGACTGCGGTAAAGCATATATTAAAGTACCGAGAAGGACTAGGATTATATGCTAGTTTACCAAGCGGATGATTTGCTCCCTGTGGGTACACGGATTTTGATTTTCAATCGATAGGGACAATAGTAAGTCTACATCGGGCTATGTGTTTACTTTAGGAGGTGGAGCCATTTCATGGAGGAGTGTTAAGCGTAAATGCGTTTGGACTCAACCATGGAAGTGAGTATGTGGCAGCCTCTGATAAAGAAGCAGTATGGCTCGTGAACTTTCTAATGGACTTAGATGTGATTCTGGTTTGCCCAAGATCATCACAATTTATTGTGATAATAGCGATGCGAATTGCAAACTCGAAGGAACCACGAGCTCATAAGGCGAGTAAACATATAGAGCGCAAGTACCACGATACGAGATATCGTGAAGCGAGGAGAAGTTGTCATCGCCAAGATTGCATCACGGATAACCCGGCGGATCCTTTCACTAAGGCCCTTCCCACGAAAGCTTTCGATCGGCATGTGGAGGAATGGGAATCAGATGTATGGTAGAAGATATGGCAGCTTAGTCATTAGTATAAGTGGGAGATTGTTGGAGTGTATACTGAAAGCCTAAGCTTTGTAAACATTCATTATGAATAAAGAATCACATTTGGTCTAATTATCTACATTTGTTTGTAGTTGTTCATTTAATTTATATTGTAGATAACATAGTATGTGGTGTCACATACAGAAGATGATGTTATCAGTACCTTATAAATTATAAACAGAAGCTCACGACCAGAATGGAAAGGAACAAACCATTAGAAGGTCGTAGTGTAATTAGGTAATAGTTTATCTTGACTATATAATTACACTAGTACACTCAGAGTGTATTGAGTAGGACCATTTGAGGTCGTTCCTTTTATACTGACTTTATAAAGGAACAAAGACCTCAGTTATTATGGAAGTGTGTGCTCTTAATCCTAATATAATAACAAGCACATATGTTTGATATTTATTTCTTTAATTTATCAATGGGTGAGATTTAGTTCGATGAATCAATAAACCCGATAAATTGGGAAATGGTATCACTCATAGTGTGTGTTGTTGATTATAGAAGGAAACTGTGTCCTAGTGATACTAGGTTGATAATGTCCTCAAGAGGAGCTCATAAAGATTATCATGTTAAACCCTGCAGGTGGACTTAGTCCGACATGATAATAAGGTTGAGTGGTACTACTCTTGGACTTAGATATTAATTAAATGAGTTGTCAGTAACTCACTTAATTAGTGGACATTCGATATCTTAAACACAGGGAGACTAACACACTCATAATAAGAAGGAGCCCAAAAATGTAATTTGGGATTGGTGCGGTAGTTCAATGATAGTTCTCTAGTGGAATGAATTATCATTGATAAAATTAAGTTGTGTGTTCGGGGCGAACATGGGATGCTTAATTTTATCGGGAGACCAAAACCAATTCCTCCTCTCGGTCCCTATCGTAGCCTCTTATTTATAGAGTACTATACCCACATATACCCACCTTCTATACCCACCTAAAGGGGGCCGGCCAAGCTAGCTTGGGAACCAAGCTAGGGTCGGCCTAAGCTTGGGTTTAAGGTGGCCGGCCCTAGCTTGAACCCAAGCTAGTAGGGCCGGCCATAATTAAATAAAAAAGAAATTTAATTTTAGATTTTATTATTATGTGGAAGATATATTTTAAAGAGAATTAAAATTAAAATATCTCTCTTGAAAAAGATTTACAAAAGATTAAAGAAAGAGATTAGATCTCTTTCCTTATTTGTAGATTGGAGAGTTTTTTATTTTCTCTTTAAAATTATTCACATGTTAATAAAATTAAAATTATAGATATTTCCATTTATTAACCATGAAGAGATTTTTAAAGAGAAATTTTATTTTTCCGGAAACAAATAAGGAAAGTTTTAATTGTTGATTAAAACTTGTCCAATTTGCTTCCTCTTGATGTGGCCGGCCATCATTGTTTAATTGGGGAAATATTATTTTATTTTTCTCAATTAAATCATGTCAAGGAAATTAAGGAAAATTTGTTGTAATTAAATTTCCTAATTTACCTAGGCCAAGGAATATAAAAGAAGGGGTGAGGGTGCCTTCACAAGAAACAACATCTATTATTCCTCTCCCTCTTTTGTTCCTTGGTGTGGCCGGCCATCATCTCCTTCTCTTCCTCTTGTGGTGGCCGAACCTCTCCCTCTCCCTTGGAGTTCTTGTGGTGGCCGGATACTACTCGGAGAAGAAGAAGAAGAAGGAGAGAAAGCTAGCATCTCTTGGAGCTTGGTTAGTATTTTGGTTTTTCTCCTTTGTGAAGCTTTTCTTTTGTGGCCGAACCTTGCTTGGAGGAGAAGAAGGTGGTTGGTGGTTTCTCATCTTGGAAGATCGTTGCCCACACAACGTCCGAGGTTAGAAGAGGAATACGGTAGAAGATCAAGAGGTTTTTTCTACAAGGTATAACTAGTAATTTCTATTTCCGCATCATGCTAGTTATTTATGGAAATAATACCAAATACAAGAGGCTTACGTTCTAGTATTTCGAATATGTTTTTTCGAAGTTGTGTTCTTTTGTTTCTTTCTTTTCCTTGTGATTTGATTGTTCTCTTTGGTTAACCTAAAGTTATTTTAGGAAATTAAATATTAGCTTTCTATTAAAGGTTTTGTCTAGTCGGTGGTGGTTGCTCCCATATCCAAGAAGGCCATGTGCCTCGCCAAGTCAGTACTGGGAACCTTTTATGGAAATTAATATTTAATGGAATTAATAACTTAAGGAGACTTGGGTCGAACGTGTTAAGTTCCGCAGGAGATCCAAGTCAAAACCTAAAAGAACAAATAGATTAAGTTTTGGATCAGACGTGTTAAGTTCCGCAGGAGATCCAAAATTTAATTTAAAAGAACACATGGTAGCTAGGAAAAGGTTCAGATCTTTGTACAAAATTTTTGTACAGTGGAACCTATAGGCTTTCCGAGTAGCAACCAACAATTGGTATCAGAGCTAGGGTTTTGCCTCTGTGTATTTGGTATTTAGTTTAATTATGCACATGTCATACATAATTTAGGCAAGATAATAGTAGAATGTGCTAACTTTGTGGATGCAGGATCCAACTATTATGGCTTTTAGTTAATTATGTGTGTGATTGGACCCTTGGACATGTCAAGGGCAATTTATATGTGTGTGCATGATTGTATTAAAATACAGGAGTCGTATTTAGTTTTATTAGGATTTTATTTTTGATCTAGATACATGTACATTCCTTTTATGGAATATAGGATCAAAATGTAAAATTCTATTTATGTCATGGATCGAATCTTGCAAAGCGTGGAACCTTCTAAGGACCAGAGGCGCAGTGAAGCAAGATGGATGCGACAGTTAGACCCGGTGGCGGTGGCCAAATATGGCAGCAGCTTCGGATGACAACACACGGAGGACAATTAAAGATAAAAGCCATAATAGTTGAAAATTAGATTTTCTATTTATTGCTTTTATATTGTGCTGTGTGCATGTTAGTTTACAAGTTTAGTAGGCTAGCATAGTTAAAATTCCTCATTTATAAATAACTAAGTGGGAGAGGGATTTTTAAGTAAATCTCATGGTCTCCATTATTGGTTTGTAAGTGATGCAAACAAGCTTGCGTTGGCTCTGAGTGCCTTCCTCCATAACGGATGAGCTTGTTTGCGGATCACTAGAACAGACTTCCAATTTTGGATGACTATAGGAAGTTAATTAAGAGCGTGTGATCTTCCCCAACGGAAGGGGCATAATCTTATTAATGGACTTAGTGTCAAGTAATGGTGTACACTTAGACACATCTAATAGTATCCTCCCCAACGGAGTCACTGCTATTATTTGTGTGACCAAATAATACCAACTATTAATTTTATTTGTCAAAAAGTTAGGTTGACAAGATAATAAAATTAATGGGTTAAAACCCTCCTTTACGAATGTTGAATTTGTATACGTCCACACTAACGTGGCATACAAAATTCACGGTGTTTTAAGGTGTTGGTTAATTTAAAATAGTATTGTTTGAGGAATCAATATTATTCTAAATTTAGAGTTCTGACCAAAAGTTATTTGTGATTCTTAGGATGACTTTCAACCCACTGTCCATCATACTTCAACAAAATAGACTTACTGGACCAAATTACATAGATTGGAAACCTGGACATTGTTCTTACTGCTGAAAGCTATAAATTTGTACTGACTGAGCATTGCCCTGATGCACCCACTGGTGAATCTACCCAAGAGGAGATTGAATATCATAGGAAATGGGTAAAAGCAGATGAGATGGCGCGGTGTTACATTTTGGCTTCAATGTCAAATGTATTGCAACATCAACATAAAGATTTACCAACAGCTTATGATATTATGAACAATCTCAAGGAACTCTTTGGTCATCAGGATAGGGCTTCTAGACAAGAAGCTATGAGAAAGATAATGACCACCATGCAAGAGGGTACTCCTAAGGGATCATATCCTAAACATGATGGCTTATCTGGAAATACGGATCCTTGGAGGAGAAATTGATGGAAACCCAGATCGATATGATCCTCCAAACCCTACCTAGAAGTTTTGACAGTTCCTGAACTATAATATGAATAAAAGGATTTATTCATTAGGGAAACTACTGACAGAATGCAGAAGGGTTATTTCGTCACAATGCTCAAATTCACTATGTTGAAAATGGTTCTACTTCTAAACCGAAGGTAAGAAGAAGAAGAAACAAACTGGTTCAGAAAGAAAGTGAATAAATCTCAGTGTACGGGATTTAGGAATGAAGAAGAAGAAGGGCAAGTGCTTCATCCGCAAGCAGGGGAAGGCGGGCTGTCCTCGTAAGAACCAAAACAAAGGTATATCTCATACTCTAGTTGTTGAAACATGTTTAGCGGTGTTATCTACAAGACCTGGTGTGTAGATACGGAGCCATCGATCATGTCTGCAATTCCTTGCAGGGGTTCCAGAAACCCGACGACTATCTGAAGGGAGATTATCGTCTACATGGGCAATGCTACTAAGGTGGCAGCTGTTGCAGTGGGAGACGTCTACTTATCTTTTAGTAGAAATAGAAATTTGGTTTTAAGAAATTGTCTTTATGTACCCAGTTTTAGAAAGAATTTAATTTCAGTTTCTAAACTGTTTTTAGATGGATATTCAGTTTCTTTCAGTAACGATGTAGTTATTAAAAGAAATAAAGTGATTATCTGTTCTGGTGCATTAGTTGGCAATTTGTATATTTTAAATCCAAATTCTTCCACAAAGCAAAACATGGAAATTTATAATTCATCTTCTAATTCTAATAAGAGAAAAGGACCTTCAGAAATGAACCAAGCATATCTTTGACATCTAAGGCTTGGTCATATTAACTTAAGTAGGATTCAGAGGCTTATAGCTGATGGACTTTAAGTTCATTAGAGTTGGAAAATTTTCCAACTTGTGAATCTTGCTTAGAAGGTAAAATGACCAAGAGGCCGTTCAAGGCCAAGGGGTATAAAGCCAAAGAAGTGTTAGAGTTGGTTCACTCTGATTTGTGTGGTCCTATGTCTGTCCAGGCAAGAGGAGGTTTTGAATATTTTGTCTCTTTCATAGACGATTATTCAAGATATGGATACATTTACCTAATGCGCCGCAAGTCCGAATGCTTTGATAAGTTCAAAGAATACAAGGCTGATGTGGAGAAACGACTAGGTAAAAGTATCAAGACACTACGGTCAGATCGTGGTGGCGAATACCTCTTAGGAGAGTTTAGGAATTACTTATCAGAGGCCGGGATTCAATCCCAATTATCGGCACCTGGAACACCCCAACAAAATGGTGTGGCAGAACGAAGGAATAGGACTCTTATGGAGATGGTTAGATCAATGATGAGTTATTCAGAATTACCAAATTCGTTTTGGGGATATGCTCTGGAAACAGCAGTATACGTTCTGAACTTAGTACCTTCTAAATCAGTTTCTTCTACTCCCATAGAATTGTGGAATGGGCGAAAACCCAGTCTAAGACATATTCGGATATGGGGTAGTCCAGCACATGTGCTGAAACCAGATGCTGATAAGTTAGAATCTCGTACAGAAGTTCGCGTGTTTGTAGGATATCCCAAAGGAACGAAAGGTGGTTTATTTTATAGTCCTAAAGACTAGAAGGTCATTGTTAGCACCAATGCCCAGTTTTTAGAAGAAGACTATATAATGGATCACAAGCCCAGTAGTAAAGTTGTTTTAGAAGAACTTAGAGAGGACATGTCTACTTCAGTACCAACAGTACAAGATGAAGTACCACAAGATACTGCAACACGTGTCACACATGATACACAACCACAGACAGTGCCTCGTCGTAGTGGGAGGGTTGTAATGCAGCCTGAAAGATTCATGTTTTTGGGAGAGTCTTCGGACTTGATCCCGGGTAAACATGAACCTGATCCCCGGTCATATGACGAAGCACTCCAAGATATAGATGCAGCATCTTGGCAAAAGGCAATGAATTCTGAAATAGAGTCCATGTACTCTAATAAGGTCTGGGAGCTTGTAGAACCACCTAATGGTGTAAAAGCCGTTGGATGCAAGTGGATCTACAAAAGGAAAAGAGGGACAGACGGGAAGGTAGAAACCTTCAAAGCTAGGCTTGTTGCGAAAGGGTACACTCAGAAAGAAGGAATCGATTATGAGGAAACCTTTTCACCGGTAGCCATGCTTAAGTCTATCCGGATACTCTTATCCATTGCTGCTCATATGGATTATGAGATTTGGCAAATGGATGTCAAGACAGCTTTCCTTAATGGAAGTCTTGAAGAGAACATCCATATGAAGCAACCAGAAGGATTTATTAAAAAAGGCAAAGAGCATCTAGTATGCAAGCTCAATCGGTCCATTTATGGACTAAAGCAAGCTTCAAGGTCTTGGAACATCCGGTTTAATGAAGTAATCTAGTCATATGGATTTATTCAAAGTCCGGATGAGTCTTGTGTATATAAGAAGTGTAACGGAAACGTGGTGGTATTTCTTGTACTATACGTAGATGATATTTTGTTAATTGGCAACAATGTCAAGGTATTATCAGACGTAAGGGTATGGTTGTCCAAACAATTTGATATGAAGGACTTAGGAGAATGTGCACACATTCTTGGGATCAAAGTTATAAGGGATCGCAAGATAAAAATGTTGTGTCTATCCCAAGCTTCATATATAGATACAATCCTTGCTCGTTTTAGCATGCAAGACTCCAAGAAAGGTTTCTTACCTTTTAGACATGGAGTAGCTCTATCTAAAGAGATGTCTCCAAAGACATCAAAAGAGATAGAGGACATGAAAGCAGTTCCTTATGCTTGGTAGGAAGCCTAATGTATGCAATGTTATGTACGAGACCGATATGTTTTGCCGTAGGCATGGTCAGCAGATATCGAGTAACCTGGACAAGGACATTGGACTGCTGTAAAGCATATATTAAAGTACCGAGAAGGACTAGGGATTATATGCTAGTTTACCAAGCGGATGATTTGCTCCCTGGGTTACATTGATTTTTCAATGAGATAGGGACAATAGTAAGTCTACATGCCATGTGTTTACTTTAGAGGTGGAGCCATTTCATGGAGGAGTGTTAAGCAATGCGTTTTGGATTCAACCATGGAAGCTGAGTATCTGAGGCAGCTAAAGAAGCAGTATGGCTCGGGAACTTTCTAATGGACTTAGATGTGATTCTGGTTTGCCCAAGATCATCACAATTTATTGTGATAATAGCGTGCAATTGCAAACTCGAAGGAACCACGAGCTCATAAGGCGAGTAAACATATAAGCGCAAGTACCACGATACGAGATATCGTGAGCGAGGAGAAGTTGTCATCGCTAAGATTGCATCAGTGGATAACGGCGGATCCTTTCACTAAGGCCCTTCAAAGCTTCGATCGGCATGTGGAGGAATGGGAATCGGATGTATGGTAGAAGATATGGCGACTTAGTCATTAGTATAAGTGGGAGATTGTTGAGTGTATATTGAAAGCCTAAGCTTTGTAAACATTCATTATGAATAAAGAATCACATTTGGTCTAATTATCTACATTTGTTTGTAGTTGTTCATTTAATTTATATTGTAGATAACATAGTATGTGGTGTCACATACAGAAGATGATGTTATCAGTACCTTATAAATTATAAACAGAAGCTCACGACCAGAATGGAAAGGAACAAACCATTAGAAGGTCGTAGTGTAATTAGGTAATAGTTTATCTTGACTATATAATTACACTAGTACACTCAGAGTGTATTGAGTAGGACCATTTGAGGTCGTTCCTTTTATACTGACTTTATAAAGGAACAAAGACCTCAGTTATTATGGAAGTGTGTGCTCTTAATTCTAATATAATAACAAGCACATATGTTTGATATTTATTTCTTTAATTTATCAATGGGTGAGATTTAGTTCGATGAATCAATAAACCCGATAAATTGGGAAATGATATCACTCATAGTGTGTGTTGTTGATTATAGAAGGAAACTGTGTCCTAGTGATACTAGGTTGATAATGTCCTCAAGAGGAGCTCATAAAGATTGTCATGTTAAACCCTGCAGGTGGACTTAGTCCGACATGATAATAAGGTTGAGTGGTACTACTCTTGGACTTAGATATTAATTAAATGAGTTGTCAGTAACTCACTTAATTAGTGGACATTCGATATCTTAAACACAGGGAGACTAACACACTCATAATAAGAAGGAGCCCAAAAATGTAATTTGGGATTGGTGCGGTAGTTCAATGATAGTTCTCTAGTGGAATGAATTATCATTGATAAAATTAAGTTGTGTGTTCGGGGCGAACATGGGATGCTTAATTTTATCGGGAGACCAAAACCAATTCCTCCTCTCGGTCCCTATCGTAGCCTCTTATTTATAGAGTACTATACCCACATAAGGGTGTCAATTCGGGTGGGTCGGGTCGGGTTGGGTCGGGTTAAATTTTTTTTTTTTTTTTTATAACCCAACCCGAACCCGGCCCGAACCCGAATTCAACCCAAACTCCTAAACCCGAACCTGAACCCGAACCCCAACCCGAACCCAACCTGGATAACCCGAAAACTTGATTCAAAATGATTTCTTTTGGTTATTTTCCTTATAATTCTTCACTTTTATCTCAATATTTCATCATTATCATACTAACATTGATATTAATATACATAAAAACATCTTAATTTTCAAAATAAAATTTGATTTAACCCTAAAAACCCACTAAACCCTATATTTGGGTCAACTCGGGTCAACCCGAACCCGACCCGACCCAACCCGAAAATCTCTAATCTAAACCCGACCTGAACCCGAAAATGTCCAACCGAACCTGATTTTTTCGGTCGATTCGGGTTGGGCTCGGGTCGGGTTCATTTTTGATACCCATACCATTTATACATACCGGCCAAGCTAGCTTGGGAACCAAGCTAGGGTTTAAGGTGGCCGGCCCTAGCTTGAACCCAAGCTAGTAGGGCCGGCCATAATTAAATAAAAAGAAATTTAATTTTAGATTTTATTATTATGTGGAAGATATATTTTAAAGAGAATTAAAATTAAAATATCTCTCTTGAAAAGATTTACAAAGATTAAAGAAAGAGATTAGATCTCTTTCCTTATTTGTAGATTGGAGAGTTTTTTATTTTCTCTTTAAAATTATTCACATGTTAATAAAATTAAAATTATAGATATTTCTTTTATTAACCATGAAGAGATTTTAAAGAGAAATTTTATTTTTCCGGAAACAAATAAGGAAAGTTTTAATTGTTGATTAAAACTTGTCCAATTTGCTTCCTCTTGATGTGGCCGGCCATCATTGTTTAATTGGGAAATATTATTTTATTTTTCTCAATTAAATCATGTCAAGAAATTAAGGAAAATTTGTTGTAATTAAATTTCCTAATTTACCTAGGCCAAGGAATATAAAAGAAGGGGTGAGGTGCCTTCAAGAGAAACAACATCTATTTATCCTCTCCTCTTTTGTTCCTTGGTGTGGCCGGCCATCATCTCCTTCTCTTCCTCTTGTGGTGGCCGAACCTCCCTCTCCTTGGAGTTCTTGTGGTGGCGGATACTACTCGGAGAAGAAGAAGAAGAAGGAGAAAGCTAGCATCTCTTGGAGCTTGGTTAGTATTTTGGTTTTCTCCTTTGTGAAGCTTTTCTTTTGTGGCCGAACCTTGCTTGGAGGAGAAGAAGGTGGTTGGTGGTTTCTCATCTTGGAAGATCGTTGCCCACACAACGTCCGAGGTTAGAAGAGGAATACGGTAGAAGATCAAGAGGTTTTTCTACAAGGTATAACTAGTAATTTCTATTTCCGCATCATGCTAGTTATTTATGGAAATAATACCAAATACAAGAGGCTTACGTTCTAGTATTTGAATATTTTTTTGAAGTTGTGTTCTTTTGTTTCTTTCTTTTCCTTGTGATTTGATTGTTCTCTTTGGTTAACCTAAAGTTATTTTAGGAAATTAAATATTAGCTTTCTATTAAAGGTTTTGTCTAGTCGGTGGTGGTTGCTCCCATATCCAAGAAGGCCATGTGCCTCGCCACGTCAGTACTGGGAACCTTTTATGGAAATTAATATTTAATGGAATTAATAACTTAAGGAGACTTGGGTCGAACGTGTTAAGTTCCGCAGGAGATCCAAGTCAAAACCTAAAAGAACAAATAGATTAAGTTTTGGATCAAACGTGTTAAGTTCCGCAGGAGATCCAAAATTTAATTTAAAAGAACACATGGTAGCTAGGAAAAGGTTCAGATCTTTGTACAAAATTTTTGTACAGTGGAACCTATAGGCTTTCCGAGTAGCAACCAACACTTTAGTCCATAAATGGACCTATGCAGCTTGCATACTCTGCTAGTATGCTGTGGATCTACAAAACCCTCAGGTTGTGTCATGTACATATCCTCGAGCAGGTTTCCATTCAGAAACGCGGTTTTGATATCCATTTGCCAGATCTCATAATCGTGGTACACTGCAATAGCAAGCATGATCCGAATGGACTTAAACATCACTACTGGAGAAAATGTTTCATCATAATCAATACCATGAATTTGCTTGAAACCTTTAGCTACTAAGCGACCCTTATAAATAAGTCCATTCATGTCAGTTTGTCTCTTAAAGACCCACTTACACCCAATGGGTTTGACCCCTTCAGGTGGATCAACCAAAGTCCATACTTGGTTAGTGTACATGGATTCCATCTCGGATCTCATGGCCTCTAGCCATTTCTCGGAATCTGGTCTCATCACAGCTTCCTGATAGGAGGTAGGCTCATCCTCAATGAGCACAACGTCATCATGGTCAGACAAGAAAAATGAATATCTCTTAGGCTGACGACGTACTCTATCAGACCTGCGAAGAAGTAGGTCAACTTGAACTGGTTGTTGTTCCTCAACTCCTTATGGAACAACATCATCCACAACACTTTGTGGTTCCAGTTCAACTTCCATCGAGGCTTCAGTGTTATGGTTCACATCTAGAACTTCTTCAAGATCGAACGTACTCCCACTAGTCTTTCTAGAAACAAAATCCCTTTCTAGAAATACCCCAGTCTTAGCTACAACTATCTTGTGTTGACTGGGAATGTAGAAGTAATATCCCTTCATTTCCTTGGGATATCCAATAAAATAGCACTTATCGGATTTGAGTCCCAATTTGTCCGAGACTTGACGTCGAACGTAAGCCTCACAACCCCAAATCCTCATAAAAGACACCTGGGCATATCTCCCAGTCCATATCCTATATGGTGTCTTTATTACAACCTTAGATGGAACTCGGTTGAGAATGAAGGTTGCTGTGTCTAGAGCATAGCCCCAAAGATACATGGGAAGATCTGTGTGACTCATCATAGACCGTACCATATCTAATAAGGTGTGATTCCTCCTTTCGGATACACCATTCCACTGTGGTGTTCCAGGAGGAGTGAGTTGAGATAGAATCCCACACTCAGCTAGAGAGTCACGAAACTCATGGCTAAGGTATTCACCACCTTGATCTGATCGAAGTATCTTAATACTCTTGCCAAGCTGATTTTGTACTTCATTCTTGAATTCTTTGAACTTTTCAAAAGATTCTGACTTATGTGTCATCAGATACACATAACCATATCTACTGAAGTCATAAGTAAATGTAATGAAGTACCTATAACCACCTCTGGCAGTGACATTGAAAGGGCCACATACATCACTATGTATAAGTCCTAACAAGTCAGTCGCTCTCTCGCTGTGTCAACTAAAGGGAGTCTTGGTCATCTTGCCCAGTAGGCATGACTCGCATGTCTCATAAGATTCAAAATCAAATGAGTCCAGCAAACCATCTTTATGGAGATAGGATAAGCGTTTGTCATTTATATGACCTAAGCGACAGTGTCAGATATAGGTTTGGTTCATGTCATTTGACTTGAACCTCTTGGTACTTATGTTATAGATAGGGTTTTCAAGGTCTAGAATGTAGAGTCCGTTCATCAGAGGTGCACTACAATAGAACATATCATTTAAATAAATTGAACAACATTTGTTCTTTATTATAAATGGAAAGTCTTTCTTGTCTAAACAAGAAACTGATATAATGTTCTTAGTCAAAGTAGGCATATAACAACAATCATCCAATTCTAGTACAAGCCCAAAGGGCAGAGATAGAGAATAAGTTCCTACAACAACAGCAGCAACCCGTGCTCCATTGCCTACTCGTAGGTCCACCTCACCCTTCGTTAATGCCCTGCTATTTCTCAGCGTCTGCACATTAGTACAAATGTGAAAAGCACATCCGGTATCTAATACCTATGATGAAGAAATAGATAGATTGACTTCTATAACATATATACCTGAAGTGGAAGTCTCACTTCTCTTCTTCTTAAGATCTTCCAGGTACACTTTGCAGTTCCTCTTCCAGTGCCCGGTCTGACCGCAGTGGAAGCAAGTAGCATCCTTGGCAACCCCTCTTTTGGGTTTCAGTGCCTTACCTTTGCCCTTGGCTTGGGACTTTCCCTTACCTTTGGGCTTGCCCTTGCCCTTATGCTTTTGTACCATCAGAATGGAATTCGGCTTAACAGCAATCATCCAATTCTAGTACAAGCCCAAAGGGCAGAGATAGAGAATAAGTTCCTACAACAACAACAACAACAACCCGTGCTCCATTGCCTACTCGTAGGTCCACCTTGTTGGGGTTGCAAGGTTGCAAACATAGTCCCATATTGAAAACACATGGAAAAGATCATGGGTTTATAAGAGAAAGATACCTCCATTGGCATGAGGCCTTTTGGGTAGAGCCCAAGAGCAAAACCATGAGGGCGTAGGCCCAAAGTGGACAATATCATGCAATTGTGGAGATATCTAAATTCTTTTCGATCCAACAATTGGTATCAGAGCCCGGACTGCCAGAAGGTTTAACCGCCGACTGTGCACAAGAGCTATGGTCTGATTGAACCATGTGAGTACAATATTGACCTCGAACAAAGAAAGTGGGGGCTCCTATGTTCGGATCAAGAGGACCAGACACCAGGCAGGAAGTCCTAGTAGGTCAGGTGGACCGAGGGGCAGGAAGTCCTAGTTGCGGCTAGGCAAGGAAGTCCTAGTAGGTCGGGTAGACCGAGGGGCAGAAAGTCCTAGTAGGTCGGGTAGACCGAGGGGCAGAAAGTCCTAGTAGGTCGGGTAGACCGAGGGGTAGGAAGACCTGGTGGGTCAAGGATCGGACGTGGGAAGCCCATGGTCCTTTGTTTGAGGGGGGGATTGTTGGGGTTGCAAGGTTGCAAACATAGTCCCATATTGAAAACACATGGAAAAGATCATGGGTTTATAAGAGAAAGATACCTCCATTGGCATGAGGCCTTTTGGGTAGAGCCCAAGAGCAAAACCATGAGGGCTTAGGCCCAAAGTGGACAATATCATGTAATTGTGGAGATATCTAAATTCTTTTCGATCCAACACACCTCACCCTTCGTTAATGCCCTGCTATTTCTCAGCGCCTGCACATTAGTACAAATGTGAAAAGCACATCCGGTATCTAATACCCATGATGAAGAAATAGATAGATTGACTTCTATAACATATATACCTGAAGTGGAAGTCTCACTTCTCTTCTTCTTAAGATCTTCCAGGTACACTTTGCAGTTCCTCTTCCAGTGCCCGGTCTGACCGCAGTGGAAGCAAGTAGCATCCTTGGCAACCCCTCTTTTGGGTTTCAGTGCCTTACCTTTGCCCTTGGCTTGGGACTTTCCCTTACCTTTGGGCTTGCCCTTGCCCTTATGCTTTTGTACCATCAGAATGGAATTCGGCTTAACCTTCTTAAGGTTGAGCTCAGTAGTTCTTAACATGCTAAGTAGCTCGGGCAGTGGCTTGTCAATTTCGTTCATGTTATAATTTAGAATGAATTGACTATAGCTATCTGGCAAGAATTGCAAGATCAGGTCAGTGGCCAGCTTTTGACCAAGTGGAAATCCCAACCTCTGTAGGTTTTCTATGTACCCAATCATTTTGAGTACATATGGGCTTACAGGAGTCTCATCTTGCATCTTGCACTGAAATAGTGCCTTAGAGATCTCGAATCTCTCGTGCCTCGCTTGTCCTTGATATAGTTGACGAAGATGTTCAACCATATCATAAGCGCCCATCAACTCGTGTTGCTTCTGAAGCTCAGAGTTCATGGTCACGAGCATAAGACATGTCACATCTAATGCGTCATCTTGATGCTTCTTGTAATCATCTCGATCAGCTCGCGTGATAGTGGCAGGAGGTGCCTCAGGAATGGGCTGCTCCAGGACGTACAGTTTTCTTTCCTGAGTGAGAACTATTCTCAGGTTCCTGTACCAGTCCAGGAAGTTAGCTCCATTGAGCTTGTCCTTATTGAGGACAGAACGCAGGGAGAAGGAGTTCGTGTTTGACGACATGGTAATCTACAATAGAAAAATGCAGAAAATAAATATCATATTCCAATTAATCATCTAATTAGGCCTTTAATTAAATGATGCTCCCACTGAATTATAGAACTCTTGTAGAATCAAGTCATAGACGTGGTCAAACCACACATACTAGATTCTAACCAACTATAATTCGTGCGGGACAAGATCCACATCATATTACGCCCTGAGTTAACTTTGGCTAAATCGCCCAAGACTTAGTATGATCGGTAGGTAACTAATTACCAATTACATCTCTATGCAACTCTTGTTTATAGGATCAAGATCCGCATATATATTAAAACTTGAGTTAGCTTTGGCTAAATCACCCAAGAATTAATATAAATGTGATTTTGACCTATCTACCAACCATTAGAAAATGCCTATAGTTAAACTCGATCCTATTGAGTTAACTAGTTACTCAATCTAATTGAGTTGTACTCACCCATGCGTTGATAGGCGGGACCAAGATTGTCCCTCCGCACCCTACCAAGATAATATGCGTTGCTCTGATTTGGCAGATTCAATAACAACATCTGATCGAGGTAGTGATGGGTATCACGGCATGGTAGGCATTTCGAGTTAACGCGATTGAGATCTAATCTAATCGACAATGTGAATCAAGTACGCAATTTAGATCGAATCTAATCATTAAGGCACTAATTAATTACTAATCTAGCATGCATCACATATACACACACAAAAAATTAATTAATTTTTGTGATTAGTCATGGCCCTACTACGATCTTCTCAAGCTAATGAGAAGATCGGTTGGTCAACCTAGGGTCAATAGCTTCCTCAAGCTCCTCCCTTTGACTGTCATGTGTTGCTCGCACCCTCCTCGTAACTCTGTCTCGTGTGGACCTTCCACCGCTCCAATTTTGTACATTACAAAAGGTGAAACTCGAGTTACATTCGAGTCTAAAAACTATTTTACAACAGGAATATAAATAGAAGGGCACGACGCGCAGGTCGCGAATCAAGTACAACACGTGCAAACACACAAAATGACGCGCAGGCCATATTATGAATTACAACACATATTTCCAATCAAATTGGGTTCTTTGGGCCATGACCATCATAAAATGATACATAATTCTAAATTATGTGATTTCCATAAATTTCTGTAATTTTTCTAATATTTTTACGATTTTATGAGTCGCAACTTTCCGGCGGTCCCGATTAGCGATTTTCGGGCGCAATCGCGAAACGAAGCCCCTTGCGGGGTTAGGGGCAGCACCCCTACTTGTGATATAACCATCACAAGTGTTCCTAAGCGATTCTACAGTGTCTTAGCCCGCTGCCCCAAATCATTTTGGGCGAGACCTTGCCGATTCGGAAGGTATTTCTCGGTAGTCGAAGCCTAAAAGTGTTCAAACACTTGTTGCTTCGCTTCTACGAGAAAAATACCCATAAAATACATAAAATTCACAAACTTACAGAAAGTTACAGATATGTAATTTTCATAAAAAATACAAATGAAACTCATACACGCTTCGCACGTGGCTCTGATACCATTGTTGAGTTTTTCGGGCCGCAAAAATCACTTTTTTTGCATTACGGAAACCCCGAATCCCATGCCACCGGATCCGTGCGAAGTTATAAAATAAAAATTTTCTACGTGTACGAGTTTCTCTAACCTAGATCTACACTAGATCTATAAAGAAAAGAGTTTACCATTGATGTGATACCCTTTGCAAATCCCGCTAGTCCAAGGTTCGCCGGATCTCAAGGTTGTCAAGTGTACAACCCTCTATGTGTATCCACACGAACAAATCGATAGAGAGAAACTCTAAAGATGTGCTAGCAACCTTAGAGGATCAGCAATGGTGGAGGAGAGGGAGAGAAGAAAGGTAGAGAGGAAGATGAAGGAGGTTACACACACAAAATGAAACTCCCACTTGTGAATTAAGTGGCCGACCACCTTTTTGAGGCTTATAAACCTCCATGGGATTTTAAGAGTCACAACTCTTGATCTCCCTCATGAGGTGGCACATACATGTACTAGCCTTGATGATGTGACACATCATCATTAATCCACTTAATGCCAACTCACAAATGAGGTGGCAATGGTCAAGTCAAACTTGACCTTTCATCTTTCTCTCAAGTCAAGTCAAACTTGACCACTTCTCTCCCATGGTTGATCAAATCTAACCATTGGTTCAAGTCAATTTTAATTTAATGAATCTCTATTCATTGAATTAAATTGGATCAATGAGTTTAAGTCCAAATTAAACTCATTTAACACATGAACCAAATTGAGTTCAATTCAATTAGTTTACTTTGGATTACTCTTAATCCAATTTGGTTCATCACATGAACGTAATCCTCTTGGTTCATCATATGAACCTAATCTCCATCTAATTGCCCTTTGTGTGTGACCCTATAGGTTCTTGTAACGTTGGCAATGCTCCTAAACGCATTTAGAAGCATAAGTAATGAGCGGTATCTAGCAACGTATCATTACTACCCAAGTTACAAGAATGTTGAGATCCAATATCACCTTGTGACTACTAATTGTGACCCCTCACAATATATGACAAGTGTCCTTCTATCATTGACATCTATATTGATCAATATGAGGCATAGACCGTGTCATCCTCTAATCAATCTAAATCTTGAATCCCAAGTAGACTCACTCAATCAAATGATCTCAACATCTCATATTGACTCATTTGGGCATGACAATGCACTTAGTGGTCTCACTCTATCACGAATAATGATGTCACTCCCGTCATATAGGAGGGATAGATCCCATCTACATCACTTACATCCCTCCGCATAATTTGTTACATACCCAGTAATCGCCTTTATAGTCCACCCAGTTACGAGTGACGTTTGATGAAGTCAAAGTATGTAACTCCTTATGTAGGGAACTATGGTGACTTCAAGTCCAAGGGCTAATAGTTATACTAATAGCCACATGAGAAAGTATATGACACTCATATAACGATCCATGATACTTTCTCATGGTGGGTCATTCAGTATACATTCTCTAATGCATACCCAAGTGTTAACTTGATATCTCCATATCCATGACTTGTGAGATCAAGTCATCGAGTTGACCTACATGCTAGTCTCGTCGCATTAACATTGCCCCTGAACATTAATACTTGACTAAGAATGATTAAGAGTAGTGTTTCCTATATCATCTAAATATCGATTCAACCAATTGATTGATATAGGTAAGAACCTTCTACTCAAGGACGCTATTATACTTAGTTATTTGACACCAATACAAGTAAGCATAATAACTATAAACAAATGTCTTTATATATATAAGAATATGATACAACGATTCCATACAACAATCATCAAATGATTAGCTCTAGGGCTCTAACTAACAGTTTCGTAGCTTAGTTGGGAACCTGATGTATCTTACTGCCACTAAACCTGATATCATGTACACAGTAAGTTTGATCAACAGATTTATGGAAAAATCTTATTTAAACCATTGGGAAGCTGCAAAAAGAGTTCTACGATATATTAAAGGAACAATTGATTATGGAATTTTCTACAAAACACAAGTGCCTATCAAATTTGTTGGTTATGCAGATAGTGATATTGGAGGAAGTATTGATGATTCTAGAAGTACCTCTAGCCATATTTTTAACCTTGGAAGTGGAGCAATCTCTTGGTGTTCAAAGAAGCAACCAATTGTAATACTTTCAACTACCGAAGCAGAATATATAGCAACTTCTTCAGCTGGATGTCAGACTTTATGGTTAAGAGGAGTTCTTGAAAATTTAAAATGCAAGCAAAAAGATCCAACAATATTATATTGTGATAACAGTTCTGCAATTTCTTTCTCAAAGGACCCAGTACTGCATGGAAGAACAAAGCACATTCGCTTGCGATTTCATTTCTTAAGAGAACTCGTTGATGAAGGTGAAATCAATCTTGAATATTGTCCTAGCAATAAACAACTTGTTGATATTTTCATAAAGCCACTCGGAGGATCTATATTTTCAAGAAATATTACAGCTCTAGGAGTCAGAAGTAAATTTGATTTACAAGAGGCATTGATCGATTAATTAAACCAAAGTTAACTTCCCAAGAAATACCTCTTCATCTTCATCTTCCTTGCACGTTAAAGATAAAGTGACAATAAAACTTCCCAACAAAACTCTTCATTTCCTACAATAATTTTGGTTTTCAAAGAGTCACAAATTAATGTTGTCGTTGATGTCTTCTTTAAAGATGGTGTGTGTACAAGCAACTCAAAAGTGTATAAAAGGAGAAGAACATGTATTGTTTTACATATGCTAGTAAAAATTAAAAAAACTTGGCTTCCTCTTAATCTTTTTCCTCCTCTAAATATACTTTGTTCATTGGTTAATCTTCCTTCAATCCGTCATCGTCACCTTCTACGTACGCCTTGGACAAGGCAAGGGGGTGCGCCATCCCCGTCCCGGACCCTCCCATACTCGGGCTCTGCCGACGGTTGGATCATCACGATGGGCGTCCGCCTCGTGGTTCAACGGCTAGCTGAATCCGATCACCGGTGCGTAGATCGACCATCTCTGTCAATGTTTGCAGGGTGATAGATGAGATGGAGGAGGATAAGGAGGGGATCATGCAAAGAGAAGAAGCCAAGTACTTAATTGGGAGACTTGATCGTCTTCTTGGGCGGCCGCAACCCACTTTATCTTTCTCCTTGTGATTTTCCACTACATTTCACGTCTAATTCGGATGATGACGGTCTGTTAAATATAAATATTTAAGGAAATCCACAGTTTGCCGCCTATTATCGGTCAATGTTCAAAGAAATAAATTTGAAAAAGTTTTCTAGCCCTATTCAGTCTGCCTACATTCTGGCAATTAATGTTTTTGGAATAAAATTGGTTCAGAAATTTTCTGAATTGTCCCATTTCAATTAACTCTAGCATAGACAACACTTTCGTCCGATTATATTGGCAGCCTCGCTCAAGCTCAATTAATTAGATAGTAGTGTTTAATTTGATGCTATAAACATTTAACTTATACGAGTGTCTGAAATGTATAATTATGGTGTTTGAAATGTATGATTTTATTTTTGATTTTTTAATCTTTAAATTATGAATGCTACATCATTGGAGCACTAAGCATAATTTAAAGATTAAGGTTAATAGTCATCCAGGATTTATCTTATCTGTGTTAGTCCTGGAACGATTTGACGGGGATGCTGAGGACGAACGTATTCGTCTTTTTTTTTTTTTTTTTTTTTTTTTTTTTTTTTGCCATCTTGCCACCATAAGTTAAAGATTAAGGAAATTAAATGATACATCATGATCCATGATTTAAAACACAATCCAGCTGATATCAATTAGACACAGAATTGATTCATTCTTTCCGGTTTCGTTTGAGAAAGGAAATGCATAAGAAGAAAACAAGCTAGCAAACGCAGAAAGTGAACTACGGTAAACAAGCTAGCAAACATAGAAAGTGAACTACTGTTTGACGACGACACCCAAATAGCAATTCAGAGATAACTAAAAATGTCTTTTAAGCAAGTAAATCAACAACTAACTAAACTAAATTAGGAAGACAAACAACTAACTAAATTAAACTAAACTAAACTAAACTAAATTAGGATGACGAACAGCTAACTAAACTAAATTAGGATGGCATAATTGCTCTGCACGAAGTATCTCATCCCTCTTTTTCTTCTCATGTCCTTTCTATCTTGAGAGACTCCTGCAAAGCGTCCATAAAAGAATACAGTAAGCCAGCATTAATAAAGAAAATACAAATTATGTTGAATCATATATATCATTCACAACACTAAAAATAATGCATCAATACAATTTAATTAATATAATATAATATAATAGTAGCACACCATACTATATATGTTGGAAAGACAATAAAGGATAGTCAAGAAATCAAGTTAGAAAAATTCGCATTGACTGCTTCTTGTATTGATTAATAAATGTACTTCACTCTCCCCCAGCTCGACCCCCTTTGGCCCTATCTCACAGACCCTCCATTAAAGAGCTCAATCGAGCCACCAATTACAGCCTCAACTACTCAGCAAGATAAAAATCAAATTTGAATAATTATTGACAAACGAATGAATGATCATGCAATAGACTTAGCAAAATTCCTTGAACTTGAAAATCAACATTTTCATTCATTTGTAATATTAAAAATTTTCATACCTAGGGAAGAACTTTTTTTGGATGGATAGAATCATGGGTAGGAGGGGAAGAACCAAACAGGCCATTTGAAGTCTTCTTCGAAGTCATCATCCAGTAGCGTTGCAGGGATGACAGTGGCCTCTTCCTCCTCCTCTATATCGTAGACTCCCACGTCAATTCTAAGCTCTCTGTCCATCACATCTTGCGGATCATTAGTAAAATATATAGAGTTCTTCTTCAGAGTTGGAAACTCTTGACATGACAGAGCTCGTGATTCATTCACTCCTAGAAATAGACTATAATCCCCCAACTGATGAATTTGTATCCAGCGAGCAAATCTTCCTCTCCTTCCTTTGGAAAGGGGAATACAATTTTCTTCCATCTCTAATTTAAAGATTTTAAATACTTGAGGGCGTTCTTGGTCACTCCAATTCCTCCTCCACACCACCATCAGTTCTCCTGCACAATCGACTAAAAACAACCATGGGTGCACCTCTTTCACAGAGTCCTGGTACTTGGGCTTGATTGCTTCTAAGAGTACTGGAGGCTATTGATTTATGTCCCAAAACTTTATTGTCCCGTCTATATTCACGGCGTACAGAAATCCATTATAAAAGATAACATCTCTAATGAAAATGCCAAATTCTAAGGGGGCCCATCCGTCAGGCAGCGAAACCATTAATAAACCAAAATCTTGATAGATAACAGCAGCAATAGAGGACTCAGTTGATGACGAGGGTGATAGAACCACTTTGAACAAACTGAAAGAATTTATGTCTTCGGGTTTGGGAAACTTAGGCTGGAACTGTATTTGTCTTCCTGGTTCAGAAAGTGCTTGTCTAATATCATCAGAGAATGTTCCAGGATGAGTATTGAGAGAGGGAAACTGAATGCTGACCTTATTCAGGGGATTCAGGACGAAAATCTCATTTTGATGATCAATAAAAACTGAATGCTGGCTTGTTTTTATTGATCATCAAAATGAGATTCTCGTCCTGAATCCCCTGAAGAAGGTCAGCATTCAGTTTCTCTCTCTCAATACTCATCCTGAAATATTCTCTGATGATATTAGATAAGCACTTTCAGAACAAGGAAGACAAATACAGTTCCAACCTAAGTTTCCCAAACCCGAAGACATAAATTCTTTCAGTTTGTTCAAAGTGGTTCTATCACCCTCGTCATCAACTGATGGCAATGAGACCACGGATATCACGAAGGGGAAGTATAGCAGTAGGATCAGGATCGGAATCGGTAGACGAAAGGGCAACAAGGCAGCGTTTGGTGGAGTTGTTCATATCTAACATTAGCCATGGATTTGGCAGGAGATGACTACTATCCAGGCCTTTGGCTGTGCGCCATGTACGACATACAGCGGCAAAAGGTGCACGATGGAAAAAATTAAAGCACTGAAAGATCTTACTGAGGAGATCCGTCAGAAGGCCCGCCCAATTTCGTCTTCTCGACGCCATTGTTTGCTGTAGCTTCGCCGGTGTGGATTTGAAGCCAAAAGGTTCCTGTTCTCTTAAGGCTTAATTGGCTAGTCGAAGCAGAGCTTTTAAAAGATGCATAGACGGATAAAACCGCCTTTAAAGAAAACGGCAGCATCATGGAGTAGCAAAAGCAGCATTGATAGCTGCGGGCGGCGAATAACTTTTTCATAGCGTTGTCGGTCTGCAGCGAAGGACGAGTATTTCGGTCATATCTCTCTGAACGAGTCATCTTTTGCCACGAAATTCCTTTGCCGAATGGCTCCATTTTTCCAATCTGACAATATTAGGGAGGGATCTCTTAGTGTGTGTGTTAGAAGGACATAACTGGAGAAGCACAGCAACAGCAGCAGCGCTAATATCAGCACGGTAATAGCTGCGGTAAAATACCTTTTTTTGATGCATAGGGTTTCGGTGCGACTTTAATTAGACTACGATATGCTCGCTCTTGTCTTTAATGAGGAGGCAGCAGAAGCAGCATTGATAGACGAATAGCCTTTTCATGTGGCATATGGTAGTACCTTTTAATTTGCCACGAAATTCCTTTACTTACTTCATTTTTCGATCTGACAAGATAAGGAATGCACTTTAGTGCTAGATGATGATGGCAGTCTGCAATGTCGGGACATAACTGGAGAAGCACAACTGCGGCAAATTACTTTTTGGATGCACAGGGAAGATGAATTGATAGCTGCTGGCGGCGAATTGGCATAGGGTCATTAATTACAAGGGTCTTCCAAATTCTTATCAGAAGAACATAAAAGTAATCCTTTTTGCCTACCTGCTGCTCCGTTCAAGGTTCATTTATTTTGATCTTGTGCTTCCGCTTCAACTTAAAAGGCAGATAGAGTTGAGATGATCTGGCAAGATAAGGATGCTGAAGGCAGTGTGCAATAACTGGAGTTGCAGGGAACTTAAAGCTAATCACGCTTTCTTTTGTTTGCTGATCTGCTGTCTCCCTGGCTCCTATATAGTGTTTAAAGAAAACAAACTTCAGTCTTTTTGTAACAAAATGTGTTGATTTACTCAGCCGTTCCTCATGGTGCTGTGGGAGTCATAAGGAAGGAGGATTCGCGAGGTTAATGGCGGCCATGAGTGCATTAGGACTCGAAGTCACCAATGCCACTCTGACAACCTTTAGAAGCCTCGCCTTGAATGCTTTCAGAGTTCATGTTATATATACATCTACACTTTTAACACCATCGTTTCACGATAACTACTAAGATTAATGCGGAATCTAATGATCACAGAGGAGGGATGAGCTAGTGGTGCAAGCAGATCAAGTGAAGAATTTGCTGCTTCAGATGACAAGAGATTGAGCTCGACAAGTAGTTCCTGTTAGATGGCCAATACGGTGAGGTTTTCTGTAAGAATATTTCTTGGCCTGAGACTCTGGGAGTAGCACAGTTTTGAAAATTTTGCTTCGGAAACTTTGTTCATCGATCGTAATCCCCCCTGCAAAATTGAATAATTTATCGGGTGAATAAAATCATAACTAAGCAAATCATTCTCCAATTGCTCAAGTACTAACAAGAAAGCCAAGAAACATGTTCTTCGATTTGCTGCTTGTTCAAAATGCTCATGTAATGTCACTAATATTACTTTACTCCTCACACTTTATAAATAGTGTCAAAACCCCCTTCTATATTAAGGAAAGGGAATGCAAGAACTCGAAGGGGTCGCAGCAATGCTATAAACTATAAGGTGCATTTTGAAAATAATAAAAGTCTAATGGGCTACAATGTAGAAATTTCTTTTGATGAGAAAAGATAGACATGTTCATTATATTCCGGGGCAAGTCATCTAGAAAAAGAACTACTTTCTGAAATATAAGTGAAAAGAGGCTTTGTTTTGTCGGACCTCTGAATTATGATGTCTATAAATGATATCATTAAAAAAATATTATTAAACTATCGTACTAATTCTAAATTATGTTTTAGACTCCTTCTTATTATGAGTGTTAATTTTTCTGTGTTTAAGATGTCGAATGTCCACTAATTAAATGAGTTACTGACAACTCTCTTTAATTAATATCTTAGTCCAAGAGTAGTACCACTCAACCTTATTGTCATGTCGGACAAAGTCCACCGCGGGGTTTAACATGACAATCCTTATGAGCTTCTCTTGGGGACATTATCAACCTAGATTACTAGGACACAGTTTCCTTCTATAATCAACAACACACACTATAAGTAATATCATTTCTCAACTTATCGGATCTTTTGATTTATCGAGCTAAATATCACCCTTTGATAAGTTAAAGAAATGAATACTAAATATATGTGTTTGTTATTATATTAGGATTAAGAGCACACACTTCCATAATAACTAAGGTCTTGTTCTTTTATTAAGTCAGCACAAAAAGAACTTACCTTATATGGTCCTGCTCAGTATACTCAGAGCGTACTAGTGTAATTTTATAGTTAAGATAAACTAATATCAAATTACACTACGACTATTCCAACGGTTTATTCCTATCCATCTTAGTCGTGAGCTACTGTTTATAATTTATAAAGAACCGATAACATGATCTTCTGTGTGTGACATCACACACCATGTTATCTACAATAAAAATTAATTGAACAACTACACTTAGCATATAAATGTAGACATTTTTGACCAATGTGATTCTTTATTTCAAAATAAATGTTTACAAAAGCTAAGCTTTTAGTATACACTCTAACATCACTGACAGCATTGTCCTCTTAGGGGTTCGATTGGCTAAGAAGCCGATCGGGAGTAAGATTGGGATGGTACCTAGGAGAAGTGAGACTGAGCCCTAGAAGTCTGACCGAGATTATATTAGGAGTCTTGCCTATGAGAAGTGAGAGAACTGAGCCCTGGAAGTTCGACCAATATAAAGCTAGCCGAGATTAGATTAGGAGCTTTGCCCAGAAGTGAGGGGATTGAGCTCTAGAAGTTCGATCAACATAGAGCCGGGCGGGATTAGATTAGGAGTCTTGCCCATGATAAGTGAGAAGATTGAGCCATGAAAGTTCGACTGGCATAGAGCCAATCGGGCTTAGATTAGGAATCTTGCGCATGAGAAGTGAGAGGACTGAATCTTGGAATCCGACCAACATGAAGTCGACCAGGATTAGAAGAATGGACTAACTTGACGCGTAATCTTTAGCCCTGACTGTCACCTCCTCTTGACTTTTGACTACCACATTATCTTAACTATCATTTATGTCTTTTTACCAAGGCCATCCACTATTTCTCGTGTGTGTGTATATATATATATATATATATATATATATAAATC